>NC_090886.1:40041922-40045072 GCF_036669925.1 Montipora capricornis
AAGGACTGTGGCAAGACCCCAGCAAGCTGGGCTGTCTTGGGTACGGCATCCATAACCTCCCATGCCAATTACTTGGTTTTCTGCGAGGAAAACAATGAGTAAAGATACAGTAACTGTTAATACAGTACATACACTGTTACAATATTTTAGACAATGCCAATGATACAGCAAAACAATCCAATGTACTGTAAACCACCCCGCAGATCAGCTGCACCCTGATTTAGCAGCTCAAATTGGAAAGAAATCTTAAAGTTCAAGTCTTCAATAGAATTCTTCCTTCATCCACCTGGACATCTAACCATAACCTTCACTTATTAACATTGAAATGGAAAATCTTTCAAAGTCTTACCCACAGATCGTGAGCAGTTTTTAAATATACCGGTAACATGAACATCATTGGTTTCCCTACCAACTTTGACATATGATAGATATTTTTTCTAGTATTTTTGAACAGCAATTTTTCCTTCATTCAACACAGTTTTCCATAGATTTTTGCATAACAACCAGCAGGTACAAACCACAGGTCTCAGGTCACAAGGTTCCGTGTTCACAGGTTCCCTCTGTTTTACCAATTTACTAAACAACCTAAACATTCATTATTTTAAGCTAACCTTAGGCATAATTAGACCTACAAGTAACGATGCATTAAAAAGAGTTAGGCCTAAGGTTATCTTTAATGAATGCTTAAGTTTGTTTTCCGAGACCAGTGTTTTGTACCTGCCCCAAACAACAGGACCGACGAACGTTCGTAGCTTTAGTACCCAGGCATTAGAGTCAATGTGAAGATGGAAAACTGGACACAAGAAACCCTTTTTCAGATGTTTCCGGGGGGGGGGGCAGAAATAAGTCAGCCTGATTTCTAACGATGATTTTTGGAACAAAAAGGTGGCGGCTTATCCCGCGGGTGGGTTACAGTTATCGAAAATGGAGCACACCAGGTAAGATAAACATGTAATATGGAGGTGAGAAGACAGAGGTCGTAAACAAGATGGTATTTTTTTTAAAAACAGGCAAGAATTGTGATGTTTCTTTCCAGCTCAGATATTGCAGAGTTAAATACTAATTATTACCAGCATGGGAACAAGGTTTAAAGAAGCCATCGGAGTATTGAACAAGGTTGGAAAGGTATTCAAGAAAGCTCAATAAATTTGTCATATAGCACACTAACATGTAACCATTATGCACAACATTTAATTTAACAATCATGGTGGTTGGTCACCAAATTGACCGAAAGTTTGAAAATGACATGTAATGGACAACAGCTTTCCAACACTCAGTTGGTTCATTGTTGGCCAATGGTCAGACACATTAGATGGTGCATTAATGGGATTACATTCACTGGTTACAATCAAGTTGCCACTGTATGGTCAGTAAGTTACAAACTCCTATAAGTTTGTACAAAACAAGGATTGTTCACCAATTTTCTCCAAATTGTTCGGCTGTCTTCTTCCAAACATACGAAACGCTAGTTAAAAAGACAAAATCAGACATTTTATTTATTTAAATAATTATTGAGTTCGATTTATTAGACACGTTGCTAGCGGCATACATCCTACCCAACATTAATAAATACATGTATGCAACATTATATTCATTATAATGCATCTCAGATGGCTAATGTACATGTAGCCTGTTTACAAACAGTTTCACATTCTGGGTGCTTACAACCCACCTCCCATTACCTTATAACTGCATACCAAACAATGCCCTTACGTTTTCAAAAGAATAAATCTGGATATCAATCAACAGAATACTGCTTTAACACAAAGAACTTAATGCATACACTGGACCAAAAAAAAAAAAAGCTCGGCATACTGCCTTGCTTGCCAACAAAACCCTTAGTATATGGATTGTATCGCAACTCTGCCTCATTGCTTAACTGTTGCATCCATATTTTCAGCACGTGAACTAACCCTGTGTTCATCCAAATACTCTCTTACTACAATATCCCTTCCTGTGCTACTGGCAGCTGACTGGGGTGGCACAAAAAAAGAACTCCTGTCACTAAAAAAGCAGGAAGAGATCAGAGCATATGGATCACAAAGAAGCAAAATAGTGCAGCTTAAATTACAATGAATCTATGGGATTTTGGCCAAATTCAAACCTCTATATCTCTAATGCAGAAAGGCAGATTTCAAAATTTTCAAATGATTTTTAGCCCCTTTATTAATAACATTAACTCTATTGTGAAAATTAGATTGATCATTGCACAAAGGCTGTGACAACGTATTAAAGTGGATATGACAAATCGTGTCGGGTCGCTTCAAATTTTGCAGGAATTTGCTTTAAGCTTGTTTACAAGGATTTATATGAAAGGTACACATTTCGTTTACGGTCAGTAGATAGTGTACTGTAGCTTGATTCTGATCATCAGTCATTATTTCCATGAAATACTCTCAATATATACATGTACCAGTAAGTGCTTTTTGAGAGGTATGGCTTTCTATCCACAATTGATCACAAACCTTCACCCTTTGACTCCCATAGGTGGCCTGAACCGTCCTACACTTAGTAAATACTCCTGTCTAACGCCAGACGATTTTACTCGCCAATGGGGAACCCAGCTGGGAGTCAATGGGTTAAAGTATTTTAAACAGTTCCGACTCCGGCAAAATTCCCATACATGTCACTGTAATTTTAAGCTGTGTTTGCCCCACAACCAATATGGCATCAGAAACCTTGAAAGGCCTATTCACTTGGGTTCTACTCTTGGAAGCCAGAACCTGAATTAAAATTAATAATGATGGGCCCATTAGCTCTTTACGTGAGCTTGAAGGTGACTCTGTCATGGCCTCGCGTTCCGTTCCAACGATGGCAACAATACTCTCGGTCACTTTGTGCTACAGATACTGCGATAAGCTCAATTACAATTATATGCAGTTGATTTACGTTTAAGAAAAAAAAGGCCTGCATTCAACTTTAATGTAACCTTACATTGTAAGTTCACAGTAATGCAAACCTGAATTATTAAAAATTATATAACCCTATAAATTATGTGATAACAGTGATTTAAGACTTCCAGTGACACCTCCCCTTCCAAGTACATGTATTAAGGATGCATGGTGCCTACTATTGTTATTGCGCATACGTTCTGCACACTCCAGATACTTGGATTTCTATCGGTGATCCTTACTAATCCAGGGATATTTT
>NC_090886.1:40045172-40065172 GCF_036669925.1 Montipora capricornis
ACATGTGGGTACTTCTGTCTCTTCTTCTTAAATGAAATGAATAAGGGTAATTCGTATTATGATTTATTACAAGTGTTCGACATAAATGATACAATGAAAAATGAGAGATTTATCGAACATTATTTTAGAAATATCTAACTTATATATATTATGAAATCGTATTGTGTTAAACAAAAGAAAGTGACTGAATGTACTGAGCCTTCAGGTTACAAAACAACTAAAAATGGCAGACTAATGTTCTTTTGCACTTGTGCTGAATGCGGCATTAAAAAGACCAAATTTGTTAAAAAAGAGAAACAGATGGGAAACGGCTTAGCCCGTCGTCTGGGGCGGGCATATTAAGTACTGTTGGTAATACGGCAGCAGAATTATTTTTAACTAAAGGAGTACCTTATCTTGGCAAAAAAGCAGTTGAAATGGGTAGATATTACACATCAGAAATGCTACGTGATCCAAAGTTACAGAAGAAAGCCATTGATTATGCTTTGGATAAACTTAATCCGGCAATTCAAAATGTTGGATCACAAGCTTTAAATCAATTGTCGACAAAAATAAGACCAAACAAAAAATACACAACAAACAGAAAAGATCTTGATGGTGGTGCTCTTGATATTCACAAAGCTACTGGTAAATTACCAAAACCAAAAAGCGGATGGACGCTTCCTGGGCATCATTACACAGGACCTTATAATGATTTGGAAAATCGACTGAAGTATGACCCAAAAACTGGTCAAATATTAGAAATATACGATATACCGACTGGAAGAACTGATGCAATAGCAATGCAACACGATGTTGATTATTCCGTCTGCAAGGATGATAGGAAATGCAAAAATAAAGCAGATAGAAAAATGGTTCAAGCTTTAGACAACGTACCGTATAATGAAAGACAATGGGGGCATTGGTTGGCAAGAAATGTTATCAATACAAAGCAGAAACTAGGTCTAGGAGTTTCAAAAAACGGAAAAGCCGTCGAGTGAAGAAAACTGGCAAGAAAAATTAGCAGATGAGTTACATAAACCCATAAAACGTAATTTTACTTGGCGGCGTGTAATCACAAATCATATTGATGAAATATGGGCAAGTGATCTTGTTGAAATGCAAACATTTAGCAAATGGAATAAGGGTTACCGATATCTTCTAATGGTCATTGATGTTTTCAGTAAATATGGTTGGATTGTCCCATTAAAGGATAAAAAGGGTGAAAGTGTTACAAAGGCATTCAGTGAAATATTCAAGGAAGGCAGAAAACCACAATATTTATGGGTTGATAAGGGAAAGGAGTTCTATTACAAACATTTGAAAGACTTGCTTGACAAAAATGGGATACATATGTACTCCACTGAAAATGAGGAGAAATCCTCGGTGGTTGAAAGGTGGAATAGAACAATTAAATCCAAAATGTGGAAACAGTTCACTGTTCAAGGTAATACACAGTATTTAGACATGCTACCAAAAATATTGAAACAGTATAACAATACAAAACATTCAAGCATAAAGATGACACCTACTGAAGCCAGTAAAAAGATAAATGAAGGAACCGTTTACTTTAATCTATATGGTAATCTGGAGCCATTATCAGCTAAAGCAAAATTTAAGGTTGGTGACAAGGTCCGAATATCTAAGTATAAACGAAATGTGTTTGACAAGGGTTACACACCAAATTGGACAGAAGAAGTGTTTACAGTTGATAAGATCCAATACACTAATCCAATAACATACAAACTAAAATATCTCAGAGGTGAAGATATTCAAGGAAGTTTTTATCAACCTGAATTATTAAAAGCAATACAGGATGTTTTTCGTATTGATAAAGTCATTCGGAGGGACTATAAGAAGAAACAAGCTCTAGTGAAGTGGAAGGGATACAGTGATGATTTCAATAGTTGGATACCATTGAAAGATATTGAAAACATAAAACATTTAAACTGAAGTTATGTAACATTTATAATAATAACTACGGTTCATACTGTGATTGCTACTTTGTAGCCAAAAATATTCAATTGTTTCTGGCTATGTTTAAACGCACGTGTAAAATCGGTTTAAAAATAAAATATATAGGTTTATTATGGAAACAAATGGAACTTCAAAAGACGAATTATAAAAATGATACACTAAAAGTTGAAATCAATTGTTATGTCGATAAGAAAAATGAAATATGGTTTCGCGGAAAAGAAATAGCTTTGATACTGGAATATTAAAACACATGCAAAGCAATCATAGATCATGTTCACGAAGATGATAAAAAATTGATGGTCTGCAAAATAAAGCCAAAAGCAAGGGGTAACAAAACGTTACCCCTTGATGAGAGCCCTGAAACTGGGGGTAACAAAACGTTACCCCTTGCTGAGGACCTTGAAAAGGCAATTGAATGTTTATTCATAAATGAATCTGGTTTTTATTCCCTAATTCTTTCTTCCAAACAACCTAAAGCAAGAGAATTCAAACATTGGGTTACAAGCAAAGTTTTACCATCAATCAGAAAAAAAGGATATTATGACACAAAAAGCAAAAAATTATTGATTGAAAGTGAATATGACTTGCATTGCAAAGTGGTGTCATTTATAAGAGACAAATATTGTGAAGCTCTTATGATTGCAGGTCTTGGTGAAAATCAAAGGACTCAGAATACAAGATTGTCATCGTGGAGAAAAGGATATATGCCGGGACAGTGCGATATTATGATTATGAATCCAACAAGCAAATACAATTCTTTGTGTATTGAATTCAAAAGCCCTACAGGTTTATACAATGTGTCTGAGCAACAACTTCATATGAAAAAGATGTATGAGAAAAATAAATGCAAATATATAATGAGCAATTCTTATGACGATGTGATATTTGAAATCGTTAAACATATGGAAGAAAGCAATAGGTACATAAAACGAAGATCTGAATGAATCGACAACCATTTAAAAATAAAAATATAAAGTATTATTATATGGGAGTGATAGAATTTACTTTGACACCTGAAGAGCAAGAATCAGATAATTTGACGACGATTGTCATTAATAAAATGTTTCATCCAAAACGAGGTAGACCGAGATTTTACACCGACGAAGAGAGAGTACAACGAAAAACCGATTACATGCTTCACAAGCCTTGGTATTGTGACATTTGTAAAAATGATAAGAATTACACTTTAGCAGGCAAACATAACCATATCAAAACCAAAAAACATTCCAAAAATGCAATTCCGCACAATGAATTCCACATAGACAAATGAAAAACATTGGGTACAATTAAGATAGTTCATAGTGTTCATGTCTGGACACTTCGAATTTTGTATGTATTCAAACGCACATTGATAACACTTAAGAAAATAAAAATGTATAGTTAATATATAAAAAGAATGAAAATGAAAAATAATACATCACAATATAATATGAATAAAAAAGATCTCAAAAAACTGAGTAAATCCGAACTAATCAAACTGTTATTAAAGCAACAAAATAATAAACAAGTACCATCTCCGAGGACTGCAAAACCAATTAGACCAATCCCAACATCTCGTAAGAGTGTAAATCAAATGGTTCAAGATTATGAAAAAAACATAATTCTTCCACCAATAGAGTTCAGAGATGGATACAAACCAATGCCAGCACCTAGAACTAAAATTGAGCAAACAGCAAAAGCATTGAAAGGTTACACAAAGTCTTATGAAATCAGTATCAAAAATGAAAAAGACCCATTGGTACAACTGAATAATACCCGAAAGTCTCTTGCATACCATGTCACAAGTTTATTGACATCGATGAAAGGGATTAAGTTTGCTGAAACACTGAGGGTGACATTTGAAAAGGAAACAGGTCGTGAAGAAAGAGTGATTAAAACAGCTTATTTCAACAGTCAACCCCAAACAATAACAAATAACACACAAATTGAACTAGCTTTGTCATGTACAATCAAACGAAACACAAAGAGAGGAAACATTTCTGCATGTATTGTCTTCAATGCTTCAGCTCTGAAAGAGTATTAACTGATCATAAGAAAACTGTATGCAAGTGAATGGGGCACAAGCTATCAAAATGCCAGCAAAAGACAACAACATATTAAAATTCAATAATTTCCATAAACAACTACCAGTGCCATTTGTTATCTATTCAGATTTCGAGGCTATTACTGAAAAAATTCATGGATGCCAACCCAATGATGATAAATCATACACAGAGGCTTATCAGAGACAAACAGACTGTGGTTATGGATATAAGGTTGTGTGTTGTTATAATGATAAATACACAAAACCAGTACAAATTTATAGAGGTGAAAAAGCTGTTTACAAATTTATGGAAGCTATGCTGGATGAAGTCAAATATTGCAAGAAGGTTATGAAAAAATATTTCAATAAACCATTGAGAATGACTAAAGATGATAAAGAAAAATTCCAAAAAGCTGATAAATGCCATATATGTGAGAAAAAATACAATAAAACTGATGTAAGAGTAAGAGATCACTGTCATATAACTGGTAAGTACAGAGGATCCGCTCATCAAGATTGTAATCTTAACTTCAGAATAACTGATAAATTCCAGTAATATTTCATAATCTGCGTGGGTATGACAGTCATTTTACAATGCAAGAGATTGGTGAAATAGCTAAAAAACACATATACAAGTAAAAAAGGTGAAAAGTGTCAAATGAATATCAATGCCATACCTAACAACATGGAGAAGTATATGGCTTTCATGTTGGGTAATCATCTGACCTTCATTGATAGTTTTCAATTTATGAGCTCAAGTCTTGATTAACTAGTTAGCAACCTACCAAAAGAATCATTAAAATAAACATCTCAAAAATTCAAAGGTGAAAAACTTGATTTAATGTCACAAAAAGGAGTATATCCATACGACTTCATGGACAGTTTTGATAAATTCAATGAAAAACTGCCATCAAAAGAAGACTTTTACAGCATCTTAAATGATGAGCATATAACAGATGATCAATACAAACATGCTCAAAATGTATGGAACACTTTTAATCTGAAAAATATGGGTGAGTACCATGACTTATATCTCAAATCTGACATACTTCTGTTAGCTGATGTATTCGAAAACTTTCGAAAGACCTGTCTGCAATACTATAAACTGGACCCATGTCATTATTTTACCAGTCCTGGGCTTTCCTGGGATGCTATGCTAAAAATGACTGATATCAAATTAGAGCTTATGACTGATATTGATATGTTTCAATTCATTGAAAAAGGCATGCGTGGAGGTATCAGTTACATAGCCAACCGATACGGAAAGTCGAATAATAAATACATGAAAACATATGATGAAAAGGCGCCCTCAAAATATATCATGTATCTAGATGCTAACAATCTGTATGGTTGGCAATGAGCCAATATTTACCAACTGGCGGTTTCAAATGGATGACTAAAAACCATATTGATAAGATAGACTTAGCCAAGTACACAGAAGATAGCAATAAAGGTTTAATACTAGAAGTCGACCTAGCATATCCAGAAGAACTACATGATTTGCATAATGACTACCCTCTGGGACCTGAAAAAATAAAAGTCAACAAAGATATGCTTTCTAATTATTGTCAAGAAATAGCCTATAAATTTAATGTATCAACTGGTTTAGTTCATAAACTGATACCTACATTAAGCAATAAAGAAAAGTACGTTCTTCATTACAGAAACCTACAACTGTACACTGATCTTGGTTTGAAAATAACTAAAGTCCATCGAGTACTAGAGTTCAATCAGTCCGCATGGTTGAAGCAATATATTGACTTTAATACTGAGAAAAGAACTAATGCTAAAAATGCTTTCGAGAAAGATTTCTTCAAACTAATGAACAACAGCGTCTTTGGTAAAACAATGGAAAACATTATAAAAAGAGTAGATGTCAGATTAGTGACGGATGAAAACAAACCATTAAAAATGGCTGCTAAACCAACATATGTTAGCAGCAAGATCTTTAATGAAAATTTAGTAGCTGTTCATAAGATCAAAGAAACACTAACCTTAAACAGACAGGCATATGTGGGTATGTGTATCTTAGATCTAAGCAAGACTTTAATGTATGATTTTCATTACAACTACATAAAACAAAAATACGACAGTAAAGCAAAATTATTATTCACAGACACAGACAGCTTAACTTATGAAATTGAAACTAATGATGTGTATCAAGACTTTTGGAATAATAAAGACAAATTCGATAACAGTGATTATTCACAAGATTCACAATATTTTGACATGACAAATAAAAAAGTAATCGGTAAATTCAAAGATGAGGCAGCAGGCATGCCAATAACCGAATTCGTTGGATTAAGATCCAAAATGTATTCATATATAAAAGACAATGACAAAGGCGGAAAAAACTGCAAAGGGAATAAAGAAGAATATCATCAAAAAGAACATAACTCATGAAAATTACAAAAACGTTTTGTTTAATAACGAACAAATGCATCACACAATGAAAACAATCCGAAGCAACAAACATCAACTTGGAAGCTATGAGCTTAATAAAGTGTCATTATCTTGCTTTGATGACAAGCGGTATATTCACGATAATGGTGTGACAAGTTATGCATACGGACATTATAAAATCTAACTCCTATACTACTCCTATACTACTCCCCAACTCCTATACTACTGTCAATGGTTTGCTTATGTCAATCTAACAGCAAATAGAAAGAAGGGGATTGCCAATACTGTGAGAAAATTGGTGGTGTCTTCACAGCAAGGGTTTGGTTTAGTGCAACAAATGGGGCTGCGAGACAACAGCTTGTCATCGGTTGGTTTGAAAGAGGAGAATTAAATTGTGTTAATCCAATAGACAATGGTTGGAAACCAAAACATTTCAAGGAACTTCCTACCAAAATACCTATTAGATTTAGTAACGTCAGAGACAAAGTGAGAACTTAAAAAGAAAAAAAAAAATGCATGACACATTTCAACTTGCTTTAGATTGTTCAAAAGACGGTGATATAAGTAAAAATAATTTTTTAGGAGTCTTTGCAGCCGATAGAATTCCTTCCCCTATACCATATTTCTGTTGTTTTATGTTGAATACCGATAAACATGGAGAAGAAGGAGAACATTGGGTTGCTGTTTTTTGTAAAGGAGGAAAAAACTTTTCTTTTGATTCGTATGATGGAGATGAAATTTATGGTAATGAGAATTGGAGACAATTTTTAGCTAAAAAATGGATTATAAATGAAATAGTATTACACCAGCTAGATTCCGACGTTTGTGGAGACTATTGTGTTTATCTTTTGAAGAAAATGAGTTGTATGGAGAATCCTAGTTTACAATTTTTGAAGAGAAATTTCGATGACAAAGATCAATTTCTAACGATTATAGAGTTTGGGAAAAAATTTATTCTAATATTCCCAAAACTTTAGATAAGATAGAACACGACACAAAAATAGAGGATGTGTCAGATCAAAAAATGTTATCTGTTATAAAAAATAGTTTGAAAGAAGATAGACAAATATGTAAGCCTCGTAACGAAATAAAAACTCATTTAACTAAGAAAAGAAAGTATTTTTATTAAAACCATGGAACTGTGTGAACGCGTCTCGTCTCCAAAATTTACTCATCCGAGTAACATCGGGATATATGGGAAAACGGGAACAGGAAAAACCCATTTTTTACAACTTTTACTTTCCAGAGCTAATGATTATTTTGTAACACCAAACGGAGAAAAAATAGCACGAATTGTGTACTGTTATGGCTCTGTATGGCAACCTGCCTTCAATGAGATGGAAAAAATGGGAATCGTCATGCATCAAGGTTTACCGACTAACGTCAGATCATTATTCAGACAAAATAACAATCCTGGTATAATAGTGTTAGATGATCTACAAAGTGAATTGGAAAATAACTTAGAAGTACAACAGTTATGGACAAAAAAAGGCATCATTTGAATCTAACTTCTATAATTGTCTTCCAATCACTCTATCCACCAGGAAAATATGCTACCGTTATGCGTAGTCAATTCTCTGTTTTAATCTTTTTTGGATTTAGAAATGAGAGCAGAACTTTACGTCTTCGTTTTCGTGATTATGTACCTAAAAAGAATCACATGGACTCATTTATGAAAATATCGTCTGTGGACAGATAGAAAAGGAGGTTATATGATAGTCGACAATCACCCTATGACCCATTGTGCATCAGTTTCTATCCGAACGAACATATTAAAAGAAGACGGTCCACCGTTGTCGGTCTTATTCAAGTGAAGACTATGGAAGAGTACAGAACTAGATCATCAGGAATAAGAAATTACAAAAAAACGTTTTTAGCCATTTCTCAGACAAGCAACAGTGAAAAAATTATTTTCCGTAATCCGAACAAAGTACTTAACAAAGGAGAAAAGGATAAACAATTATATTTTCCTTCTAATGAAAAATTAAGACTAAAATTGCGATATGGACAATAGTTTTAGATTTTACGAGAATTACGACGCAATCAGAAATTTTGTTATATCCGATACAGAACTTACTAGAGAAGGGGAAATTTTGGCTTTATCAGATCTGATATACAATACTCGGACAGAGAAAGTAAACAAAAAGGACAAAAAATAGATCCTGTCATTGAACCTTTATCAAAAACAAAGAAGATACCTTTAAAGGTGAGAAGACAAGCTATAAAGAGAAGTAAACAAAATATAAGAAAACTTGTTCAAGCATTAATATTAAAACATTTAGAAAAAGATGACAACGACGAACTTCTTGAGGCGACCTCTATATGAAGATCAACATGTAAAGGAAGTTCTCTTATTTGGGGAAGATGAATTACAAAGATTAGCTCAAAGTGGACGAGGAAAAGGAAAAGACAACATAGAAACAAGATATAGATCACCAGACGACGAAGTGATTGTCGAAAAATCATTTATAAACTCTGAAGATGAGAATTTTCCTTTGGAAAAAGCCTTGGATAAATGGTGTTACGAAAAATAGCATTGCGTGACAAGCGTTACTGTCTAGAAGCTTCGCGAGAGTTCGTAGTTTGTTTATATTTAGGTTTGTACGTAAGCGTTTCTAAATCGGCGTGCTTTGTAATCTTTCTATAATTAGATTCATTACTAATTTAGAAAGTCCTAGAAGTTTCTTGTCAGAGTATATAAGTAGACGAGTCCAAGCGGAGTGTTTTCCTAACTAGTTTTTCACAAGCGAAGAGAGTTGGCGTTGGCCGTGTTTAGTCAAGTGTGACGGAAGCTGTGTTTATTCAAGTTGGCGGAGGCCGTGTAAGTTTATTGAGTACGTGTTGTTCAGAGTTTTACTTCGTGGAAACTACGTTCATTTTGGAATAAATCTTCTTGTTGTTGTTCCGACAACCCTGCGTTCAGTTTAGTTCGCAAACTACCTTTCCTCAAAACACACGAACTCGTAACATTGGGGGCCTGTCCGGAGAGGAATTCATTTGTTTGCTGACTACAGAAACCAGGAAAGGACAATTCAAGAAGGAGTTACAGAAAAAGTAAGGAGAACTGTACAAGAGAGTATATTGTGTTTTTGCTGTGGAATACTGCTATGGAAATGGAAAAGCTTTTGCAGATGGGAAAAGAATTTGGATTGCAAGGAGAAAAGCTACTCGAGTTTGTAGAGAAGCAACAAAAGTTAGAACAAGAAAGAAGGAAGGAAGAGGAAGAAAAACAAGAGAAACGCAGGCAGTTTGAAGAAGAACGAAGAAGGGAACAGGAAGAAAGAGAAGAAAAACGTAGGCGGTTTGAAGAAGAAAAGGAAGAGAAACGTCGATTACTTGAAGAAGATAGAAGAAGAGAAGACGAAGAGAGAGAAACTAGGCGACAAGAACGCGAACTAAGAAAATTGGAGATGGAAGCCGAGCTGTTGAAACAGAAAGAGGCTATTGAAGCGGCAAAAAGAGAACATGAGCTGGAGATTGCACGTTTGGCTGTGCAGAATGCTGACGGACGTCCTGAAGTATGGTAATCTGGAGCCATTATCAGCTAAAGCAAAATTTAAGGTTGGTGACAAGGTCCGAATATCTAAGTATAAACGAAATGTGTTTGACAAGGGTTACACACCAAATTGGACAGAAGAAGTGTTTACAGTTGATAAGATCCAATACACTAATCCAATAACATACAAACTAAAATATCTCAGAGGTGAAGATATTCAAGGAAGTTTTTATCAACCTGAATTATTAAAAGCAATACAGGATGTTTTTCGTATTGATAAAGTCATTCGGAGGGACTATAAGAAGAAACAAGCTCTAGTGAAGTGGAAGGGATACAGTGATGATTTCAATAGTTGGATACCATTGAAAGATATTGAAAACATAAAACATTTAAACTGAAGTTATGTAACATTTATAATAATAACTACGGTTCATACTGTGATTGCTACTTTGTAGCCAAAAATATTCAATTGTTTCTGGCTATGTTTAAACGCACGTGTAAAATCGGTTTAAAAATAAAATATGTAGGTTTATTATGGAAACAAATGGAACTTCAAAAGACGAATTATAAAAATGATACACTAAAAGTTGAAATCAATTGTTATGTCGATAAGAAAAATGAAATATGGTTTCGCGGAAAAGAAATAGCTTTGATACTGGAATATTAAAACACATGCAAAGCAATCATAGATCATGTTCACAAAGATGACAAAAAATTGATGGTCTGCAAAATAAAGCCAAAAGCAAGGGGTAACAAAACGTTACCCCTTGATGAGAGCCCTGAAACTGGGGGTAACAAAACGTTACCCCTTGCTGAGGACCTTGAAAAGGCAATTGAATGTTTATTCATAAATGAATCTGGTTTTTATTCCCTAATTCTTTCTTCCAAACAACCTAAAGCAAGAGAATTCAAACATTGGGTTACAAGCAAAGTTTTACCATCAATCAGAAAAAAAGGATATTATGACACAAAAAGCAAAAAATTATTGATTGAAAGTGAATATGACTTGCATTGCAAAGTGGTGTCATTTATAAGAGACAAATATTGTGAAGCTCTTATGATTGCAGGTCTTGGTGAAAATCAAAGGACTCAGAATACAAGATTGTCATCGTGGAGAAAAGGATATATGCCGGGACAGTGCGATATTATGATTATGAATCCAACAAGCAAATACAATTCTTTGTGTATTGAATTCAAAAGCCCTACAGGTTTATACAATGTGTCTGAGCAACAACTTCATATGAAAAAGATGTATGAGAAAAATAAATGCAAATATATAATGAGCAATTCTTATGACGATGTGATATTTGAAATCGTTAAACATATAGAAGAAAGCAATAGGTACATAAAACGCAGATCTGAATGAATCGACAACCATTTAAAAATAAAAATATATAGTATTATTATATGGGAGTGATAGAATTTACTTTGACACCTGAAGAGCAAGAATCAGATAATTTGACGACGATTGTCATTAATAAAATGTTTCATCCAAAACGAGGTAGACCGAGATTTTACACCGACGAAGAGAGAGTACAACGAAAAACCGATTACATGCTTCACAAGCCTTGGTATTGTGACATTTGTAAAAACGATAAGAATTACACTTTAGCAGGCAAACATAAAACAAAAAACATTCCAAAAATGCAATTCCGCACAATGAATTCCACATAGACAAATGAAAAACATTGGGTACAAGTAAGATAGTGCATAGTGTTCATGTCTGGACACTTCGAATTTTGTACGTATTCAAACGCACATTGATAACACTTAAGAAAATAAAAATGTATAGTTAATATATAAAAAGAATGAAAATGAAAAATAATACATCACAATATAATATGAATAAAAAGGATCTCAAAAAACTGAGTAAATCCGAACTAATCAAACTGTTATTAAAGCAACAAAATAATAAACAAGTACCATCTCCGAGGACTGCAAAACCAATTAGACCAATCCCAACATCTCGTAAGAGTGTAAATCAAATGGTTCAAGATTATGAAAAAAACATAATTCTTCCACCAATAGAGTTCAGAGATGGATACAAACCAATGCCAGCACCTAGAACTAAAATTGAGCAAACAGCAAAAGCATTGAAAGGTTACACAAAGTCTTATGAAATCAGTATCAAAAATGAAAAAGACCCATTGGTACAACTGAATAATACCCGAAAGTCTCTTGCATACCATGTCACAAGTTTATTGACATCGATGAAAGGGATTAAGTTTGCTGAAACACTGAGGGTGACATTTGAAAAGGAAACAGGTCGTGAAGAAAGAGTGATTAAAACAGCTTATTTCAACAGTCAACCCCAAACAATAACAAATAACACACAAATTGAACTAGCTTTGTCATGTACAATCAAACGAAACACAAAGAGAGGAAACATTTCTGCATGTATTGTCTTCAATGCTTCAGCTCTGAAAGAGTATTAACTGATCATAAAGAAAACTGTATGCAAGTGAATGGGGCACAAGCTATCAAAATGCCAGCAAAAGACAACAACATATTAAAATTCAATAATTTCCATAAACAACTACCAGTGCCATTTGTTATCTATTCAGATTTCGAGGCTATTACTGAAAAAATTCATGGATGCCAACCCAATGATGATAAATCATACACAGAGGCTTATCAGAGACAAACAGACTGTGGTTATGGATATAAGGTTGTGTGTTGTTATAATGATAAATACACAAAACCAGTACAAATTTATAGAGGTGAAAAAGCTGTTTACAAATTTATGGAAGCTATGCTGGATGAAGTCAAATATTGCAAGAAGGTTATGAAAAAATATTTCAATAAACCATTGAGAATGACTAAAGATGATAAAGAAAAATTCCAAAAAGCTGATAAATGCCATATATGTGAGAAAAAATACAATAAAACTGATGTAAGAGTAAGAGATCACTGTCATATAACTGGTAAGTACAGAGGATCCGCTCATCAAGATTGTAATCTTAACTTCAGAATAACTGATAAAATTCCAGTAATATTTCATAATCTGCGTGGGTATGACAGTCATTTTACAATGCAAGAGATTGGTGAAATAGCTAAAAAACACATATACAAGTAAAAAAGGTGAAAAGTGTCAAATGAATATCAATGCCATACCTAACAACATGGAGAAGTATATGGCTTTCATGTTGGGTAATCATCTGACCTTCATTGATAGTTTTCAATTTATGAGCTCAAGTCTTGATTAACTAGTTAGCAACCTACCAAAAGAATCATTAAAATAAACATCTCAAAAATTCAAAGGTGAAAAACTTGATTTAATGTCACAAAAAGGAGTATATCCATACGACTTCATGGACAGTTTTGATAAATTCAATGAAAAACTGCCATCAAAAGAAGACTTTTACAGCATCTTAAATGATGAGCATATAACAGATGATCAATACAAACATGCTCAAAATGTATGGAACACTTTTAATCTGAAAAATATGGGTGAGTACCATGACTTATATCTCAAATCTGACATACTTCTGTTAGCTGATGTATTCGAAAACTTTCGAAAGACCTGTCTGCAATACTATAAACTGGACCCATGTCATTATTTTACCAGTCCTGGGCTTTCCTGGGATGCTATGCTAAAAATGACTGATATCAAATTAGAGCTTATGACTGATATTGATATGTTTCAATTCATTGAAAAAGGCATGCGTGGAGGTATCAGTTACATAGCCAACCGATACGGAAAGTCGAATAATAAATACATGAAAACATATGATGAAAAGACGCCCTCAAAATATATCATGTATCTAGATGCTAACAATCTGTATGGTTGGGCAATGAGCCAATATTTACCAACTGGCGGTTTCAAATGGATGACTAAAAACCATATTGATAAGATAGACTTAGCCAAGTACACAGAAGATAGCAATAAAGGTTTAATACTAGAAGTCGACCTAGCATATCCAGAAGAACTACATGATTTGCATAATGACTACCCTCTGGGACCTGAAAAAATAAAAGTCAACAAAGATATGCTTTCTAATTATTGTCAAGAAATAGCCTATAAATTTAATGTATCAACTGGTTTAGTTCATAAACTGATACCTACATTAAGCAATAAAGAAAAGTACGTTCTTCATTACAGAAACCTACAACTGTACACTGATCTTGGTTTGAAAATAACTAAAGTCCATCGAGTACTAGAGTTCAATCAGTCCGCATGGTTGAAGCAATATATTGACTTTAATACTGAGAAAAGAACTAATGCTAAAAATGCTTTCGAGAAAGATTTCTTCAAACTAATGAACAACAGCGTCTTTGGTAAAACAATGGAAAACATTATAAAAAGAGTAGATGTCAGATTAGTGACGGATGAAAACAAACCATTAAAAATGGCTGCTAAACCAACATATGTTAGCAGCAAGATCTTTAATGAAAATTTAGTAGCTGTTCATAAGATCAAAGAAACACTAACCTTAAACAGACAGGCATATGTGGGTATGTGTATCTTAGATCTAAGCAAGACTTTAATGTATGATTTTCATTACAACTACATAAAACAAAAATACGACAGTAAAGCAAAATTATTATTCACAGACACAGACAGCTTAACTTATGAAATTGAAACTAATGATGTGTATCAAGACTTTTGGAATAATAAAGACAAATTCGATAACAGTGATTATTCACAAGATTCACAATATTTTGACATGACAAATAAAAAAGTAATCGGTAAATTCAAAGATGAGGCAGCAGGCATGCCAATAACCGAATTCGTTGGATTAAGATCCAAAATGTATTCATATATAAAAGACAATGACAAAGGCGGAAAAACTGCAAAGGGAATAAAGAAGAATATCATCAAAAAGAACATAACTCATGAAAATTACAAAAACGTTTTGTTTAATAACGAACAAATGCATCACACAATGAAAACAATCCGAAGCAACAAACATCAACTTGGAAGCTATGAGCTTAATAAAGTGTCATTATCTTGCTTTGATGACAAGCGGTATATTCACGATAATGGTGTGACAAGTTATGCATACGGACATTATAAAATCTAACTCCTATACTACTCCTATACTACTCCCCAACTCCTATACTACTGTCAATGGTTTGCTTATGTCAATCTAACAGCAAATAGAAAGAAGGGGATTGCCAATACTGTGAGAAAATTGGTGGTGTCTTCACAGCAAGGGTTTGGTTTAGTGCAACAAATGGGGCTGCGAGACAACAGCTTGTCATCGGTTGGTTTGAAAGAGGAGAATTAAATTGTGTTAATCCAATAGACAATGGTTGGAAACCAAAACATTTCAAGGAACTTCCTACCAAAATACCTATTAGATTTAGTAACGTCAGAGACAAAGTGAGAACTTAAAAAGAAAAAAAAAAATGCATGACACATTTCAACTTGCTTTAGATTGTTCAAAAGACGGTGATATAAGTAAAAATAATTTTTTAGGAGTCTTTGCAGCCGATAGAATTCCTTCCCCTATACCATATTTCTGTTGTTTTATGTTGAATACCGATAAACATGGAGAAGAAGGAGAACATTGGGTTGCTGTTTTTTGTAAAGGAGGAAAAAACTTTTCTTTTGATTCGTATGATGGAGATGAAATTTATGGTAATGAGAATTGGAGACAATTTTTAGCTAAAAAATGGATTATAAATGAAATAGTATTACACCAGCTAGATTCCGACGTTTGTGGAGACTATTGTGTTTATCTTTTGAAGAAAATGAGTTGTATGGAGAATCCTAGTTTACAATTTTTGAAGAGAAATTTCGATGACAAAGATCAATTTTCTAACGATTATAGAGTTTGGGAAAAAATTTATTCTAATATTCCCAAAACTTTAGATAAGATAGAACACGACACAAAAATAGAGGATGTGTCAGATCAAAAAATGTTATCTGTTATAAAAAATAGTTTGAAAGAAGATAGACAAATATGTAAGCCTCGTAACGAAATAAAAACTCATTTAACTAAGAAAAGAAAGTATTTTTATTAAAACCATGGAACTGTGTGAACGCGTCTCGTCTCCAAAATTTACTCATCCGAGTAACATCGGGATATATGGGAAAACGGGAACAGGAAAAACCCATTTTTTACAACTTTTACTTTCCAGAGCTAATGATTATTTTGTAACACCAAACGGAGAAAAAATAGCACGAATTGTGTACTGTTATGGCTCTGTATGGCAACCTGCCTTCAATGAGATGGAAAAAATGGGAATCGTCATGCATCAAGGTTTACCGACTAACGTCAGATCATTATTCAGACAAAATAACAATCCTGGTATAATAGTGTTAGATGATCTACAAAGTGAATTGGAAAATAACTTAGAAGTACAACAGTTATGGACAAAAAAAGGCATCATTTGAATCTAACTTCTATAATTGTCTTCCAATCACTCTATCCACCAGGAAAATATGCTACCGTTATGCGTAGTCAATTCTCTGTTTTAATCTTTTTTGGATTTAGAAATGAGAGCAGAACTTTACGTCTTCGTTTTCGTGATTATGTACCTAAAAAGAATCACATGGACTCATTTATGAAAATATCGTCTGTGGACAGATAGAAAAGGAGGTTATATGATAGTCGACAATCACCCTATGACCCATTGTGCATCAGTTTCTATCCGAACGAACATATTAAAAGAAGACGGTCCACCGTTGTCGGTCTTATTCAAGTGAAGACTATGGAAGAGTACAGAACTAGATCATCAGGAATAAGAAATTACAAAAAAACGTTTTTAGCCATTTCTCAGACAAGCAACAGTGAAAAAATTATTTTCCGTAATCCGAACAAAGTACTTAACAAAGGAGAAAAGGATAAACAATTATATTTTCCTTCTAATGAAAAATTAAGACTAAAATTGCGATATGGACAATAGTTTTAGATTTTACGAGAATTACGACGCAATCAGAAATTTTGTTATATCCGATACAGAACTTACTAGAGAAGGGGAAATTTTGGCTTTATCAGATCTGATATACAATACTCGGACAGAGAAAGTAAACAAAAAAGGACAAAAAATAGATCCTGTCATTGAACCTTTATCAAAAACAAAGAAGATACCTTTAAAGGTGAGAAGACAAGCTATAAAGAGAAGTAAACAAAATATAAGAAAACTTGTTCAAGCATTAATATTAAAACATTTAGAAAAAGATGACAACGACGAACTTCTTGAGGCGACCTCTATATGAAGATCAACATGTAAAGGAAGTTCTCTTATTTGGGGAAGATGAATTACAAAGATTAGCTCAAAGTGGACGAGGAAAAGGAAAAGACAACATAGAAACAAGATATAGATCACCAGACGACGAAGTGATTGTCGAAAAATCATTTATAAACTCTGAAGATGAGAATTTTCCTTTGGAAAAAGCCTTGGATAAATGGTGTTACGAAAAATAGCATTGCGTGACAAGCGTTACTGTCTAGAAGCTTCGCGAGAGTTCGTAGTTTGTTTATATTTAGGTTTGTACGTAAGCGTTTCTAAATCGGCGTGCTTTGTAATCTTTCTATAATTAGATTCATTACTAATTTAGAAAGTCCTAGAAGTTTCTTGTCAGAGTATATAAGTAGACGAGTCCAAGCGGAGTGTTTTCCTAACTAGTTTTTCACAAGCGAAGAGAGTTGGCGTTGGCCGTGTTTAGTCAAGTGTGACGGAAGCTGTGTTTATTCAAGTTGGCGGAGGCCGTGTAAGTTTATTGAGTACGTGTTGTTCAGAGTTTTACTTCGTGGAAACTACGTTCATTTTGGAATAAATCTTCTTGTTGTTGTTCCGACAACCCTGCGTTCAGTTTAGTTCGCAAACTACCTTTCCTCAAAACACACGAACTCGTAACATTGGGGGCCTGTCCGGAGAGGAATTCATTTGTTTGCTGACTACAGAAACCAGGAAAGGACAATTCAAGAAGGAGTTACAGAAAAAGTAAGGAGAACTGTACAAGAGAGTATATTGTGTTTTTGCTGTGGAATACTGCTATGGAAATGGAAAAGCTTTTGCAGATGGGAAAAGAATTTGGATTGCAAGGAGAAAAGCTACTCGAGTTTGTAGAGAAGCAACAAAAGTTAGAACAAGAAAGAAGGAAGGAAGAGGAAGAAAAACAAGAGAAACGCAGGCAGTTTGAAGAAGAACGAAGAAGGGAACAGGAAGAAAGAGAAGAAAAACGTAGGCGGTTTGAAGAAGAAAAGGAAGAGAAACGTCGATTACTTGAAGAAGATAGAAGAAGAGAAGACGAAGAGAGAGAAACTAGGCGACAAGAACGCGAACTAAGAAAATTGGAGATGGAAGCCGAGCTGTTGAAACAGAAAGAGGCTATTGAAGCGGCAAAAAGAGAACATGAGCTGGAGATTGCACGTTTGGCTGTGCAGAATGCTGACGGACGTCCTGAAGTGAGAGAGGATCGGGCTAAGGCACCTAAACTCCCCTCGTTTGTTGATGGTAAAGACGATTTGGACGCGTATTTGCAGAGATTCGAGAGATTTGCCGAGACAGCTAAGTGGAAAAAAGATGGATGGGCATCGAAGCTCAGTGCTCTGTTGTCTGGAAGGGCACTAGAAGTGTATTCACGTCTATCGGAGGATGCAGCTAAGGATTATGACAGGGTAAAGATTGCGTTAATGAAGAGATATGACCTTACCGAAGACGGCTATCGTCGAAAATTTAGAGTATCCAAACCAGAAGTTGACGAAAGTCCGGAGCAGTTTATTGTGCGATTGGACAGATACCTGTTACGGTGGCTAGGGCTTTCGGATACTGCGCGAACCTTTGATGGTCTTAAGGACTTGATCGTGAAAGAACAATTTATTGACTCTTGCCCTAAGGATTTGGCAATTCACCTGCGAGAAAGGGCACCTGAGACCCTAGCAAAGATTGCGAAGATCGCTGACCAGTACTTGGAGGCTCATGGTAAACATTTGTTCAGCTCAGCGAGCAGAAAGCCAACAGTACAGCCTGAGAGGGACGAAGCCAAGAACATGCAGATTAATCCACCAGCTCTGCATTGCTTTAAGTGCAACACCCGAGGTCATAAAGCTGTCAACTGCCCAACCCTAACAAGAAAGTGTTTTCTATGTGGTAAGCAGGGTCATGAAGCTAGAAACTGTCGATCAGGTGGACGCAGATCAGGAGGACAAAGTAAGGATGGTAACCCTGTGCAGCGTGGTCAAGTGAGTGCCAGTTGTTTAGTTCAACCACCTGAGGTTAAACCTACTGATGAAGAAGTTAAGGCCTGTATTAAAGATGATAAGCTGCTGTTAGCCTGTGGTAAGAAGATTCCATTGTTGAGTAGTGCTTGTGTTGAACCGTTGACTGGAGTGAGAAGTAAAATGCCTGTCGTGAAAGGTAGAGTTGGAGAGAAGCCTGTTGACGTCCTGAGAGATACTGGTTGTAGTGGAATTGTAGTAAAGAGGGACCTTGTGTCTGAGGATCAGTTTACTGGCGAATTTAATGTTATGCTGCTCATTGACAATACGGCAAGGAAAGTTCCCATCGCAAAGATTGATGTTGACACACCTTATCTCAAGGGCCAAGTGGAAGCGCAGTGTCTTCCCGATGCTGTTTATGATTTGATTATTGGTAATGTACCAGGCGCAAGAGCCGCTGACGACCCAGACCCAAGCTGGCAAGTTCCTGTACAAGAAGCTTGTGCTGTAACCACGAGAGGTCAAGCTAAGAAAGATGGAGAACATATTCCGTTGAAGGTACCGGATACCAAAGAAAGTCCTGTAGTTGATAGAGAAAAGCTCAAGGAGATGCAGCGTAACGACGAGAGCCTACAGAAATTTTGGGAGAAAGATGACGTAGTTGTGAGAGGCCAGGCTGAGACTTCATTTGAAGTGAAAGGTGGAGTTCTGTACCGCGTCTACAAGCACCCTTATGTGAACGGAGGTAAACCCCTGAAGCAGGTTATGGTTCCTGTGCAGCTGAGAAGTCGAATAATGGAACTAGCGCACAAATCGATCATGGGAGGTCACATGGGAATAAAGAAAACGACTGATAAGATTCAAAGCGCGTTCTACTGGCCAGGCATTCAAGGAGACGTGACTCGTTATTGCAAGTCCTGTGATGTATGTCAGAAGACAGTTAACAAGGGTTCCGTACCGAAAGTTCCCTTAGAGAAGATGCCATTAATTGACAAGCCATTTAAGAGAG
>NC_090886.1:40070172-40097672 GCF_036669925.1 Montipora capricornis
TCATAATTTTGCTCTCTGCTTGAGTACATATTTTAATGGATGCCTCTTTTAGGCGGCTCCTGTAGTATTCATTTAGCAGTGGTTTTCGCCCTATGAGGCTTTACATTTGAATCTCTATACTGCTGTGTGATACGTTTTCTTCCAAGAAAATAGTTGGTCTCGAAAGTAATGTTTTTAGTTTCTTGGTGTTGATTTTCTCAGCAGTAATGTGAATGTGGCCTTATGGCGTCTCGCTTTTGCGCCAATTTAATTCTAGGCTCGACCGATATATTCATGGGCGGTAGAAGCGAGTGATCTTCTGTTCTTAAATGTTTGACCCGGGCCTGGGTTCATTTTGTTTTTTTTAAATTCTTTCACTCGTTCTTCTGACCTCTTCAGCGTGTTTTGGTTTGTGGCCATGGTCAGGAGCTGTCCTCCTTGAACCTCTGGAGTTAATTCGTTCTCGTGGATTCTCTTTTGATCTTTGATGCCGACGTCTTTAGGTCGCTTCTTTGTCGAGGCCTTTTAGATAACCCGACTCTAGATGGAAGTTCTCTGACATATTATTTGGTCAGACAAGACTGCGGTTTCGATCCTATCATGTGGATCTCATCAGTTGCCGATAGCTTGATTTAAGGTGAAGAGCTTTATCTGCAAAAACCATGTGTGTTTGTCTCTATTTGTACTCGATGGAAGGATCGAACTTGCTAAGTTCTGATTGGCTATAGAATTCTAGCCAATGGAGTTAATGTGTTTTCGATCCATATGAGCGTAGCTTGATGTTGTGTTTCTTTAGAAGGCTGAAACCGGTATTTTCCTTTCTGTATGCTGTTTTCAAGGAGAAGAGTGCTATGTTTTCTTTAACGCTTTTGTATTTAAACTGTTGCTCAGAAAG
Source organism: Montipora capricornis (assembly GCF_036669925.1). NCBI lineage: Eukaryota > Metazoa > Cnidaria > Anthozoa > Scleractinia > Acroporidae > Montipora > Montipora capricornis. Next base: position 40,071,047 of record NC_090886.1, read on the forward strand.
AAAGCTTAGATTTCTTCTTGCCTAAGCGTAAAAGTTGCATTTTGATTTAACTCTCGCTCCTTTTCCGTTCCAGTTGTGTGATTTTGATCTGTCACGCACAAGGAACGGGGCCTGTCCATAATAATCATCAAGTGTTAAAAAGAGTTGACAGGCCTACACGACTCCCTTGTACGTGGTCTGGTTTCTGTTGCCTTTGTCATAATTTTGCTCTCTTGAGTACATATTTGAATGGATGCCTCTTTTAGGCGGCTCCTGTAGTATTCATTTAGCAGTGGTTTTCGCCCTATGAGGCTTTACATTTGAATCTCTATACTGCTGTGTGATACGTTTTCTTCCAAGAGAATAGTTGGTCTCGAAAGTAATGTTTTTAGTTTCTTGGTGTTGATTTTCTCAGCAGTAATGTGAATGTGGCCTTATGGCGTCTCGCTTTTGCGCCAATTTAATTCTAGGCTCGACCAATATATTCATCGGCGGTAGAAGCGAGTGATCTTCTGTTCTTAAATGTTTGACCCGGGCCTGGGTTCATTTTGTTTTTTAAATTCTTTCACTCGTTCTTCTGACCTCTTCAGCGTGTTTTGGTTTGTGGCCAAGGTCAGGAGCTGTCCTCCTTGAACCTCTGGAGTTAATTCGTTCTCGTGAATGCTTTTTTGATCTTTGATGCCGATGTCTTTAGGTCGCTTCTTTGTCGAGGCATTAAGATAACCCGACTCTAGATTTTCTTGCAAGAAAACGTATCACACAGCAGTATAGAGGTTCCAATGTAAAGCCTCATAGGGCGAAAACCACTGCTAAATGAATACTACAGGAGCCGCCTAAAAGAGGCATCCATTCAAATATTTACTCAAGAGAGCAAAATTATGACAAAGGCAACAGAAACCAGACCACGTACAAGGGAGTCGTGTAGGCCTGTCAACTCTTTTTAACAGCTCCTGACCATGGCCACAAACCAAAACACGCTGAAAAAGTCAGAAGACCGAGTGAAAGAATTAAAAAAACAAAATGAACCCAGGCCCGGGTCAAACATTTAAGAACAGAAGATCACTCGCTTCTACCGCCCATGAATATATCGGTCGAGCCTAGAATTAAATTGGCGCAAAAGCGAGACGCCATAAGGCCACATTCACATTACTGCTGAGAAAATCAACACCAAGAAACTAAAAACATTACTCTCGAGACCAACTATTTTCTTGGAAGAAAACGTATCACACAGCAGTATAGAGATTCAAATGTAAAGCCTCATAGGGCGAAAACCATTGCTAAATGAATATTACAGGAGCCGCCTAAAAGAGGCATCCATTCAAATATGTACTCAAGCAGAGAGCAAAATTATGACAAAGGCAACAGAAACCAGACCACGTACAAGGGAGTCGTGTAGGCCTGTCAACTCTTTTTAACACTCAATGGTCCAACTATCCGATGGCCATAAAATACAACTGCTTGCCTGAATTCAAGTATCCAGAACCGAAAGTTCGATGCAAAGAACACGGTGAATTGGCTCTTTTGATCATGGCTACATCTACAAATGAGATCTTAAGAGGTCAATTGATTTTCACTTGTGGTGTTAGAAAAGAAAAAGGAAAAAAATGTGGATTTCTTAAGTCTGCTCAATTCCCAACAAATTCTGTAAATGCAAAAAATCTAGAATCATGGTTTAGGATTGAAGCAAAGAAAATTGTCAAGGATAACACGACAACAAAGGCCTCTTTATCCTATCACATGCAAGAAGCAAAAAAAGCGTTTACGAGTGTAAAGAAAGGAAAACGAGACTAATCTTTTTTTCTTTTGAATATGAAAAATGGATTGTAAGATTTCAGAGAAAGTTAGAAGGATAGGATTGAATTAGTGTAGGTAAATAATGGAATGTAAGATTTCGGAGAAAAGGTTAAATAAAAATGATAAGTTGAAAAAAAAGTGTGGACGAATATGCAAAATGAGTCACAATCCCCTCCCTCAAACAAAAATATGTGGACAAGTATGAAAAATGAGCCACAAAATATTTTTATCACAACTTCTCAAAAAGGGCAGGAACCATGAGGTAAAAGTAAAAATTTTTTTTTCCACTCTTAATTTTTGTTTTTTTTTCAGTTTTTCTAAAATTTTAGGTCCTCAACTTTCTTTGGCTAATCAATTCACATGCGATATTTCAGGAAGAGGAAATATCCATCAAAAATTAGCGACAAAAACAAATGATTTCATTCCTCTTTTTTTTACTTCACCAGGTCAACAAATGATAATAGATCCTTCTAGAGGACTTACAAAAATCTCTGGTTTGATTCATTTTCACCCTTTCAAAATTCCCATTGTGTGGGGGGATAGTTTTTCTGTTACCAACCACATGATTGTTGCAGTTTTTTCAGTTTATGCAGAAATTTCTTTCATCGGTATTCTCCGCCAACAGAAAGTCAGCGGAATCTACATCGTGTTAGAGTCCGTATGGACCGATCACTTCAGCTTGTCAGAAGAAACTCTCTCGCTTGTGCGAACATTCGTCAAAGAAAATTCTATGCTCAAAATTTCTAGAAACCTCACATCAGTTGAAAAACAAAAGGTGATGAAGGTGTCGATGGAAACAAAAGTGAGAGAGATTAAGTCTGTGGAAGATAAACAATGGCTACATTTCTTAGCGCCAATAAATGTAAATTTACCTTCCTCTGGTCGACCCATACCATCAGATGTACCTTTCAGAGTTTTTGAGTATCTTGTAGATGTCGGGATGCTCAATGAAAACGAGGATCAAATTTTTGGGAATCAATATTTTTATTTCTTAGAAGAAAAAACTAAACTAATTGAACAAAAAGCAGCAAAAGCAATGTTCGATGATTTTCCAAGAACCCTGCTTGATCCCCAGCTGTCGTCACGATTTTACTTAAGTGTTCATCAACGTTGTGCCAACGAAGGTTGTTGTGAGATCCAAGAAGACACTGTTGACGTCAAAAACAAGATCCTGCCAAACGTTGGAAACGTGGTCTTAGGATTCCTTTGCACAAATTGCTGTAAGATTAAGAAATGTTTTTCTCAATGAATTCCATGTCAATCGATTCACATAGCTCTTCTCTTTTTGGAAGATTATTAAAACAAAATCCATTTAAGTCTAAAAAATTCGAGAAACAACAAAAATCCTTATGATTCTCACATACGAAATCATAAATAACGATTGAATCGGATGGAAAAAAATGAAGAAAAAACTTATACATATCTTTGACAAAAAGGTCTGTCATTGTGGAGTAAAATAATGAAAACATAATTTCATTCTCCTGACCAAGTTTGTATTCTCCTTCTTTTAATGAAGTCAGACCATCTACATAAGTCGATTGATCTCTGCCTTCCTTCAGTCTCTGAATCAAGCTCTTTCCAGTATTTTTAAGTTCTTCATTTTCGAAGTAAAAAAGAAGTACCCCATACATCGTCTTTATCTTCTACAGCCGAAAGGAAAGCGGAATTTGAAAACTTCAGCCAGCAAGGTTCCAGTGAAGAAGAAGGAGTAGAGCCAGAAAAGTCAGCAACAACAGTGACCGAGGTAAAAGAAAAATCTTGTACTTATATATTTCATTTTTTCCCGCCAATTTTGAGACAAGAGAGTATTTTACCCATTTCTCCCGCCAGATAAAATTCGAACCCATCTGTCATTTCCTCATACGATAATGACTTTGTCTTAAGTTCTTGGAAAAGGTCAAATCTTTTTTTAGCCGATCTCCTTAAAAAACCCACAGCCAACAACCATTCTTTTGGTTTAGTTGTTTTAAGTTGTGATAAGCATGTTTCAAACGTCTCAAGCGTTTCAAACTCTTTTATTTTCACACGCTCCTTAACTGAAGAATGAGAAGAAAAAAATTTGACAACCTCGTATAAACTCTCTTTGGCCTTTGTCATGGGACTAGGCACTTCACATTCCACTTCGAGTTTCCTCTTTTTCTTACCTACATCCTTGTACGTCGCAGACGAGGTTCTCAAAAATGGGGCAAACACCTCCCTTTCTCTTTGAAAAATTTGTTTTTCCTCTTCTAACTTTTTTCGTTTCACTCCGTTTTCAATAACTCTAGATGAAAACGAAACAATATCCGTATCAGGAAATTTCATGACGTTGTCTGAAATTGAATATAATGTTGTCAAGAATTTGTTTCAACGCTTCGATAGCTTTTTCCTGTTTTTGTGAATATTCCACAATTGATGCGGTTTGGATGAAAACTTCAGCTTTAAGATCGTTTAACATGGCTTGATTTTTTTGATTCTTAAAATTTGCATCTTTTAAAAAACAATCTAAGAGTGAAGAACTGAGATAAATTAATAAACCTTTCTGACTTTCAACAACTTCACTTAAAAGCTCTACTAAGCTTGATTTTTCTTTTACCTCTCCTTTCTTCCTCCACAGAAATGTCAGACGTGACATTATCAGAAATGTCAGACGTGACATTATCTGTTTCCATTTTTGGCGCTTCTTTCAAATCGACCGTTGTAATTTTTACCGCTTCTTTATGATCAACGGTTAGAGCTTTAACCGTTTCTTTTGATTTCTTACTCTTAGGAGCTCTCTTTCTGACCGTCGTTGGACCATCTGTCTTTTTCTTTCTACCACGTTTTTTATCTTTTTCAACCTCAGGTAAAGGATCACACTGAACATCTTGTCTCTTCTCTCCCTGAATTTGGTACTCAGCCTTCTGATCCCTCAGAGTTTCACAGTCACCGGGTGTTTCTGAAACCAAAGACACCGACGAAACGTTTGATTCAAAAGGAGGAACAGGAGCGGGAACACCAGAAGAAGAAACCCCAGTTGGATAAACAACATAGTCTTGCTCCAGAAGCATGAATTCAGGTTGGTCAAAGTTAAAACTAGTAAGAAAATCGACCGCCTTCGAGTCAACTTGAAACATATTCATGTTTGCAGACAGAATGTAAAGACTTCAGTTTCGTGCTCGACCTTTTAGTGACATTTGAAACTCTCTTTTCATTTTTAGGAAGATTACCACGATGGTGTGTTGACATAAGAGATGAAGAAGGAATCTCTGTTAATGTGATAGGAAGAAGAGACAGTATATTAGATTTCCATGAAAGCCATTATGAAGCTTTTAAGGCACACGGATATGAAGGTATTCGTTACATTTTATCACCTGCAAGAAGACTCATGATTAAAAAATTCTTAGATACAAACGAGAGCGAACGACTTCAAAGATCCTATTTTTATAGGGAGTTGTATGATTTTTTCACAATCGGTGAAGAAGGAATGAAAAAAAAACTAAGCAAAAAAGAATATTCTTATACTTTACATCAAGCCTGCCTCGGTCTTGGTTATGGAGAGACAGAATTTCTTAACTTGATTAAAAAAATGTCAATACACGAATTCTTTCAACTAAAATTGAAAACAAGCCATCCATATAACAAAGTAGAAAGCATGATGGATCATGAAGAAACATGGTTAAAAGATCTCGTATGTGAGGAAAAGCTGTTTGAAAAATGTTTGAAAGTTCAAGAGAATTACAAGAATTTGATCAACGAAGTACAACACAAATCAACAATAATTATAGAAAAAGACAAGGTCTCTTTTGTAGAAGAAGAAAAAAATTTTTCCCCTTTTTTCCACAAATATCAATTAACCACTTTAGTCAAAAATTAAAAAAAAAATTCTTTTATTGAAGTTACATACAACCAAAACATATTTACCAATCATTTTTTAATTAAAATATACTACGTTTTATATTTTTTCCTTTTGCAATCAAAATAAGAAGTTTTATGAAAAAAGTGAAAAAAATTAAAAGTTATTTCTTTTTATGAAAAAAGTTGCTCCAATTTTTTCTTTATATTTATTTTATGTCTTGAAGCGAATTCCATCCACGATTTCTTCCCAGATAAATTATCAATGGCTTTTACCATCTTATCATCGGCTTCCCATTTCTTTCTGATGTTCGTGCCGGCATGTAAGTAATCGATATCATGTTGTCTAGCAATCCTGTCCAATCTATTAATCCCCTTATCTCCCCTCTTTAATCGTTTTTCCAGATGAGTTCCAGGACCGAGAAATTGATAACCGGGTGGATGAAATTCAATTCCCGTCTTGGCTATCCACTTTTGAATGTCAAAACCATTTCCTCTCTGAGGTCGTCTAACTCTGTTAAAATTAGAGTAAGCTCGATGAATGGGTTTCAACCCATTATTTGGTAAAGGTTCACTAGAAGAACTCCAAACAATTCCACCCGTTTGTCTTTTTTTATTGAAAACGCTTTTATCTCTCCCACACTCAACACACTTAAAAGTAGAATTAGAAGAGAAATAGCGATTTCTGTAAAAATGTCGAAAATGGCGATTTTTCGCAAAACAGCAAAGAGGGGACCAAGGGAAATTTTTCAAAAATGGCCGATTTTTTAGGCAAAGTTTGCAAGGCCAAAAAAATAGGAAATACAAGCCGTATGATAGCCTAATTAGTATGGATGGAAAGCTAAACTATTGTAGATTTGTGCTATGCAAAAAACCCCATGAAAAACGAGCTATTAGAAGAGAAATAGCGATTTCTGTAAAAGTGTCGAAAATGGCGATTTTTCGCAAAACAGCAAAGAGGGGACCAAGGCAAATTTTTCAAAAATGGCTGATTTTTTAGCCAAACTTTGCAAGGCCAAAAAAAGAGGAAATACAAGACGTATGATGGCCTAATTAGTATGGATGGAAAGCTAAACTATTCTAGATTTGTGCTATGCAAAAAACCCCATGAAAAACGAGCTATTAGAAGAGAACTAGCGATTTCTGTAAAAACGTCGAAAATGGCGAATTTTCGCAAAACAGCAATGAGGGCACCAAGGGAAATTTTTCAAATATAGCCAATTTTTTAGGCAAAGTTTGCAAGGCCAAAAAAATAGGAAGTACAAGCCGTATGATAGCCTAATTAGTATGGATGGAAAGCCAAACTATTGTAGATTTGTGCTATGCAAAAAACCCCATGAAAAACGAGCTATTAGAAGACAAATAGCGATTTCTGTAAAAGTGTTGAAAATGGCGATTTTTCGCAAAACAGCAAAGAGGGGACCATGGGAAATTTTTCAAAAATGGCCGATTTTCTAGGCAAACTTTGCAAGGCCAAAAAAATAGGAAGTACAAGCCGTATGATAGCCTAATTAGTATAGATGGAAAGCTAAACTAATGTAGATTTGTGCTATGCAAAAACCTCATGAAAAACGAGCTATTAGAAGAGAAATGGCGATTTCTGTGAAAGTGTCGAAAATGGCGATTTTTCGCAAAACAGCAATAACGGGACCACGGGAAATTTTTTCCAAAAATGGCCGATTTTCTAGGAAAACTTTGCAAGGCCAAAAAAACAGGAAATACAAGCCGTATGATAGCCTAATTAGTACGGATGGAAAGCTAAACTATTGTAGATTTGTGCTATGCAAAAAACCCCATGAAAAACGAGCTAGTAGAAAAGAAATAGCTATTTCTGTAAAAGTGTGGAAAATTGCGATTTTTTGCAAAACAGCAAAGAGGGGACCAAGGGAAATTTTTCAAAAATGGCCGATTTTTTAGGCAAACTTTGCAAGGCGAAAAAAATAGGAAATACAAGCCGTATGATAGCCTAATTAGTATGGATGGAAAGCTAAACTATTGTAGATTTGTGCTATGCAAATAACCCAATGAAAAACGAGCTATTAGAACAGAAATAGCGATTTCTGTAAAAATGTTGAAAATGGCGATTTTTTGCAAAACAGGAATGAGGGGACCAAGGGAAATTTTTCAAAAATGGCCGATTTTTTAGGCAAACTTTGCAAGGCCAAAAAAATAGGAAATATAAGCTGTATGATAGCCTAATTAGTATGGATGGAAAGTTAAACTATTGTAGATTTGTGCTATGCAAAAAACCTCATGAAAAACGAGCTAGTAGAAAAGAAATAGCTATTTCTGTAAAAGTGTGGAAAATTGCGATTTTTTGCAAAACAGCAAAGAGGGGACCAAGGGAAATTTTTGAAAAATGGCCGATTTTTTAGGCAAACTTTGCAAGGCCAAAAAAATAGGAAGTACAAGCCGTATGATAGCTTAATTAGTATGGATGGAAAGCTAAACTATTGTAGATTTGTGCTATGCAAAAAACCCCATGAAAAACGAGCTATTAGAAGAGAAATAGTGATTTCTGTAAAAGTGTCGAAAATGGCGATTTTTCGCAAAAAAGCAAAGAGGGGACCAAGGAAAATTTGTAAAAAATGGCTGATTTTTTAGGCAAAGTTTGCAAGGCCAAAAAAAATAGGAAATACAAGCCGTATGATAGCCTACTTAGTATGGATGGAAAGCTAAACTATAGTAGATTTGTGCTATGCAAAACACCACATGAAAAACGAGCTATTGGAAGAGAAATAGCGATTTCTGTAAAAATGTCGAAAACGGCGATTTTTTGCAAAACAGGAATGAGGGGACCAAGGGAAATTTTTCAAAAATGGCCGATTTTTTAGGCAAACTTTGCAAGGCCAAAAAAAAAGGAAATATAAGCCGTAAGATAGCCTAATTAGTATGGATGAAAAGCTAAACTATTGTAGATTTGTGCTATGCAAAAAGCCTCATTAAAAACGAGCTATTGGAAGAGAAATAGCGATTTCTGTAAAAGTGTCGAAAATGGCGATTTTTCGCAAAACAGCAAAGAGGGGACCAAGGCAATTTTTTCAAAAATGGCCGATTTTCTAGGCAAACTTTGCAAGGCCAAAAAAATAGGAAGTACCAGCCGTATTATAGCTTAATTAGTATGGATGGAAAGCTAAACTATTGTAGATTTGTGCTATGCAAAAAACCCCATGAAAAACGAGCTATTACAAGAGAAATAGCGATTTCTGTAAAAGTGTCGAAAATGGCAATTTTTCGCAAAAAAGCAAAGAGGGGACCAAGGAAAATTTGTAAAAAATGGCTGATTTTTTAGGCAAAGTTTGCAAGGCCAAAAAAAATAGGAAATACAAGCCGTATGACAGCCTACTTAGTATGGATGGAAAGCTAAACTATTGTAGATTTGTGCTATGCAAAAAACCCCATGAAAAACAAGCTAGTAGAAAAGAAATAGCGATTTCTGTAAAAATGTCGAAAATGGCGATTTTTTGCAAAACAGGAATGAGGGGACCACGGGAAATTTTTCAAAAATGGCCGATTTTTTAGGCAAACTTTGCAAGGCCAAAAAAAAAAGGAAATATAAGCCGTAAGATAGCCTAATTAGTATGGATGGAAAGCTAAACTATTGTAGATTTGTGCTATGCAAAAAGCCTCATGAAAAACGAGCTATTAGAAGAGAAATAGCGATTTCTGTAAAAGTGTCGAGAATGGCAATTTTTCGCAAAAGAGCAAAGAGGGGACCAAGGCAAATTTTTCAAAAATAGCTGATTTTTTAGGCAAACTTTGCAAGGCAAAAAAATTAGGAAATACAAGCCGTATGATAGCCTAATTAGTATGGATGGAAAGCTAAACTATTGTAGATTTGTGCTATGCAAAAAACCCCATGAAAAACGAGCTATTAGAAGACAAATAGCGATTTCTGTAAAAGTGTCGAAAATGGCGATTTTTTGCAAAACCGCAAAGTCGGGACCATGGGAAATTTTTCAAAAATGGCCCATTTTCTAGGCAATCTTTGCAAGACCAAAAAAACAGGAAATACAAGCCGTTTGACAGGCTAATTAGTACGGATGGAAAGCTAAAGTATTGTAGATTTGTATTATGCAAAAAACCCCATGAAAAACGAGCTATTAGAAGAGAAATAGCGATTTCTGTAAAAGTGTCGAAAATGGCGATTTTTCGCAAAACAGCAAAGAGGGGACCAAATCAAATTTTTCAAAAATTGCCGTTTTTTTAGACAAACTTTGCAAGGCCAAAAAAATAGGAAATATAAGCTGTATGATAGCCTAATTAGTATGGATGGAAAGCTAAACTAATGTAGATTTGTCCTATGAAAAAAACCCCATGAAAAACGAGCTATTAGATGAGAAATAGCGATTTCTATAAAAGTTTTAAAAAATGGCGATTTTTCGCAAAAGAGCAAAGAGGGGACCAAGGGAAATTTTTGAAAAATGGCCGATTTTTTAGCCAAACTTTGCAAGGCCAAAAAAATAGGAAATACAAGCCGTATGATAGCCTAATTGGTATGGATGGAAAGCTAAACTATTGTAGATTTGTGCTATGCAAAAAACCCCATGAAAAACGAGCTAGTACAAAAGAAATAGCGATTTCTGTAAAAGTGTCCAAAATGGCGATTTTTCGCAAAACAGCAAAGAGGGGACGAAGGGAAATTTTTCAAAAATGGCCGATTTTTTAGGCAAACTTTGCAAGCCAAAAAAAATAGGAAATACAAGCCGTATGATAGCCTACTTAGTATGGATGGAAAGCTAAACTATTGTAGATTTGTGCTATGCAAAAAACCCCATGAAAAACGAGCTAGTAGAAAAGAAATAGCGATTTCTGTAAAGGTGTCGAAAATGGCGATTTTTCGCAAAATAGCAAAGAGGGGACCAAGGGAAATTTTTCAAAAATGGCCGATTTTTTAGGCAAACTTTGCAAGGCCTAAAAAATAGGAAATACAAGCCTTATGATAGCCTAATTAGTATGGATGGAAAGCTAAACTATTGTAGATTTGTGCTATGCAAAAAACCCCATGAAAAGCGAGCTATTAGAAGAGAAATAGCGATTTCTGTAAAAGTGTCGAAAATGGCGATTTCTTATAAAACAGCAAAGAGGGGACCATGGCAAATTTTTCAAAAATGGCCGGTTTTTTACGCAAACTTTGTAACGCCAAAGAAATAGGAAGTACAAGCCGTATGATAGCTTAATTAGTATGGATGGAAAGCTAAACTATTGTAGATTTGTGCTATGCAAAAAACCCCATGAAAAACGAGCTATTGGAAGAGAAATAGCGATTTCTGTTAAAGTGTCGAGAAAGGCGATTTTTCGCAAAACAGCAAAGAGGGGACCAAGGCAAATTTTACAAAAATGACCGATTTTTTACGCAAACTTTGCAAGGCCAAAAAAATAGAAAAAATACAAGTCGTATGATAGCTTAATTAGTATGGATGGAAAGCTAAACTATTGTAGATTTGTGCTATGCAAAAAACCCCATGAAAAACGAGCTATTATAAGGGAAATATCGATTTCTGTTAAAGTGTCGAGAATGGCGATTTTTCGCAAAACAGCAAAGAGGGGACCAAGGCAAATTTTTCAAAAATGGCCGATTTTTTAGGCAAACTTTGCAAGGCCAAAAAAATTGGCAACACAAGCCGTATGATAGCCTAATTAGTATGAATGGAAAGCTAAACTAATGTAGATTTGTGCTATGCAAAAAAACCCGTGAAAAACGATTTATTAGAAGAGAAATAGCCATTTCTGTAAAAGTGTCGAAAATGGCGATTTTTCGCAAAACAGCAAAGAGGGGACCAAGGGAAATTTTTCAAAAATGGCCGATTTTTTAGGCAAACTGTGCTAGTCAAAAAAAATAGGAAATACAAGCCGTATGATAGCCTAATTAGTATGGATGGAAAGCTAAACTATTGTAGATTTGTGCTATGCAAAAAACCCCATGACAAACGAGCTAGTAGAAAAGAAATAGCGATTTCTGTAAAAGTGTCGAAAATGGCGATTTTTCGAAAAACAGCAAAGAGGGGACGAAGGGAAATTTTTAAAAAATGGCCGATTTTCTAGGCAAACTTTGCAAGGCCAAAAAAATAGGAAATACAAGCCGCATGATAGCCTAATTAGTATGGATGGAAAGCTAAACTAATGTAGATTTGTGCTATGCAAAAACCTCATGAAAAACAAGCTATTAGAAGAGAAATGGCGATTTCTGTGAAAGTGTCGAAAATGGCGATTTTTCGCAAAACAGCAAAGAGGGGACCAAGGGAAATTTTTCAAAAATAGCCGATTTTCTAGGAAAACTTTGCAAGGCCAAAAAGTCAGGAAACACAAGCCGTATGACAGCTTAATTAGTATGGATGGAAATGTAAACTATTGTAGATTTGTGCTATGCAAAAAACCCCTTGAAAAACAAGCTATTAGAAGAGAAATAGCGATTTCTGTAAAAGTGTCGAAAATGGCGATTTCTTATAAAACAGCAAAGAGGGGACCATGGCAAATTTTTCAAAAACGGCCGATTTTTTACGCAAACTTTGCAAGGCCAAAAAAATAGGAAATACAAGCCGCATGATAGCCTAATTAGTATGGATGGAAATGTAAACTATTGTAGATTTGTGCTATGCAAAAAACCCCTTGAAAAACAAGCTATTAGAAGAGAAATAGCGATTTCTGTAAAAGTGTCGAAAATGGCGATTTCTTATAAAACAGCAAAGAGGGGACCATGGCAAATTTTTCAAAAACGGCCGATTTTTTACGCAAACTTTGCAAGGCCAAAAAAATAGGAAGTACAAGCCGTATGATAGCTTAATTAGTATGGATGGAAAGCTAAACTATTGTAGATTTGTGCTATGCAAAAAACCCCATGAAAAACGAGCTATTAGAAGACAAATAGCGATTTCTGTTAAAGTGTCGAGAATGGCGATTTTTCGCAAAACAGCAAAGAGGGGACCAAGGCAAATTTTTCAAAAATGGCCGATTTTTTACGCAAACTTTGCAAGGCCAAAAAAATAGGAAATACAAGCCGTATGATAGCTTAATTAGTATGGATGGAAAGCTAAACTATTGTAGATTTGTGCTATGCAAAAAACCCCATGAAAAGCGAGCTATTAGAAGAGAAATAGCGATTTCTGTAAAAGTGTCGAAAATGGCGATTTCTTATAAAACAGCAAAGAGGGGACCATGGCAAATTTTTCAAAAATGGCCGATTTTTTACTTAAACTTTGTAACGCCAAAGAAATAGGAAGTACAAGCCGTATGATAGCTTAATTAGTATGGATGGAAAGCTAAACTATTGTAGATTTGTGCTATGCAAAAAACCCCATGAAAAACGAGCTATTGGAAGAGAAATAGCGATTTCTGTTAAAGTGTCGAGAAAGGCGATTTTTCGCAAAACAGCAAAGAGGGGACCAAGGCAAATTTTTCAAAAATGGCCGATTTTTTACGCAAACTTTGCAAGGCCAAAAAAATAGAAAAAATACAAGTCGTATGATAGCTTAATTAGTATGGATGGAAAGCTAAACTAATGTAGATTTGTGCTATGCAAAAAAACCCGTGAAAAACGATTTATTAGAAGAGAAATAGCCATTTCTGTAAAAGTGTCGAAAATGGCGATTTTTCGCAAAACAGCAAAGAGGGGACCAAGGGAAATTTTTCAAAAATGGCCGATTTTTTAGGCAAACTGTGCTAGGCAAAAAAAATAGGAAATACAAGCCGTATGATAGCCTAATTAGTATGGATGGAAAGCTAAACTATTGTAGATTTGTGCTATGCAAAAAACCCCATGACAAACGAGCTAGTAGAAAAGAAATAGCGATTTCTGTAAAAGTGTCGAAAATGGCGATTTTTCGAAAAACAGCAAAGAGGGGACCAAGGGAAATTTTTAAAAAATGGCCGATTTTCTAGGCAAACTTTGCAAGGCCAAAAAAATAGGAAATACAAGCCGCATGATAGCCTAATTAGTATGGATGGAAAGCTAAACTAATGTAGATTTGTGCTATGCAAAAACCTCATGAAAAACAAGCTATTAAAAGAGAAATGGCGATTTCTGTGAAAGTGTCGAAAATGGCGATTTTTCGCAAAACAGCAAAGAGGGGACCAAGGGAAATTTTTCAAAAATGGCCGATTTTCTAAGAAAACTTTGCAAGGCCAAAAAGTCAGGAAACACAAGCCGTATGACAGCTTAATTAGTATGGATGGAAATGTAAACTATTGTAGATTTGTGCTATGCAAAAAACCCCATGAAAAACAAGCTATTAGAAGAGAAATAGCGATTTCTGTAAAAGTGTCGAAAATGGCGATTTCTTATAAAACAGCAAAGAGGGGACCATTGCAAATTTTTCAAAAACGGCCGATTTTTTACGCAAACTTTGCAAGGCCAAAAAAATAGAAAGTACAAGCCGTATGATAGCTTAGTTAGTATGGATGGAAAGCTAAACTATTGTAGATTTGTGCTATGCAAAAAACCCCATGAAAAACGAGCTATTAGAAGACAAATAGCGATTTCTGTTAAAGTGTCGAGAATGGCGATTTTTCGCAAAACAGCAAAGAGGGGACCAAGGCAAATTTTTCAAAAATGGCCGATTTTTTACGCAAACTTTGCAAGGCCAAAAAAATAGGAAATACAAGCCGTATGATAGCTTAATTAGTATGGATGGAAAGCTAAACTATTGTAGATTTGTGCTATGCAAAAAACCCCATGAAAAACGAGCTATTAGAGGGGAAATAGCGATTTCTGTTAAAGTGTCGAGAATGGCGATTTTTCGCAAAACAGCAAAGAGGGGACCAAGGCAAATTTTTCAAAAATGGCCGATTTTTTAGGCAAACTTTGCAAGACAAAAAAAATAGGAAATACAAGCCGTATGATAGCCTAATTAGTATGGATGGAAAGCTAAACTATTGTAGATTTGCTCTATGCAAATAACCCAATGAAAAACGAGCTATTAGAACAGAAATAGCAATTTCTGTAAAAATTTCGAAAATGGCGATTTTTTTCAAAACAGGAATGAGCGGACCAAGGGAAATTTTTTCAAAAATGGCCGATTTTTTAGGCAAACTTTGCAAGGCCAAAAAAATAGGAAATATAAGCCGTATGATAGCCTAATTAGTATGGATGGAAAGGTAAACTATTGTAGATTTGTGCTTTGCAAAAAGCCTCATAAAAAACGAGCTATTAGAAGAGAAATAGCGATTTCTGTAAAAGTGTGGAAAATGGCGATTTTTTATAAAAGAGCAAAGAGGGGACCAAGGCAAATTTTTCAAAAATAGCCGATTTTTTACCCAAACTTTGCAAGGCCAAAAAAATAAGAAGTACAAACCGTATGATAGCTTAATTAGTATGGATGGAAAGCTAAACTATTGTAGATTTGTGCTATGCAAAAAACCCCATGAAAAACGAGCTATTAGAAGACAAATAGCGATTTCTGTAAAAGTGTCAAAAATGGCGATTTCTTATAAAACAGCAAAGAGGGGACCATGGCAAATTTTTCAAAAATTGCCGTTTTTTTAGGCAAACTTTGCAAGGCCAAAAAAATAGGAAATATAAGCTGTATGATAGCCTAATTAGTATGGATGGAAAGCGAAACTAATGTAGATTTGTCCTATGCAAAAAACCCCATGAAAAACGAGCTATTAGATGAGAAATAGCGATTTCTGTAAAAGTTTTAAAAAATGGCGATTTTTCGCAAAAGAGCAAAGAGGGGACCAAGGGAAATTTTTGAAAAATGGCCGTTTTTTTAGCCAAACTTTGCAAGGCCAAAAAAATAGGAAATACAAGCCGTATGATAGCCTACTTAGTACGGATGGAAAGCTAAACTATTGTAGATTTGTGCTATGCAAAAAACCCCATGAAAAACGAGCTATTTGAAGAGAAATAGCAATTTCTGTAAAAGTGTGGAAAATGGCGATTTTTCGCAAAACAGCAAAGAGGGGACCAAGGGAAATTTTTCAAAAATGGCCGATTTTCTATGCAAACTTTGCAAGGCGAAAAAAATAGGAAATACAAGCCGTATGATAGCCTAATTAGTACGGATGGAAAGCTAAAGTATTGTAGATTTGTGCTATGCAAAAAACCCCATGAAAAATTAGCTAGTAGAAAAAAAAAAGCTATTTCTGTAAAAGTGTCGGAAATGGCGATTTTTTGCAAAACAACAAAGACGGGACCAAGAAAAATTTTTCAAAAATGGCCGATTTTTCAGGCAAAATTTTCAAGGCCAAAAAAATAGGAAATACAAGCCGTATGATAGCCTACTTAGTACGGATGGAAAGCTAAACTATTGTAGATTTGTGCTATGCAAAAAACCCAATGCAAAACAAGCTCTTAGAAGAGAAATAGCGATTTCTGTAAAAGTGTCGAAAATGGCGATTTTTCGCAAAACAGCAAAGAGGGGACAAGGGGAAATTTTTCAAAAATGGCCGATTTTTTAGGCAAACTTTGCAAGGCCAAAAAAATAGGAAATATAAGCCGTATGATAGCCTAATTAGTATAGATGGAAAGCTAAACTAATGTAGATTTGTGCTATGCAAAAAAGCCCATGAAAAACGAGCTAGTACAAAAGAAATAGCGATTTCTGTAAAAGTGTCCAAAATGGCGATTTTTCGCAAAACAGCAAAGAGGGGACGAAGGGAAATTTTTCAAAAATGGCCGATTTTTTAGGCAAACTTTGCAAGGCCAAAAAAATAGGAAGTACAAGCCGTATGATAGCTTAATTATTATGGATGGAAAGCTAAACTATTGTAGATTTGTGCTATGCAAAAAACCCCATGAAAAACGAGCTATTAGAAGAGAAATAGCGATTTCTGTAAAAGTGTCGAAAATGGCGATTTTTCGCAAAAAAGCAAAGAGGGGACCAAGGAAAATTTGTAAAAAATGGCTGATTTTTTAGGGAAAGTTTGCAAGGCCAAAAAAAATAGGAAATACAAGCCGTATGATAGCCTACTTAGTATGGATGGAAAGGTAAACTATTGTAGATTTGTGCTATGCAAAAAACCCCATGAAAAACGAGCTAGTAGAAAAGAAATAGCGATTTCTGTAAAGGTGTCGAAAATGGCGATTTTTCGCAAAATAGCAAAGAGGGGACCAAGGGAAATTTTTCAAAAATGGCCGATTTTTTAGGCAAACTTTGCAAGGCCAAAAAAATAGGAAATGCAAGCCTTATGATAGCCTAATTAGTATGGATGGAAAGCTAAACTATTGTAGATTTGTGCTATGCAAAAAACCCCATGAAAAGCGAGCTATTAGAAGAGAAATAGCGATTTCTGTAAAAGTGTCGAAAATGGCGATTTCTTATAAAACAGCAAAGAGGGGACCATGGCAAATTTTTCAAAAATGGCCGATTTTTTACGCAAACTTTGTAACGCCAAAGAAATAGGAAGTACAAGCCGTATGATAGCTTAATTAGTATGGATGGAAGCTAAACTATTGTAGATTTGTGCTATGCAAAAAACCCCATGAAAAACGAGCTATTGGAAGAGAAATAGCGATTTCTGTTAAAGTGTCGAGAAAGGCGATTTTTCGCAAAACAGCAAAGAGGGGACCAAGGGAAATTTTTCAAAAATGGCCGATTTTTTAGGCAAATTGTGCTAGGCAAAAAAAATAGGAAATACAAGCCGTATGATAGCCTAATTAGTATGGATGGAAAGCTAAACTATTGTAGATTTGTGCTATGCAAAAAACCCCATGAAAAACGAGCTAGTAGAAAAGAAATAGCGATTTCTGTAAAAGTGTCGAAAATGGCGATTTTTCGAAAAACAGCAAAGAGGGGACCAAGGGAAATTTTTCAAAAATGGCCGATTTTCTAGGAAAACTTTGCAAGGCCAAAAAGACAGGAAACACAAGCCGTATGACAGCTTAATTAGTATGGATGGAAATGTAAACTATTGTAGATTTGTGCTATGCAAAAAACCCCATGAAAAACAAGCTATTAGAAGAGAAATAGCGATTTCTGTAAAAGTGTCGAAAATGGCGATTTCTTATAAAACAGCAAAGAGGGGACCATGGCAAATTTTTCAAAAACGGCCGATTTTTTACGCAAACTTTGCAAGGCCAAAAAAATAGGAAGTACAAGCCGTATGATAGCTTAATTAGTATGGATGGAAAGCTAAACTATTGTAGATTTGTGCTATGCAAAAAACCCCATGAAAAACGAGCTATTAGAAGACAAATAGCAATTTCTGTTAAAGTGTCGAGAATGGCGATTTTTTCGCAAAACAGCAAAGAGGGGACCAAGGCAAATTTTTAAAAAATGGCCGATTTTTTACGCAAACTTTGCAAGGCCAAAAAAATAGGAAATACAAGCCGTATGATAGCTTAATTAGTATGGATGGAAAGCTAAACTATTGTAGATTTGTGCTATGCAAAAAACCCCATGAAAAACGAGCTATTAGAGGGGAAATAGCGATTTCTGTTAAAGTGTCGAGAATGGCGATTTTTCGCAAAACGGCAAAGAGGGGACCAAGGCAAATTTTTCAAAAATGGCCGATTTTTTAGGCAAACTTTGCAAGACAAAAAAAATAGGAAATACAAGCCGTATGATAGCCTAATTAGTATGGATGGAAAGCTAAACTATTGTAGATTTGCTCTATGCAAATAACCCAATGAAAAACGAGCTATTAGAACAGAAATAGCGATTTCTGTAAAAATGTCGAAAATGGCGATTTTTTGCAAAACAGGAATGAGCGGACCAAGGGAAATTTTTCAAAAATGGCCGATTTTTTAGGCAAACTTTGGAAGGCCAAAAAAATAGGAAATATAAGCCGTATGATAGCCTAATTAGTATGGATGGAAAGCTAAACTATTGTAGATTTGTGCTTTGCAAAAAGCCTCATAAAAAACGAGCTATGAGAAGAGAAATAGCGATTTCTGTAAAAGTGTGGAAAATGGCGATTTTTTATAAAAGAGCAAAGAGGGGACCAAGGCAAATTTTTCAAAAATGGCCGATTTTTTACGCAAACTTTGCAAGGCCAAAAAAATAGGAAGTACAAACCGTATGATAGCTTAATTAGTATGGATGGAAAGCTAAACTATTGTAGATTTGTGCTATGCAAAAAACCCCATGAAAAACAAGCTAGTAGAAGACAAATAGCGATTTCTGTAAAAGTGTCAAAAATGGCGATTTCTTATAAAACAGCAAAGAGGGGACCATGGCAAATTTTTCAAAAATGGGCGATTTTTTACGCAAACTTTGCAACGCCAAAGAAATAGGAAGTACAATCCGTATGATAGCTTAATTAGTATGGATGGAAAGCTAAACTATTGTAGATTTGTGCTATGCAAAAAACCCCATGAAAAACGAGCTATTAGAAGAGAAAAAGCGATTTCTGTTAAAGTGTCGAGAATGGTGACTTTTCGCAAAACAGCAAAGAGGGGACCAAGGCAAATTTTTCAAAAATGGCCGATTTTTTACGCAAACTTTGCAAGGCCAAAAAAATAGGAAATACAAGCCGTATGATAGCCTAATTAGTATGGATGGAAAGCTAAACTATTGTAGATTTGTGCTATGCAAAAAACCCCATGAAAAACGAGCTATTAGAAGGGAAATAGCGATTTCTGTTAAAGTGTCGAGAATGGCGAGTTTTCGCAAAACAGCAAAGAGGGGACCAAGGCAAATTTTTCAAAAATGGCCGATTTTTTAGGCAAACTTTGCAAGGCAAAAAAAATAGGAAATACAAGCCGTATGATAGCCTAATTAGTATGGATGGAAAGCTAAACTATTGCAGATTTGTGCTATGCAAAAAACCCCATGAAAAACGAGCTATTAGAAGAGAAATAGCGATTTCTGGAAAAGTGTCGAAAATGGCGATTTTTCGCAAAAAAGCAAAGAGGGGATCAAGGAAAATTTGTAAAAAATGGCTAATTTTTTAGGCAAAGTTTGCAAGGCCAAAAAAATAGGAAATACAAGCCGTTTGATAGCCTACTTAGTATGGATGAAAAGCTAAAGTATTGTAGATTTCTACTATGCAAAAAACCCCATGAAAAACGAGCTATTAGAACAGAAAGACGGATTTCTGTAAAAATGTCGAAAATGGCGATTTTTTGCAAAACAGGAATGAGGGGACGAAGGGAAAATTTTCAAAAATGGCCGATTTTTTAGGCAAACTTTGCAAGGCGAAAAAAATTAGGAAATACAAGCCGTATGACAGCCTAATTAGTATGGATGGAAAGCTAAACTAATGTAGATTTGTGCTATGCAAAAAACCCCATGAAAAACGAGCTATTAGAAGACAAATAGCGATTTCTGTAAAAGTGTCGAAAATGGCGATTTTTCTCAAAAGAGCAAAGAGGGGACCAAGGGAAATTTTTCAAAAATGGCCGACTTTTTAGGCAATTTTTGCAAGGCCAAAAAAATAGGAAATACAAGCCGTATGATAGCCTAATTTGTACGGATGGAAAGCTAAACTATTGTAGATTTTTGCTATGCAAAAAACCCCATGAAAAACGAGCTAGTAGAAAAGAAATAGCTATTTCTGTAAAAGTGTCGAAAATGGCGATTTTTCGCAAAACAGCAAAGAGGGGACCAAGGCAAATTTTTCCAAAAATGGCCGATTTTTTAGGCAATTTTTGCAAGGCGAAAAAAATAGGAAATACAAGCCGTATGATAGCCTAATTAGTATGGATGGAAAGCTAAACTATTGTAGATTTGTGCTATGCAAATAGCCTCATGAAGAACGAGCTATTAGAAGAGAAATAGCTATTTCTGTAAAAGTGTGGAAAATGGCGATTTTATATAAAACAGCAAAGAGGGGACCAAGGCAAATTTTTCAAAAATGGCCGATTTTTTACGCAAACTTTGCAAGGCCAAAAAAATAGGAAGTACAAGCCATATAATAGCTTAATTAGTATGGATGGAAAGCTAAACTATTGTAGATTTGTGCTATGCAAAAACCTCATGAAAAACGAGCTATTAGAAGAGAAATAGCGATTTCTGTAAAAGTGTCGAAAAAGGCGATTTCTTATAAAACAGCAAAGAGGGGACCAAGGCAAATTTTTCAAAAATGGCCGATTTTTTACGCAAACTTTGCAAGGCCAAAAAAATAGGAAGTACAAGCCGTATGATAGCTTAATTAGTATGGATAGAAAGCTAAACTATTGTAGATTTGTGCTATGCAAAAAACCCCATGAAAAACAAGCTATTAGAAGAGAAATAGCGATTTCTGTAAAAGTGTCGAAAATGGCGATTTTTCGCAAAAAAGCAAAGAGGAAACCAAGGAAAACTTGTAAAAAATGGCTGATTTTTTAGGCAAAGTTTGCAAGGCCAACAAAATAGGAATTACAAGCCGTATGATAGCCTCCTTAGTATTTTTGGAAAGCTAAACTATTGTAGATTTGTGCTATGCAAAAATCCCCATGAAAAACGAGCTATTAGAACAGAAATAGGGATTTCTGTAAAAATGTCGAAAATGGCGATTTTTTGCAAAACAGGAATGAAGGGACGAAGGGAATTTTTTCAAAAATGGCCGATTTTCTAGGAAAACTTTGCAAGGCCAAAAAAATAGGAAATACAAGCCGTATGATAGCCTAATTTGTACGGATGGAAAGCTAAACTATTGTAGATTTGTGCTATGCAAAAAACCCCATGAAAAACGAGCTAGTAGAAAAGAAATAGCTATTTCTGTAAAAGTTTCGAAAATGGCTATTTTTCGGAAAACAGCGAAGAGGGGACCAAGGCAAATTTTTCCAAAAAAGGCCGATTTTTTAGGCAAACTTTGCAAGGCGAAAAAAATAGGAAATACAAGCCGTATGATAGCCTAATTAGTATGAATGGAAAGCTAAACTATTGTAGATTTGTGCTATGCAAATAACCCAATGAAAAACGAGCTATTAGAACAGAAATAGCGATTTCTGTAAAAATGTCGAAAATGGCAATTTTTTGCAAAACAGGAATGAGGGGACCAAGGGAAATTTTTCAAAAATGGTCGATTTTTTAGGCAAACTTTGCAAGGCCAAAAAAATAGGAAATATAAACCGTATGATAGCCTAATTAGTATGGATGGAAAGCTAAACTATTGTAGATTTTGTGCTATGCAAAAAACCCCATGAAAAACGAGCTATTAGAAGAGAAATAGCGATTTCTGTAAAAGTGTCGAAAATGGCGATTTTTTATAAAACAGCAAAGAGGGGACCAAGGCAAATTTTTCAAAAATGGCCGATTTTTTAGGCAAACTTTGCAAGGCTAAAAAAATAGGAAGTACAAGCCGTATGATAGCTTAATTAGTATGGATGGAAAGCTAAACTATTGTAGATTTTGTGCTATGCAAAAAACCCCATGAAAAACGAGCTATTAGAAGAGAAATAGCGATTTCTGTAAAAGTGTCGAGAATGGCGATTTTTCGCAAAACAGCAAAGAGGGGACCAAGGGAAATTTTTCAAAAATGGCCGATTTTTTAGGCAAACTTTGCAAGGCCAAAAAAATAGGAAATACAAGCCGTATGATAGCCTAATTAGTATGGATGGAAAGCTAAACTATTGTAGATTTGTGCTATTGAAAAAACCCCATGAAAAACAAGCTATTAGAAGAGAAATAGCGATTTCTGTTTAAGTGTCGAGAATGGCGATTTTTCGCAAAACAGCAAAGAGGGGACCAAGGGAAATTTTTCAAAAATGGCCGATTTTTTGGGCAAACTTTGCAAGGCCAAAAAAATAGGAAATGCAAGCCGTATGATAGCCTAATTAGTATGGATGGAAAGCTAAACTATTGTAGATTTGTGCTATGCAAATTACCCAATGAAAAACGAGCTATTAGAACAGAAATAGCGATTTGTGTAAAAATGTCGAAAATGGCGATTTTTTGCAAAACAGGAATGAGGGGACGAAGGGAAATTTCTCAAAAATGGCCGATTTTTTAGGCAAACTTTGCAAGGCCAAAAAAATAGGAAATATAAGCCGTATGATAGCCTAATTAGTATGGATGGAAAGCTAAACTATTGTAGATTTGTGCTATGCAAAAAGCCTCATGAAAAACGAGCTATTAGAAGAGAAATAGCGATTTCTGTAAAAGTGTCGAAAATGGCGATTTTTCGCAAAACAGCAAAGAGGGGACCAATGCAAATTTTTCAAAAATGGCCGATTTTTTAGGCAAACTTTGCAATGCTAAAAAAATGGGAAACTAATTTGAACTCGTATTAATTAGTTTGGATGGAAAAAAAAAAGGAATAGTTTAAAAGTTGGTATTACTTTTGTTGGTTTACAACGGCATTGTGGGTAATTGTTATGGAGGGAGAAAATAGAAAGGTTGGCGGTATTTTTAATTCGTGCTGAGGCGTCCAGTCCTATTGATGAAAAACTTAGGTGTATAGATTTGTTTGAAGGAAAACTTTGAGAAATGTTACCAATAGGACTTTAAATATCTTCAGATTGGAAAGAGAGATAACCTCGCTTATGACCGCTTCCAGAGTCTTTTCGACGAACCACTTTGGCGTATCTTTTACATTGAGACCATCTCTCACCTTTGGTTTCTTTCAAAGGCTTTCCTTTACCCTCTATTCCTGCTTTATGATGCTACAATGGGAGCTTCTGAAGACACAACCCGCACTTACATTATTTCGAATTCTCAACGTACCTGTGTTTCAGATGGTCACGTCGGGAAGAAACAACAACTTTCCTTCCCAAACTGCCCTTGGGCCATGTTATGTTGGGTGTTGGGTGTTTGTTTTAATTTATTGTAATATTATAGTTTTTTGTTTTGTTTTCATGTTTGCTCTTCGTACACAATGTATATGTCAAGCGCATACTTTGAAATTTCTACTGATGTCTCACATGATTTTTTTTGCTATCATACATTTAGTGAAGTCTACGACCTTTGGGGCAACGTCACGCCTAGAGTCACACAACTCTGGTAAACGTTCTTGTTCCAGAAAGACGATTGAGTACTTGAGTTTATGCGGAGGTGAGCAAAGGACTTCCAAGTAAGGTCTTAAGTTTTTAGGGGGCGAAATCAAACATGCAGTCGGTACCTGGAGTTTTTTTTTCTTTGAAGGTTTTATCAAGTGAAGTATATCCGAAAAATAAAAATTCACGAACAGCGACTTCGTCAAAAGTAAATTCCCTGCCATTGGAAATCCCGCCACTGGAGAGGAAAGCTGAGAATTCTAGCCCAGGTTTAGGGAAAGACACGAACCATGCATACAATCTTTTTTATCCACATAAGAACGTTGGATTTTAGAGCTGCGACTATAAATTAAATATATATATAGCTTTATAATTTGTATTCTTTGTTTGTTTTCAAAGTATGCATAGTTCGTCGTCCCTAAGCTTTTGAGTTAATTACTTAAGACGAGATTTTTTTGAAAATCGAGCAATAAAGCGCGCCAGCGGCCAAAAATCCCATAAGAGCTTGCGCGCATCTTACTTACAGATCCGGACTTGTACCGTCGGCCATATTGTGTCGCGGTGGAAGAGCACATAGAAGTTGTGTTGAGTGCAAGCGATTAGCCAACCATTTTACACAGGTATTTCATTCAGTCACTTCGGAAAGATCTGTAAAGCTTTGAAAAACGTTTTGAAGCGGTGAATTTATCGTATTTAGTGTAACCTTCTTACAAGGTTATAACAGTACGCAAATTGTTCGAAAAGATCTTTCTGCCGTAAGATTTCGAGTTCTCCGACTCTAATAAGAGATCCAGTCTAGAATTAGTGTGTCAAGACTTGCTTTTGGACTATCTTGAGACTGCAAACCTAGGATGAATTCTTATTATACTTCTATTAAAATAGTGTGAACAGTTCTTGTCATTGCCTTGTCTGTGACCGGTGATCTTATATTCGAGTTAGAGGTAGTCAAGTTGATGTGGAAGCAGCTTCTGTCACTTGCGTTACGGTTCGGTGTACTCTATCGCTAGACCTTGCAAAAGGTAATTTTGTCTTAAGAGTTGATGTTCAGCTTATCTCCCGCACACTTCTTTCGTAAAAAGATTCGTAAGACCCCCAGTGTTTAAGTGTTTCCTTTTCAGTTCCCCCTTTAAAATTACACATTAAGATTGTGTTCAGCTTCGCTTCAATTGTCAGCTTTCAATTTCGATTGTTGAGTTGAATTTATCATAAAATTTGCCACAAATGTTTCATTTTCCAATTCACTAGAGTTAAGTCTAGCTTATATCAAAGTTAAAAAAAAAAGTTATTGAAGGTTTGATCTTTGTGAAGAATTGAAAAAAATAAAAAAAGAAAGAAACTAGTCCCAGCTGAGCCTCAGAGATTGTAAACAATGTCTTCATCAGTACTTACTTATAGTATATGTAAAAAACCTACAAGGAAGAATCTCGTCCCATAAATGATGTTAAAGGAAAAATGTCAAGCCTGTAGGAATGCCACTATCCGCCTCTGATGTTCAGCGTCCAAATGGACAACTCCCCTGTACAAGCTGAAACATTTAAAGTCACTACCAAAGTCCACTTATGTCCAGGTTTGACCCTAATTAGATACACGCCCAATTTTGACATCCAACACAGTGTCCCTTTAAGTCTAAGCATTTGCTACCTATTTTCAACTATAAGGTAAGGGTAAAGGTCAGCATTATTTTTAGCCTTGGGTAAATGCAGCAGTTAATCTCTACTTAAAGAGCAGCATTTGGGGGACACTTTGTGACATAAATTGTCTGTATTCTGAGACACAAGTGATGTTGAAGTTGGCGAGAAGAGCAAGGGGACACTTCGTGACGCTTATTGAAATCCACTTGGATCTAATTAGGGTCAAACCTGGACATATCTCCCAAAGTCAGTAGATGATTTGTTCCCTGAAGCTAAGAAAACTTTTTTGGAAAAAAAGTTTGGCTGTGTGGCCCTCATAAGCAGTTTAAGGTGCTGTGGTGCATGTTATGTAAGGTTGCACAGGCTGTCACCCAGTGTAAACAAAAGTGTTCCACAGCCCCTGTCTGCAAACAATTCTATTCAAAATCAAGTTGGTTGTGCCCCAGTGTCATATGAACTGACGTCAAAGCGAACTCAGCGGAGGATTTGAAACAAACTTTAAAACTGCGCAAGGTAAAAAGTGGCTGAACTTAAAACAGAAGTTGAAAACATGGGTGGCTCAAATGAACAGATCTGCTAGGAAATTCTTGAAGGCCAATTTGATGGGGTAAACTTTCCTTCTTTTAACTCCCATGGTAAAATTCTACCATACATATTCTACCTTACTAGTTGGTTTTTCAGTTTATTTGGATTGGTAATGAAAAGATGAACACAATTCAAGGATCTCCCAAGCCCGCGAAACTGAAAACATGCCATACTGTCATGCTTGTATAACAGGGTAAAAGTTACTACTGGTAACCCTGCAAAATACAGTAAAGACCCACACATAAGAACCTCGAATTTTCGAGGTCAGGCTGAGCAGGTTCTAACATTTTAGGCTATTTTTTCATAATTCAGGCTGATTACATGTAGTTTCTTAATAGGTTCTTATTTCTCAGAGGAACAACAATAAATTTCTATATTTTATTCATAAGATATGTAGACAGTATTGCACTGTAGCTTTATGGAAAACATATTTCTAGAGAAAATCCTATAAAATGCCAATCAAAGAAAACATATACACAATAGACCTAATCGGCTAACTCAATGTTGTACCCAATTCAAATCTCCCGAGATTAAGATTCTTTGTGTATTGTATTTGCATTATAATGTACCATTCATAATATTATTATAATGATATCGAAATACCTGAAACAAAACGTTTTATTCCCAAAGGGTTTGAATTGGGTACAACATTGAGTTAGCCGATTAGGTCTATAACAGGAGTTTTCTTGAGGGTGATTTTTTTGTAAAAGTACCTCTTTTTCTTTGCCAGGCTCAGCAGGTTCTTCTATTTTTGGGTATTTTTAAAATGCCAAATTTCAGCCTGTACTAGGTTGAACTTCTTATATGTGAGTTTGTACTGTATGCATTATTCCTTATAATAGAAAACTAATCCAGGCTATGAAGAGTACTCTTTTTGCGTTCTAATAATCAGATCAGAGTCAGTAATTATTACTGACTAATTCAACGTCAGGACATTTTTCCTTTACCTTTGATAAAAAAATAAGATCACAATATTTTTCACCTCTATCAGTACTTTGCACGAATACTGGCTTTAGCAATGTTTTGG
>NC_090886.1:40110172-40120172 GCF_036669925.1 Montipora capricornis
CTACTGTATCTGTGTGCAATGACCCGTTAGATTGTACGACACATGACCTGGGATTGGTTGATGATCACGGCTATGTGGGCCTCGGGAAGCGCGAAAGTGATACAAGCACCAAGTGGAGCGTGCTAAACTCTCCACCCAGCTTGGGGTCCAATGAGTGGCATCTTTTGGCCGTCCTTCCTTATTTGATATTCATTTTAGGAAACAGGCGGCTTGAAGAGAGGTGTTGCTTTTGCATCGACCTGAATATTCAACTTCAACAAGAAACCCTATGCATCAGATATCTCTTTGATAGGTGCAAGACCACGCCGCCTTAACATTACAGTTATCTTTATTTCCTAACTTTGGCAGTTTTTTTTCTTACATACTTTGTTCCTGTTCTGAGATATTTTGTGTTGTTTTTGAATATCCTGGAAGGAGATGTTTATTAACAGACCTTTTGTCTATTCTGCACTGCAAAACAACACCTCCATTACACGCAGATGTGAAGGTCATCGTATGTTATTAGCACATCTAAATGAGCAGCAGCATTGTAAGAAACAACTAGATCTAAGTGAGCCCAGCTTGAACACAGACGGTCCTCTGACACCAGCCATGGAATCTCAGACAGCGACCCGGTTATGATGCCAGTAACATCTTAACAGTCACAATACAGTAATTTGCTGAATTGTATTCAGCCTGTATTCAACAAAGTTGACTACTGTATCTGTGTGCAATGACCCGTTAGATTGTACGACACATGACCTGGGATTGGTTGATGATAACGGCTATGTGGGCCTCGGGAAGCGCGAAAGTGATACAAGCACCAAGTGGAGCGCGCTAAACTCTCCACCCAGCTTGGGGTCCAATGAGTGGCATCCTTTGGCCATCCTTCATTATTTGATATTCATTTTAGGAAAAAGGCGCTATGAAGAGAGGTGTTGCTTTTGCATCGACTATTCAACTTCAACGAGAAACTCTATGGATCAGATGTCTCTTTGATAGGTGCAAGACTACGCCGCCTTAACATTACAGTTATCTTTATTTCCTAACTTTGGCAGTTTTTTTTTCTTTTATAATTTGTTCCTGTTCTGAGATGTTTTATGTTGTTTTTGAATATCCTGGAAGGAGATGTTTATTAACAGTCCTCTTATCTATTCTGTACTGTAAAACAACACCTCCATCACACGCAAATCTGAAAATCATTGTATGTTATTAGAGACTCTAAATGAGCAGCAGCATTGTAAGAATTAACTAGATCTAAGCGACCCCAGCTTGAGCACAGACGGTCCTCTGATACCAGCCATGGAATCTCAGACAGCGACCCGGTTATGATGCCAGTAACATCTTAACAGTCACAATACAGTAATTTGCTGAATTGTATTCAGCCTGTATTCAACAAAGTTGACTACTGTATCTGTGTGCAATGACCTGTTAGATTGTACGACACACGACCTGGGATTGGTTGATGATCACGGCTATGTGGGCCTCGGGAAGCGCGAAAGTGATACAAGCACCAAGTGGAGCGCGCTAAACTCTCCACCCAGCTTGGGGTCCCGTGATTGGCATCTTTTGGCCATCCTTCCTTATTTGATATTCATTTTATAGGAAACAGGAGGCTTGAAGAGAGGTGTTGCTTTTGCATCGACGTGAATATTCAATTTCAACGAGAAACTCTATGCATCAGATGTCTCTTTCATAGGTGCAAGACCACGGCGTCCTATTATTACCGTCATCTTTATTTCCTAGGTTTGGCAGTTTTTTTTCTTACGTACTTTGTTCCTGTTCTGAGACGTTTTATGTTGTTTTTGAATATCCTGGAAGGAGATGTTTATTAACAGTCCTTTTATCTATTCTTTACTGCAAAACAACACCTCCATTACATGCAAATCTGAAAATCATTGTATGTTATTAGAGACTCTAAATGAGCAGCAGCATTGTAAGAAAGAACTAGATCTAAGTGACCCCAGCTTGAACACAGACGGTCCTCTGACACCAGCCATGGAATCTCAGACAGCGACCCGGTTATGATGCCAGTAACATCTTAACAGTCACAATACAGTAATTTGCTGAATTGTATTCAGCCTGTATTCAACAAAGTTGACTATTGTATCTGTGTGCAATGACCCGTTAGATTGTACGACACATGACCTGGGATTGGTTGATGATCACGGCTATGTGGGCCTCGGGAAGCGCGAAAGTGATACAAGCACCAAGTGGAGCGCGCTAAACTCTCCACCCAGCTTGGGGTCCAATGAGTGGCATCCTTTGGCCATCCTTCATTATTTGATATTCATTTTAGGAAAAAGGCGCTATGAAGAGAGGTGTTGCTTTTGCATCGACTATTCAACTTCAACGAGAAACTCTATGCATCAGATGTCTCTTTGATAGGTGCAAGACCACGCCGCCTTAATATTACAGTTATCTTTATTTCCTAACTTTGGCAGTTTTTTTTTTCTTTTATAATTTTTTCCTGTTCTGAGATGTTTTATGTTGTTTTTGAATATCCTGGAAGGAGATGTTTATTAACAGTCCTTTTATCTATTCTGCACTGCAAAACAACACCTCCATTACATGCAAATCTGAAAATCATTGTATGTTATCAGAGACTCTAAATGAGCAGCAGCATTGTAAGAAAGAACTAGATCTAAGTGACCCCAGCTTGAACACAGACGGTTCTCTGACACCAGCCATGGAATCTCATACAGCGACCCAGCTATGATGCCAGTAACATCTTATCAGTCACAATACAGTAATTTGCTGAATTGTATTCAGCCTGTATTCAACAAAGTTGACTACTGTATCTGTGTGCAATGACCCGTTAGATTGTACGACACATGACCTGGGATTGGTTGATGATAACGGCTATGTGGGCCTCGGGAAGCGCGAAAGTGATACAAGCACCAAGTGGGGCGCACTAAACTCGCTACCCAGCTTGGGGTCCAATGAGTGGCATCCTTTGGCCATCCTTCGTTATTTGATATTCATTTTAGGAAAAAGGCGCTATAAAGAGAGGTGTTGCTTTTGTATCGACTATTCAACTTCAACGAGAAACTCTATGGATCAGATGTCTCTTTGATAGGTGCAAGACTACGCCGCCTTAACATTACAGTTATCTTTATTTCCTAACTTTGGCAGTTTTTTTTTTCTTTTATAATTTGTTCCTGTTCTGAGATGTTTTATGTTGTTTTCGAATATCCTGGAAGGAGATGTTTATTAACAGTCCTCTTATCTATTCTGTACTGTAAAACAACACCTCCATCACACGCAAATCTGAAAATCATTGTATGTTATCAGAGACTCTAAATGAGCAGCAGCATTGTAAGAAAGAACTAGATCTAAGCGACCCCAGCTTGAGCACAGACGGTCCTCTGACACCAGCCATGGAATCTCAGACAGCGACCCGGTTATGATGCCAGTAACATCTTAACAGTCACAATACAGTAATTTGCTGAATTGTATTCAGCCTGTATTCAACAAAGTTGACTACTGTATCTGTGTGCAATGACGACACGACCTGGGATTGGTTGATGATCACGGCTATGTGGGCCTCGGGAAGCGCGAAAGTGATACAAGCACCAAGTGGAGCGCGCTAAACTCTCCACCCAGCTTGGGGTCCCGTGATTGGCATCTTTTGGCCATCCTTCCTTATTTGATAGTCATTTTATAGGAAACAGGAGGCTTGAAGAGAGGTGTTGCTTTTGCATCGACGTGAATATTCAATTTCAACGAGAAACTCTATGCATCAGATGTCTCCTGTATAGGTGCAAGAGCATGCCGCCTTAAGATAACAGTCATCTTTATTTCCTAACTTTGGCAGTTTTTTTTCACATGTTTATGTGGTATGTATTAGAGAAAGTACTATGTAGTTATCACCAGGGTGATCATTGTCAAAGTTTATGCTCATTGACACATTATCGCTAGTAGTAGTCACTTGTAATATCACAGCAAACTGGTAAAATGCTCAAGTTTTGTTGTTTTTTAAACGAAACCCATCTTTCCAGAAAATGGGCAGGAACAATGTACATGTAGTTTGTTAAACCCTTGCCTGCCACCAATGTGCTTGGGTTTGATTCCCATAAAGGCAACGAGCCTGGTGCTTTGGCTGACATCTTGGTTTTCGTTTGTGTTGTCACATTTATTTCCAAGTCAAGTTTATTAACTTGCCATTTCACTATTACATTCTTAATGGCTACACTATCCCGCAAATAGCATATGCTAATCTAGGCCGTTAGTGTTTTTATCTAAACATGTACAAAGAAGTCTTAAATAGTAAAATACTAAATTAATTAATTGGTTGATTAAAAGCAAAAAGATAATTAACCAAAACAAAAAAGATGAATTATTTGATATAGACTTTTTTAGAGAATAACGGAAAATGAGTCTCAACATACTGAATTACTGATATGATGACAAAGTTTATAAATTACTATGTACGATATCTCTATTCAGCTAGAAGAGGTAATTTTTGAATCAGGGTATTAAGATCAACGTAAGTATCCTCATGCTCTAAAAACCGCAGTCATTTTGTTTTAGACAATTTTTAAAGAAAAATCTCCTCTTTTTTGCAAGTATTGAGAAACTTTTTTTTTCCATATTTTACATCCACTCCGCGAGAAGGACTGACTCTGTTGATGTAACCTTGAAAATTTCTCAATAAAATTGCCCGTTTTCGCTGATTGAGTGTTATAGGAATGTATAGAATCAATGTTAGTTAACAGCTCTATCAAGTTTATAGGTGTGAGTTTTGCAATGGATATCATGCAATAGAGTTGATATAGCTTTGTAATAGATCATGTCCACAGGAAGAATGTTAGCACGTATGAATAAAGGTATAGCATGCTCTCTTTTATTTGCATAGTAAATTAAACGCAGAGCTCGCTTCTGGAGGATTAGAATTTTATTAAGATTGGCCTTAGAAGTCTGGCCCCAGGCCAGTAGTCCGCAAGAAATGTATGGGTGTATTAAAGAGCGATAAATATTTAAAAGAACAGAAGCTAATTTATCTGAAATCAAGCTGAACGGCAACTTATGGCGTAACATATGCAGCCTTGGGATATCTCGAGTGACGCCTACACGCCGAGGATGTAGAGCTGGACGTAAACAACAACTGTTGCAAACTTCTCATCAAAATGGTGAACTGCACTTTATGTCATAGTCGCTAACAAATTGAATTACTTCTTCTGTGGTTTCTGGCAGTTTTGAGACTCTAAACCCAGCGAAGTTGCATTCTTCCACATTAAATATTCAGGCCAACACCTTGGCGAATAATAAAATTCCTGTTATCACCTCTTTGAATCGCCTGGACATGCAAAGGATATGCAAATTTGCTAATCATCAGAATAATATCACCATCAAGCTTTTGCAAATGCCCCCTAAACCATCAACTACTAAGCCTATAATGGTGTTTCGCCTACAGAATGCAAGATCAATGAAGAATAAAACTTTGTCTATCCAGGGGCACCCAACGAATCTGTTCCTGACATTATCTGTTCCCCAGAGGAATATTGCTGGCTGGCAAAAATACAGGTGTTTCGATGAGCTGGCTGGGAAATTTTGTTATTGATAGACGTTTTGCCTGGGAATTACTGACTTTTTCTAACATTTCAACCCGAGCTGGCTGTAGAAACTCTGAAGACTGAGGAGGACGACTAAAAAAAAAAAAAAAAGAACCCCTTTCCTCTCCCAGAGAGTACTCGTTTCGGATCGAGGGATTTGAAAGCACGCGGAATTCCTGGGTGGGAAATAAATTTGATCAGCTGGCTGGGAAATTTCTTGTGTGTCTTGCTGGGAAAAAGGAACAGATAATGTTTTCCCAGCAACACTGAAAAACACCTGAAAATGTCTTCATAACATTTATTTTCATTAACTGGGGTATAATAAAACATTTTACAACAAATTGGTCGTTGGGTGCCCCTGTCTATCCAAGATCTGGTCGTAGAACAAGATATCGACTGTTTAGCAATAACTGAAACATGTTACGCACGGATGACGCCGATGTTATAAACGACGTCTGTCCTACGGGATATGATTTCTATCATGTTACAAGAGGCTCAAAGGGAGGTGGCGTCGCTCTTCTTTATAAAAAAGGGCTGCGATTCAAAAGAAATTCATCTATCAAAGGCAATTCAAGTCCTTTGAATTCACTGATTTAACTATGCTGCGTTCCTCTACTGCTTTACGAACTATTATTGTTTATCGACCTCCTCCATCTAGAAGTAATAACTGCACTGTGACCATGTTTTTCAATGAATTCCCTCTGTTACTGGAAAATCTAGCTACTACTGCTGGTCCAATTCTGCTTGCTGGTGATTTCAACTTCCACGTAGATAATAATCAAGATTGCACTGCTACCAGATTTACTCAACTGCTGGATGCTTTCAACTTGAAACAGAACATTTTATTGCCTACTCATAAAAGTGGTTCGACCCTAGACCTTATTATCACCAGAGCTGATGAGAATATTGCATCAAAATTTATTGTAGTTGATCCTGCTTTATCTGATCATTACATGGTGGGTTGTACGTTATCACTTACGAAGGTACCTTTCGAGAAAAAGAAGATGGGCTATCGTAGACTAAAATCTATCAACTTTGACGATTTCCGTCATGATGTTTCTGCCTCCTTGAAACTCCTACTAGATGAAAATACCAACTTGAATGACAACGTTGATCACTATAGTAAAAATGCTAAAATCTCGATCATATCTGAAGATCTTGATCAGATGAAAGCAACCACCACGAATGATTATTCTGAGACCAGTCAGACTGATTGTCAGTCGCAGTTATTCAATTTCCAATTAGTTAGCTGTGAAGAATTAGCTAGCCTCATTAAAGGTTCATCACTTAAATCGTGTCAACTTGATCCAGTTCCAGCTTTGGTTTTGCGACAGTGCTATGATATTCTTCTTCCAGTCATAACAAGGACTGTTAATCTGTCTCTACAGCATGGACAATTTCCTGATGCTTTAAAGATGGCATTGATTATACCGTTATTGAAGAAATCTACTGCTGATCGCGAAATACTCTCCAACTATAGGCCCATATCAAGTCTACTATTTATATCAAAGTGCTGCGAAAAAGTTGTTGCTCTTCAGTTAAATCAACATCTACATGACAACTGTCTACATGAAGTCTTTCAGTCAGCCTATAAACCGTGCCATAGTACTGAATCGGCCCTAATCAGGGTACACAACGATATTCTCGCTGAAATTGACAATGATAATTGTGTTATGCTGCTTTTCTTAGATCTTTCTGCAGCGTTTGATACGGTGAACCATCGCGTTTTATTGTGAAGATTATCAAATCGTTTTGGAATTAAAGGAACTGCTTTGTTATGGTTTGAGTCTTATCTTCAGGGGCGTACGCAGTTTGTATGCATTAACAACTCAAGATCTTCCTGTCGTGACGTGATGTTTGGAGTCCCTCAAGGTTCCACTCTTGCACCGTTTCCGTACCTGTTGTACACCGCTCCACTTGGTGATATACTACGAGAGTATGGTGTACGTTTTCACATGTACGTTGATGACACCCAGTTGTACATGTTCATTTAAGTCATCTATTATTAGTGATATTGAACGCTCCCGTTCTATTCTGGAGTCATGTGTATGTGCCATTGAACGATGGATGCTTCATAATAACCTTAAACTCAACAGTGACAAGACTAAACTACTCATTCTTCACGCT
Source organism: Montipora capricornis (assembly GCF_036669925.1). NCBI lineage: Eukaryota > Metazoa > Cnidaria > Anthozoa > Scleractinia > Acroporidae > Montipora > Montipora capricornis. Next base: position 40,117,834 of record NC_090886.1, read on the forward strand.
AAGTATAGGCCTGCCCCTCCTCTCGATTCCATGAATATAGGCGATCTTGTTATCTCGTCGTCTAAATCTTACATGAACATTGGCGTCACATTTGATAATCATGTGAACTTTGGTGAACATATTAAGAACATCTGTAGAGTAGCTTTTTATCATATTAGGAGCATTGCTAAGATAAGAAAATTTTTGAGTTACAATACTGCTAAAACTTTAGTGCATGCATTTGTTACTTCTCGGATTGATTCATGTAATGCACTTTTGTTTGGTTTGCCTAACTTTCTTATTCAGCGATTGCAATATGTTTTAAACTCTGCTGCTCGAGTTATAGCTCGTTCTCGGAAATTTGATCATATCACACCGTTACTGATAGGATTACGTTGGTTACCAGTAGAGCAGAGGATAATATTTAAGATTTTATTATTTACGTTTAAAGTAGTTAATGCAAGGCTGCTGTCTAAGAAAATTTTAATGGGGCCCTCAGAGCTAAACGCTGAGAACTTAGGAGCCCAACATATGAAGTGAAAGGTGTTGCTGTGAAAAATTAAGGCGCCCAGAGCTATTCTTTGGGAGCCCCAGGCTACCGGGCTCCTGTTAGGCAACAGCCTTGTAATGGTTTAGCACCTAGTTATTTAAGTGAATTATTAGAAGCCTATGTTCCAAGGCGTATGTTAAGATCGTTTACGCAATTGCTCCTGCATGAGCCCAAATTTAATCTCAAGACGTATGGCTCACGTGCCTTCTCTGTTTTTGCACCTCGATTATGGAATAGTCTTTAAAAATTAGGAGGTGTGACTGACTCTATTGGCACTTCTAAGAAGAAACTTAAGACACATCTTTTTAAGAGCTCATATTTTTGTTAGCTATGAGTATACATTTAAATATTACTAATTATTGATTTTATTAATTTATATTTTGTATTGTCTTATTCTTTTATTTGTATATTAGTATAAATTGGAAATTATTATTACTATTATTATTTTTGGAACTTGTAAAGCGCTCTTGGACATTGTAATGTAATCAGCGCTATATAAATAAAGTATTATTATTATTATTATTATTATTATTATAGCAATGCAAACGTATGTATGCTAAACGATAGCTAAAGCACAGAAGGGCGCTGTTGCGTAACCTAAAGGCCAACGAGAAATAAGAAAATTAAAAGAAAAACTTATTATAGAAACTAATACATTAAAATGTCTTCTAAGTAGACCTTGAAGGAAAAAAAAAATTCAAATCTCCTTCTCTGAGATTACTAATTATTAATTTACTAATTATTGATTTTATTAATTTATATTATTATTATTATTATTATTATTGTTATTATTATTATTATTATTATCATTATTATTATTATTATTGTTATTAGCAAAGTAGTCACACGAGTCACATAATTCAAGAATTACGTTATCCACGGCTATCTTTAGTGCGGTGGTTATTTCTCTGCCAATGAAAGTTGCAACGTCGACACATTCCATTAATGACATAATGGCTTTTTATGTATTCAATGGTCGCTTCTAATCAAGCTCTTCAATAACACAAAAAGGCAACATATTTTATTAAATAAAGAGTGGAATATTCATAAAATTTTAAGTACATTAACGTTTTAACAGCTTTTGGTGAACAAACATCATAAGTTATGAGAATGGAACTGAAGGATATGGCCGAGTGGAAGTTTGGGTCTGCTCACGGACAAAACAAAAAAAATAAAAAAATAAAAAAAAAAGGTGCAGAGCAAGAACCGCTGTCGACCCATGGCCGCGCGGATTAACTTGACGATTAATTATAATTCACGATTGAATTTAATTGTTTTTTTTTTACACGATCATAAAGGGCTAGCAAGGTATAGTCACACGAGTCACATAACTCAGGAATTACGATAGCCACGGCTATCTTTAGTACGGTGGTTATTTCCCTACCAATGAAAGTTGCAACGTCGATACATTCTATGGATGATGTAATGATTTGTGTATGTGTTCAATACTCACTTCGAATCAAGTGCTTCGATAACAAAAAAAAGGCAATATATTTTGTACTAAATAAATAGTGGAATATTCATAAAATTTTAAGCACATTAACGTTTTAACAGCTTTTGGTAAATAAACATCATAAGTTGCGTGAATGGTAGTCCCACTGACTATATGGGTCTGTTCACCGACAGAACAAAAAAAATTAAAAACAAGAAGATCTTTCAGATCTTAAAACCGCGCTTTGAAAATGTATCTGGTTTTCTTACCACTATAGTCGCAACGTAGTGCAAATTCCAAAGCAGTCTTTGTTGATTCATTGATGACTATAGTATTAGACACAAAATCACTTGATCAATCTGTAGCACAACAACTGAC
>NC_090886.1:40125172-40137672 GCF_036669925.1 Montipora capricornis
ATCTACGCCCTGTTAGCAATCTATCCTATATTTCCAAGCTCACTGAAAGCGCTGTTGCAGACCAGATTCAGTTGCACCTGGCTAAGAACAATTTGTATCCAGCGTTCCAGTCTGCATATAGGAAACTTCACAGCAAGGAAACAGCTTTGATGAAAGTTCAGAATGACATTCTTACTAACATGAACAAGCGGCTCGTGACTCTCCTCGTTCTCTTAGACCTGAGCGCCGCTTTCGATACTGTGGACCCTAGTATTTTGCTAACACGTTTAAGATCAAAGCTGGGTCTCAATGGAACTGCTCTTTCGTGGTTTTGCTCTTACCTATCTGGAAGGACACAACGAATATCTGTTCAGGGAGCGCTTTCAAATGTATTTTATCTTCGTTATGGCGTTCCCCAGGGATCGTGCCTAGGCCCCGTTTTGTTTAACATATATTCAAGCAAAATCTTCGACATTGTCGGTCGTCACCTTCCAAAAGTTCATTGTTACGCAGATGACTCCCAGCTTTATTTATCGTTCAACCCAAGCTGTGCTGTTAGTCAAGACGAAGCAATTAGATCAATGGAAACCTGTATCTCGGATGTTAAGCAGTGGATGACCGCGGATAAACTTATGCTCAATGACGACAAAACCGAATTTATTGTAATAGCATCACGACATCTACTGAAAAAAACTGCTATTAATACTATCAGGATCGGAGATTGCGATGTAGGCAAAGTGTCTGTAGTGCGGAATTTGGGCGCGTGGTTCGATGATCAACTTACTATGGCCGTACACATTACTAAAATATGCAGTGCCGCTTTCTATCACCTACACAATATTAGACGCATTAGGAAACACCTTTCAATGGATTCAGCTGCGACTCTTATCCACTCCTTTATTAGTAGCCGAATAGACTACTGTAATAGTCTATTATACGGTGTGCCTAAGTGCCACATTGACAAATTGCAGAGAGTTCAAAATGCAGCCACCAGACTTCAGTGTTAGAATGGCCAAATCTGTTGACACTTTTAAAAAACTTTTAAAGACGCATCTTTTTAGTAAGGCTTTTTATTCTTAGTTAGCTTGGCTTTTAATATTTTATGCAACACATGATGTAATTAGTATTTATTATTTGTTATTTTATTCCATGTATTGTTGTAATGCGCAGTTGATCATCTCGCCATGGAAACTGCGCAATATAAATTCATAATTTATTATTATTTATTATTATTATTTATTATGGGATTTGCGAAAATGGCGAATTTCTCAAAAACTTATGACGTCATAAGGCCCTTGGTCCAAATAGAAATTCCATGGTACGGTTTCCGAAAAATGATGGGACGGTTCCCATCTGGTGAAAAAACTGCCTCTTCCGTTCGTTTCCTGAGAGTTTTTTTTCATGTTTTTCACTGAAATGCACGGCAGAGGACTAGGACATGTTGCGCATGCGCCTTTTGATTGAAGTGATGCCCGATTGCCATTGAAAAAGTTACTTCAAAGAACCATTCATGTAACCTTTTTGTAGAGCTCTTGACTAAAAAGATTCCTTAGCAATCATTATCTTTCTGTTTTTAAGGGCCACCCTTAACTTTTTATTGTGTATACTCCGTGCAGATGGCGTTTACTAACTTCCCTCCAAATTCGATTTTTTTAGATCTTTCAGTTCTCCTTGCATTAAATCACATCCTCATTCTTTGGCTCCTCGTTCTAATCGGCGTATTTTTGAAGAAAGGTATTAAAAGCTGGATTCGATAAAAGTACTGGACTTTTAAACCGAAAAACCCCTATGAGTGGAAGGGAGAGAATTTTCTCAATTCCATGGTGAGAAATTCAAGTCCTTGGTGATTTCTGTGTATATTTTAACTTTGTTTGAAGGCAAGTATTATTACTTAGGTATTGATTACTTACCCCACAAAGTGCCGTGGACTATTAGATAGTAAAAACTTCTCATGATGATGATTGAAGAAGATATGAGGTTTCTGGAGCGTAAAGTGCAAAACAATCCTTGATTATTGTGCAGCAACAGAATTTATTACGGAAAACTGATGTAGTTTTTCATGCATAAACAACTCTTCACTCACCATTTAAACATTTACAAATCCAGACTAACAAGCCACAGAAAGCCATGAATAAAAGCCGAATGAGAAGTGGTTTTTGTTGTTAGACGTTGTCTTATTCTCTGCTTGTGTACTGCAGCGATCCGTTAAACCAGCCCAAGTCGACTAACAGACAATCACTCGTGCACTTTGTAACTTTCTCCTTCGTCATTTTTCGTTGAATGCCATTTAAATTAACCTTCAACGTTACGGACCACTCCAGTAATTGACTTTAAAAATCATCACGAATTCGTGGCAAAGTTCAGCAAAATTTTAAGCACGACTTTTAAATCAAGTTTCATGGCAAATGAGGGTTTCTTTTCGACAGTTGAAGCAAGTACTGTAGATGTACGCAAACAAAAATTTGTAATATGTTCGCGTTGAATTGTGCGTGTGTAAAAGCCTGAGGACAAGGACATAGTAGAATAAATTAGTTTTTTTGTTTTTTCATAATCTATTCTTGAAGCCGGCATCACGGCTGCAAAAAGGTACAATTACCATAATATTATGTCGAGATTTTCACACGCATAAAAGAATGCCTTTTCCCTCAGAGTTCACTCATGCGATACTCAAGAATTCCGAAAAATCCATATCTAAAACTGCGAGTCTTCGTTTTTTAAAGCCGGCTGCGCTTTAAACATGTTTCCTGGAGAAAAAAAGTCAAAATGATAGTGCAGTTTCGTGCCTTGACTGGTCATCCTTTGGAAAATACAAGGCCAGGATAAAAGAATGTTTCTGTTCTCGAGAAAAGCCCTCCAGAATCGAATGAAACAATGCTTTCTCTTCGAAAATTTTTGTCTCGTAAGACGACATATCTTCTCATCCACACGTTCACAAACTCTGTTTTGTCTTTCCTATGAGCTTGAGTGGCATGAAATTTAGTAATTGATGTTTCCCAATAAGTTCAAACAAGTTTAATATAGTTTATTATATTTTTTTTAATTTAAGTATAGAAAATACAACGGCAATACAATTGATAACAAAAGACTAACTAACATGCAAATTAGAGTCATCTGAGTTTAACCCGCGGGCTTATAGTAGTGATTCGCTGCATTCGACGATCTACATGTACGATCCACCGGCCCAGACAACTACGGTAAGTCTTAAACGTTTTTTCTTTTAAAGGGAATTCGAAGCTCGACATGTATCTTTTAACACTTAAAGACTACAAAAAAGTGCTCAAACGGCTACTCGAGATCCTGCCTTTAGCCCCAGCCGTTCCACAAGTGACATTTGATTTTGAGAGAGCAGTCTGGGCCTCTTTAAGAGACGCAATCCCCCATGCAAGGCGGCACGGTTGTGTATTCCACTGGACTTAAGTTCTGTGGAGAAAGGTGAGTGAATAATAAGAGATGGAAAAACTTATTCATGGTAGGTTTGCAAATAGTTAAAAATAATTCACGCAGTCGAATAATAGGCCGGAAGAATACAAGTTTAATTTTTTGGGGGGAGATATGAAATGTTTTAAAAATGTTTTACAAAACTGTCCTTCGAATCAGTTAATTTATTAGGGATTAGAACTCCGTTAAAGTGGCATCAGTAGCCAAATCTTTTTCTTTATCCATGCTAAAAGGTGCAAGAACTCGGCCTTCAATCATCGTATACCCATGACCGTGGTACACACTCGTACATTAAAATCTTTCCTGCCTGAAGAAGAGATCGAGTCCATGTTTCAACGGTTTCAACAACAAGCTTCGGAGCCTCTGCAGCAGTTCACAGAATACGTAAACAATACCTGGATCAACGTTACGTGGGGACCCTCTGAATGGACCGCATTCAAGAAACCATCCTCACCAACAATGATGTTGAAGGTTGGCACAATGGCCTCAACCGCCGTGCCTCTGGACGAGGACTACTGCCAATGTATTTACTGATAGAGTTTCTACACAAAGAAGCTAAACTTACCGCCCTCCAGATCCGCCTTGTTTCAGAGAGGAAATTGAAAAGAATACAGCGACGCAAGTACCGCGAGCTGCAGGCGAAACTGTTCGAACTTTGGGACCAGTATGAAGCGAAAGAACGATCAGCCAAACGTTTGCTTAAAGCATGCTGACCCCACCTCAATGGACCGAGGGAAAGTTTAAGTAGATAAAAAGTTCAACTCATGTTTTAGATCCTTCTAATGAGTTCAATACATTGGACATTTAAGTATGTAGCCGATGTGGATAATTCCCGCTACTTCACACGATTTTGTGCGTAAGCTAATGTACGTTAAGGTCAATATTTATTTGAAATCGTATAGGTTTAGCCGATAAACCTAGGATATCTATATACAGCAAGTTTTTAAGATAAGTCTCTAGATAAGAGTCATTCGGACGACCCACACGTCCCCGCATGTAAAACGAATATTATTAAAAGGCGATAAGTTTCAATATAATAGTGCGTACATGTATAACACGTTGAAAACGATGCTTGCAATGCTCGATTATATTTTCGGCAAGACCGTCAAATCGAGGTTGTAATTCGAGACTCGCGTTGTTTTCACAATTTGCATGCATCTTGCGTTGAAAAGAACGGCATAGCTTTTACTATGTTGTGCTATATCTTTCCAAAACATCGATCGAGTCCTCCTATGTATTACACTAGGTAGCCCAAGTCTCAAAAGCTCTCAAAGCGGCGGTTTTAATGTTAAAGCCCGTGGCTGGTTCAATTAAGAACAAGACAACAAAATTATTCGTTTCTTGTTTGTTTTTAAACCACTTAGGATAAAGTGAAAGTGCACTCAACAGATTTAATTGGCTTTTCATATTTGGAACGAACTGACTATTTTGTGGTACGATCTGACTTGGAACGATCTGACCATGAAACGAAATGACCGTAAACCACACGAGTTTCGAATTGGCCCACGATGCGTATGTAAGTATGTGTGGATTGAAATCTAGCACTTCACATTACACTCTATTCAGTTAACTCTGTTTTAAGTATGTGTTTCCCTCTTTCAGCCCAAAGATATTGAGCTGCGCCCTTCATAATTCAGTAGCGAATGCCCAAAGTCATTCGGACATGTCCCAACTGGGATCACAATCCTGGCCCCAGTTGTTCGAAGGTTGGATAGCGCTGTCCACGGGATAACTCAATTGGTTTTGCTGGTGTTTACCCGCTGGAAAGTGATTTATCCTGTGGATAGCGTTATCCACCTTCTCAACAACCGTGGGTTGATTTCATAATTATAGTCATATTGTTTTTGTTACTGCTGGTGTCGAAGGAGTGACGAAGGACTGACTCAGTTTCTTAATTCCCCGCAACTGTGAGAAAAAGTAATAGTAATAAGACTGAGTGGAGTCCAATTCGGTTTGTAATCAATCATACGAGTGAAAACAAAATTTAAATTAAGAAATGTGATCAATCTCGTCAATGTCTATCACTTCTGAGTTACGCCAAAACAACACTTTTCTTTTTTTGAGAATTACTTCCTTTCGCAAGGGGTGATCTTTTTCAATTTGGCAAGGAGCTAATGAGGTAGGCACTGTCCTTATTTTACTCCACGCACGGCCACCATGGCGGGGCGCGCGTAAAGGATAATTTAAGGTGATTCCTAGGTTTTGCATTGAGCAACCTTACTGCGCATAATTTCTTGCGTCATTGGCAAGCGCATTGGCTAGCATGGCGGGTTTTCATCGACGCCAAGCTTAATTCGTCAAGGAGTGGCTATTTTCTCCTAAACGAGTACGGTTACCCCCATTTTTTATTTCATATTTTTGCTAAGAACGGTGTTTTCATCATGGGGTTGGTGGTGTTGTTATCTATCTGTAAAAGGATAAATACATGACGGCGGTTGCGATTTGCTTGACTCAAATTGGTGACTCCTGAGAATTCAGTCTCTGGCCTTGGGATTTTATTATAACCGTTGACAACCGAGAAATTGAAAAATGGCTCAAATCGCGCCAGATCTGGAAAATAACCACACAGGAAGGAAGCTACTCACAATGGCAATAAGGTTAGGCTTTGTAATTGAGATTATTTTTATATAATAGTTATTACTTCTTAAGCTTTTTATCGAGATTCCCATACAAATTCTACAAATCCTTATATTTTTCCCGGGCATGCTCACACTGAGATTGGGGGGCCTGTGCCTGTACTGGAGATGGCCAGCGGATTATCTTTTTTCAATATGGCGGCCGCAGAACCCTGGTTGAACGGTTGAAAACTTGAACTTATTGCAGGGTTGCAGGTGTGGACATGGGACATCGAAAAATGATTTTGTTTTACTGCTAAAGTATTTTTATGGGAACTCCATTTGGGTGCTCCATGGAGTAGTACTCTAAGTCCATGTTTTCACTTTTGGTCTCAACAACGGGAGGTGATTCCTGGCGCTGTAGCTGTCGACTGACTCTCCCATCCGAAGTATTCTGAGCTTAGAAGACGATGTCACAGACACGTCCTGAAGTTCTGGTGAGTTGCGATTGTTTTGTAGTTAAGGTCTGCCCTGAACTCGTCTATATGATTTGCAAGCAATGTGGAGAGTCACAGGCCAGGTAATAATGGATGGCAGGGATGACGTAGTGGTTAATAGAGCATTCGCCTCCCACCAATGTGACCCGGGTTCGATTCCCAGACTGGACGTCATATGTGGGCTCAGTTTGTTGGATTTTCTACTCTTCTCCAAGAGGTAATTTCTCCGGGTACTCCGGTTTTCCCATCTCCTCAAAAACCAATCATTGATTTGATTTAGGTTAATTTCGTTACCCCAATTAGTGCTTTAGTGCTAAATCCATTGATACTTAAATAAAGAGCACTTGTATTGAGATTATTTTTGTGCAGTATGACGAGCAAAATCAAACTATAATAACAGCCGTAAACACAATTTGTGAATTTCATATAAACTCTTGTAAACAAAATTATGCAAATCCCCATGAAATTTTCTAATATCCAGTTTTCAAATGTTATATAATGATGCTTTGTGCAATGGTCTAATTTTCGGTTGAGTGCATGATATTAATAAAATGACTAAAAAATTTTTAATATTTCTGAAATCTGCCTTTTGTAGCAGAGTTATAGAGATTTGAATTTGGCCAAACTCCCATACATTAGCTGTAATTTAACCCATTGGCTCCCAGGGGTTCCCCATTGACTAGTAAAGTCATCTGGTGTTAGACAGAGTAAAAGGCAGAGTCTGGCCGGTTTAGGCCAGTTTGGGCATCAAAGGGTTAAGCCACATTTTCCCCCCAACCAAGAGATCTTTTGTTTTCGTTGTGAAGACCACCTAATGTATAAAGTAACGTTATTGCATATCATCTCTCAATATACTAGCCCAGTTTAACAGACAACTGTACAGTCAACTCTCTCTTAACGGACACCTCTGTAAGATGGACACCTCTATAAGACGGACACCTGGTGCTGGTCCCGGCGGTTTCTTAGTCATTTTACTATAACCAAACTCTCTATAAGATGGACACCTCCATAAGACGGACAACGGACACTTTGAAATCGTCAACGGACACTTGTGAGGTGCTGAATGTGACCGCAAATTACGATTTAGGGAAAAAAAATTCTTGTACGTGACTCTTTTTAACACCAGACATTTAATTGACGGCTTTTATCTTGTCACCGGAATACATACAGTACAAGTTAAAATTAAATCAGTCATTGTCCCATTCAAAAAATAACTTGGAGGTGACAACCAAATTGTATTGTAATCTAAAACAGGTAGGTTTTGTTCAAGCAAATAACTTAAAACAAACCTTAAACACACACGTATTCACTGTGCACAGGTTCAGCATTATTATCTTAAATTTCCTAATGTGATGCTAGGTCGACTCTCTATAAGTCGGACACCTCTCTAAGACAGACAGCTGAGGCTGGTGCCGATAGTGTCCGTCTTAGAGAGAGTTGACTTTATTTGGTAAAATACCTTGCATGCCTGCACAGGTGGCCCAAGCTCACGACACGGGCACTTAAGTGACACTCGATCTATTGGTATTGTGTTTTGAAGTCCAAAAAACAAAGGTTTATGTGAGAAATCATAGAAACGGCATAAAATGTATCATTCTGTGAATAAAGGTAACTTACATGTACCTTGTTGCTGCGATGCATAATCTTTGTTATTTACCGGCATCTCAAACCGTTTTGAAGCTCTTTTGGCACTAATTTGATGTTCCACTGCTACATTTTGTAGGAGAAAGACAAGGCTGAACAGTCCTTTCCAGAATGACTGTTGCTCGAGGAGAAAAAGTGGGCTAGAAAGTAACCTCTGTCCTCGATTTCTCCATAAAATCAAAGAAGAGAGCTTGCAGCTCCCTATCAATTCACTGGCTATGCAATTCCATTCAAATATTTTCACCAGGAAGCTTTCTTTTGAACAGAGCTTGCTCAGTCAGCTATTGAAATTTCGAAATACAATGTAGGCTTGTCGAAACTGCCGTGGACCCACGGTAACAAACTTAACCCGACCAGGGGTACCCAGCAGTCTTCTGGCCAAGGTTTGCTTGTCGCTAGGGTTAGATACATTAATTTTTTAAAGTTTTCTTTTCAAAGATTGTAGTTTTGGTTGACAATGGGTTACAGTGTATATAACAGTCGATGATCTTTCACTCATCAGAACACCTTGCAGGTCTTACATGTACATGTATGTAAGAATATGACTGTGCTTACATGCTTTTCCAAACAGATTTATAAGTTCATTGTTTTGTTTGCTGTGTACGTGGACTCAAGACTCACAGCATGATAATTATACTATGAGTTGTTTTCTTTTTAATTAGAAGAAAGGAAAAGCAGCTTTTCGTGTGACCCCTGTATTTGACATTGCTGGGACAGCAACATCAAGAGAAAGTTCACCTTCCAGGTCAGCTCATACATTTCTTATGGTTGATTTTATTGCACGCAAAACTTAATCTTTAAGGACGGTGCCTACTAATTCAAAGGTACATGTATGTTTGCCTGGATTTATGATTATGCAGAAAAGGTAGATCTTAACAAGTGTTATTAAAATCCAACAAGAAAATTGGGGTAACCACGCACTTTTCAAAGATAATTCGTGAACAATATTTGTAAAAAAGATCTAAAATACAAAGCAATATATGGCTTTCTTTCTCAAATTGAAGCTTAATTATCTCTAAAGAATGCATGGTTACCCTCAATTTTCTATTGGATATCAAGAGTACTTACGAAGATCTACTTTCTATGCATAGTTTTAAACCGCGCAAAAATATCCCTGGATTAGTAAGGATCACCGATAGGAAATCCAAGTATCTGGAGTTGTGCAGAACGTATGCGCAATAACAATAGTAGGCACCATGCATCCTTAATACAATGTACTTGGAAAGGGGAGGTGTCACTGGAGTCTTAAATCACTGTTATCACATAATTTATAGGGTTATATAATTTTTAATAATTCAGGTTTGCATTACTTTGAACTTACAATGTAAGGTGACATAAAGTTGAATGAGGCCTTTTTTTTCTTAAACTTAAATCAACTGCATATAATTGTAATTGAGCTTATCGCAGTATCTGTAGCACAAAGTGACCGAGAGTATTGTTGCAATCGTTGACGGAACGCGAGGCCATGACAGAGTCACCTTCAAGCTCACGTAAAGAGCTAATGGCCCATCATTATTAATTTTAATTCAGGTTCTGGCTTCCAAGAGTAGAAACCAAGTGAATAGGCCTTTTCACGGTTTCTGATGCCATATTGGTTGTGGGGCAAACACAGCTTAAATTACAGTGAATGTATGGGAATTTTGCCGAGTTCGAACTGTTATAAATCCTTTAACCCATTGACTCCCAGCTGGGTTCCCCATTGGCGAGTAAAATCGTCTGGCGTTAGACAGAGTATTTACTAAGTGTGGCCGGTTCAGGCCACCTTGGGAGTCAAAGGGTGAAGGTTTGTGATCAATTGTGGATAGAAAGAATACCTCTCAAAAAGCACTTACTGGTACATGTATATATTGAGATTATTTTCATGAAATACTGTATGATGATCAGAATCAAGCTACAGTACACTATATAATGACCGTAAAATGAAATGTGTACATTTCATATAAATCCTTGTAAACAAGCTTAAGCAAATTCCTGCAAAATTTGAAGCAACCTGACACGATTTGTAATATCCAATTTTCATACGTTGTCACAGCCTTGTGCAATGATCAATCTAATTTTCCATTGAGTTAATGTTATTAATAAAGGGACTAAAAATATTTTAAAATTTTTGAAATCTGCCTTTCTGCATTAGAGTTATAGAGGTTTGAATTTGGCCAAAATCCCATAGATTCATTGTAATTTAAGCTGCACTATTTTGCTTCTTTGTGATCCATATTCTCTGCTCTCTTCCTGCTTTTTAGTGACAGGAGTTCTTTTTTTGTGCCACCCCAGTCAGCTGCCAGTAGCACAGGAAGGGATATTGTAGTAAGAGAGTATTTGGATGAAACAGGGTTAGTTCACGTGATGAAAATATGGATGAAACAGTTAAGCAATGAAGCAGAGTTGCGATACAATCCATATCCCATGTTTTGTTGGCAAGCAAGGCAGTATGCCGAGAGGTACAGTGTATGCATTAAGTTCTTTTTAAAAGCAGTATTCTGTTGATTGATATCCAGCTTATTCTTTAAAAACGTAAGGTCAGTGGTAGAGTTAAAAGGTAATGGGAGGTGGGTTGTAAGCACACAGAATGTGAACTGTTTGTAAACAGTGTACATGTACATTAGCCATCTGAGATGCATTATAATGAATATAATGTTGCATACATGTATTTTATTAATGTTGGGTAGGATGTATGTACGCTAGCAACATTGTCTAATAAATCGAACTCAATAATTATTTAAATAAATAAAATGTCTGATTTTGTCTTTTTAACTAGGTTTCGTATGTTTGGAGAAGACAGCCGAACAATTTTGGAGAAAATTGGTGAAAAATCTTGTTTTGTACAAACTTATAGAGTTTGTAATTACTGACCATACAGTGGACACTGGCTTGTAACCAGTGAATGTAATCCCATTAATGCACCATCTAATGTGTCTGACCATTGGCCAACAATGAACCAACTGAGTGTTGGAAAGCTGTTGTCCGTTACATGTAATTTGCAAACTTTCAGTCAATTTGGTTACCAACCACCATGATTGTCGAATTAAATGTTGTGCATAATGGTTACATGTTAGTGTGCTATGACAAATTTCTTGAGCTTTCTTGAATACCTTTCCAACCTTGTTCAATACTCCAATGGCTTCTTAAACCTTGTTCCCATGCTGGTAATTATTTACATTGTAACTCTGCAGTATCTGAGCTGGAAAGAAACATCACAATTCTTGCCCGTTTAAAAAAATACCATCTTGTTTTACGACTCTGTCTTCTCACCTCCATATTACATGTTTATCTTACCTGGTGTGCTCCATTTTCGATAACTGTAACCACCTGCGGATAAGCCGCACCTTTTTTTCCAAAAATCATCGTTAGAAATCAGGGCTGCAACTTATCTGCAGGAACATCTGAAAAAGGCTGCTTCTGGTGTCCAGTTTTCCATCTTCACATTTGATCTAATGCCTGGTTACTAAGCTACGAACGTTCCGTGCGTGTTCCTGTTGTTATGGGGCAGGTACAAAACACTGGTCTCTGAAACAAACTTAAGCATTCATTAAAGATAACCTTAGGCCTAAAAACTCTTGTTTACATGATAGTTACTTGTAGGTCTAATTATGCCTAAGGTTAGCTTAAAATAATGAATGTTTAGGTTTGTTTCTGTAAATTGGTAAAACAGAGACCTGTGAACACGACCTGTGACCTGAGACCTGTGGTTTGTACCTGCTGGTTGTTATGCAAAAATCTATGGAAAACTGTGTTGAATGAAGAAATTGCTGTTCAAAAAATACTAGAAAAAATATCTATCATATGTCAAAGTTGGTAGAAAATGATGTTCATGTTACCGGTATATTAAAATGCTAAGATTGTGGGTAAGACTTTGAAGTATTTTCCATTTCAATGTTAATAGTGAGGTTATGTTAGATGTACAGTGGATGAAGAAGACTTCTATTGAAGACTTGACTTTAAGATTTCTTTCCAATTTGAGCTGCTAAATCAGGGTGCAGCTTATCTGCGGGTGTTTACAGTACATTGGATTGTTTTGCTGTATCATTGGCATTTTCTAAAATATTGTAACAGTGTATGTACTGTATTAACAGTTACTGTATCTTTACTCATTGTTTCCTCGCAGAAAACCAAGTAATTGGCATGGGAGGTTATGGATGCCGTACCCAAGACAGCCCAGCTTGCTGGGGTCTTGCCACAGTCCTTCGCTCTGTAAATGCAGAGTCTATAATTCCGTTTGACTGGCTCTTGTCAAGCATGGGCACTGATGTGTCTTTGAGTGATTCTGAGGATTATTCGGTGAGTTAGTGTTTTGCAAAAGCCACATGTTAGGTACTTTCCTTGGGACAGGCTCATTTGCCTTTCTGCAGTTAGCATCTGTCAAGCTCATTTCTTCCTCGCATTGATAATG
>NC_090886.1:40142672-40165172 GCF_036669925.1 Montipora capricornis
ATATTGTTTAAGAGCTACATGTTTTGTATTCTTTCATTGAATGGTCTTGAATCGAAAAAGAAGACTTCAGGGAAAATCTTTTATTGGAAGTAGATAATTTCCAGAGCTTGGAATATGGTGACCCAAAATTAGTAACATGATGCAGTTGAGGTGCAGATATACTGTACCTGGCAAGAAAGTAGACACTGCAGACAACCACATCAGATGTCAAATTTGAAAAACTGCTCATGTTTATTTTTCCGGAAACTGGAAGCCAGATATGGCGAAGAAAATACAGTATTAGTGAAATATGTCATATTGAAAAACCAGAAAACTTTTTGCTAAAAGCACAAAACCAAAAATTCTTATGCCTTGCTCCACACTAGTCATCCATTATCCTAGGAGGATTCTACCTGCTTTTAAGAAAAGTAATAAAACCTACTCCAATCTGTGTTTTGCATTTCTTATTATAGTGCATGTTTAGATTGCAGCCAGAGAGCAGACAATATAGAAGAGGCTGCAAACAGTACAACTTGAATTTTATAAAAACAGACGAAAGAAGGTAACAGAATCTTAGGCTTTTATTATGGAACTGATAAAAGTATGCAATGTATTAGAAACGTTAGTTATCAAACAGTAGACCCAGGGGAAGATATTGTCTTAATTATCTCCCTCTGTCATATCTGTACACCACTTTCATACATGTAGATGTCCATGAAAGTTCTAACTAGGTAATGTCCCCTTCCTTTCATTACACAGTGGTACATAAAGTCAAAAGTTAAACGTTGCAAAAAGTGAAACCTCTTCTTGTTCTCAATTTTTAAAGCCTAAGGCAGGAGCAGGGCCCCAAGGAAGGAAAATCATTCAAACTTTATCCTGGAAAAAAAATTTGAAATACATGTTTTCAGTGATGATTCTTTGCGGCAGCAACATGAAGCCTCGACTTAACGTACAGTAGTTCTAAGACACTGGGTAATTAATTAGTATATGTAATCGCATGGACCCGAGTGCAATTATGGATTAATTTTAAGTGTATTTTTAAAGTTTTCACAAAATTCGCAATTTGGAAAACTTTGAAAATGCAATTGAAATTAATCCTTAATTGACAAGGGCACATTGCGATTACATGTTTATCACATAAAGGGCAAAATTATCAAGGGAAGCCCGTTCAATGCTGCGACAAATCATTCCAACTTCGGTTAAAGCTCAATCCAACAAATCGTTGCTGTCGACAGAAATAGCTCTTATTTTAATTAAACTGAATTTTACATGTTGACAAAAAGCAGTTTAATCAGAATCAGATTCTGGAAGAGGATTCTCTTGTAACTTCGCGTGCGCAGAAGTGGATAAGCAACTGTTTTACCAATCAGGATCAAGTAAATCATGCCCTCTTGATTATCAATAATGCCCTTGTGATTACGTCTCAGCCAATCCCTAAACGGAAGAAGGTTTAGTTATAAATTATTCCAATCAGCAAACACGTTATCTTTACACAAAGGAAGAATTCATAAAAGGCTTATGGTAATTTACAACAGCTTATTTAAATCGACATATCCACAGTATGTAAAGGAACTACCGGTATTTATTCTTCGCAGTGCTAGTTACTCCCTGAGAGGTGAGAACATTCTGTCTTTGCCTATATAGATACCACGGACAACATTATCGACTAGAATGTATACGACATCAAGGAGCAAAAAAAAGGGACGCATTGCGTACGTGTATTAGTGCAGAAACACAGGGCTTTATTCCGTAACTATCAACTGAGCCGTGTTTTGTTTTCCAGAAGATTCAAGTTGTCTTTGCGTAATGGCTCTAATTATAGTACACAATATTGCTTTGGTACCGTATATCATTGTAGTGCCATGGCAGATGTCTTCGATAAATAGCTCCCTGAGAAGACAAGAAGTAAACTACTTAACCCAAAAAGATTGAAGAAAATCAAAGGGAATCGAGAAACATTGGCTTCGAGGCTGGCATGTTGATCATTTTCAAGTTTCCTTACAACTTCGTTTTCACCACAAGTTTAAGCGTGTACTCTGAGCTTCTGACAGATTTTCAAGACAAAAGTAATAAGCCCTCTCCGGCCGGGTTAGTATCTGGATGAAAACACCTCAAAATATACGACTTGTAGTCAGAATCCTAGGACCGAAAAATCTATTCCAACGCTCAAAAATGCGAACTTAACAAGGTATAGATTTGTTAGCCAGCTGTAGCCTGCTGTTATGTTTTCTCTCAAAGATATTAGCTGAATAGAGCCACTCTGTAAATTCGAGTTTTAAACAAACTTTATGTATGTACATTGTACGTATCAGCATTCAGTGATTTTTTTCCCGTATGTGATAAATATAATGTTGGGTTTCATAGTGTATCTTTTCCATTGACTTTACATGAAGTGGGATGACAAGATTATCATTAAATTATTTTTATTCTTACAAGGAACTTGTGTCATTAATTTCATAGGCGTTTTTTCTTTTCAATGAAGGGCACACCATAGATGCATATTTCCACTTTGGGTGTGCAATTAATTATCTGTTTCTTGGCTCTTGTAGATCAACACCCATCTCTCTTCTTCCATACTGGAGTGCACATGAAGGAGTGTTTGCCAGCAGTTTCCATGTCAAGGAATACCTGTCTTGGTTTAATGCCACTGCCACCGCCACCCCAGCAGAAAGTGCAAGTAAGTGCAGCCGCAGGGCTCCGCTGTTGTTTTGATTTATTTCCTGGTCCTTGTTGGTTTGGTGGATGCTCTTAGACATCACCCATTCCTAAAATTCAATGAAATAGGCGATAAAAGCAAGGATGACGATGATGATGATGATGACGACGATGGCAATAGACAAAGCAATAACACTATCTTGGTCTGAGAAAGAATTTTTCCCTCAAAATATCACCAAAAGGCAACCCTTACATCTTTCTAGGTGAAATATGCCAATGTTCTCTTGTTTCTTCTTGAAAACCTGGAAGGTGAAATAAAGTATCATAAATGTGGCCACAATATTATTGTTTGTGATTATTCACTTGCAAATCAAATTCAAACACCCCTACATTTGAGGATATGTGTACCATCGCTGAAAAGCTTCAAGATAATTATTTTCACAAAACCATAGAAAGATCCTACTCCTGCTGTTCCATTGATTGTTCGTTGATTCTGATGCTTTACCTGACAATGAATCCTCCCTGCCTTCCAAGTATTGGGCAAGTCAAGAAGTTACTAAAAGAGCTTATCCCCAGGAAAGCAACAGGCGCAGACAACATCAGTGCCTGGACTTTGAAAAACTTTGCTGAAGAACAGGCAGTTGTTGCCCATGATATTCTCTGCGCAAGTATCTCTGAGAGGAAATATCCCGCTTTATATAAACATGCTCTCGTTAGTCCTGTTCCAAAAGTTCGTCCACCAGAAGATATCGAGACGGATTTCAGACAGATATCTGTTCTTCCCGTCTTTGGTTAACTCTTAGAGAAAGTACAAATCATGTTAAATAAGGATGCCTTTAGAGTTAAAGGGAATCAACATGCCCTCTCTCAAGGTCGATCGACCGTATCGGCTCTTGTTAACATGACGCAAACATGGTTTAACGATACAGATAACAGACCAGGGGGCAAAAAGGCTATCCACTCCTTATTTATCGATTTTAGCAAGGCCTTCGACCTGGTCGACCACTCGATTCTTCTATCAAAACTTAAAGACAGGAGCATCAGCAAGTCACTGTGGCTATGGACAAAAAGCTTTCTTCAGGAAAGAACACAGCAAGTAAAGCTCCCTGGCAGTCTGTCATCAACGCAGATTTGTCCAGCAGGAGTACCACCAGGGTCTGTCATATCCCCTCTGTTGTTCAGTATATTCATCGATGACTTCGACGACTTTATACCTGTTGAAATGGAACGAGTACGGATGTGCAAAGACGCTGACGACTGTACAGTTTATGAGAGTGTACCAAATGGCTGCTCATCAAATATGCAGAAAGTCCTTGATGGCTTCCAAAGTTGGGCTGCTACAAATAATATGCTACTGAACCCAAGAAAACTAAAGATATGTGGATTTCCTTCTGCAAAAATCCTATCGAGCCGGACACTCTACGAATAAATAACACACAATTGGCGAGGGTATCCCAGTTTAAACTACTTGGAGTATGGCAGCAAAATAACCTACGTTGGAACTACCATTTTGAACAAACAACAAAGAAAGCCTGCCAGAGATTACAGTATATTATCTTCGTGAATGTAGGAAAGCAAGGTTGCCTTCGGGGATTGGCTCTACAGTTTATTGTACCGAAATCCGTCCACTCCTTGAGAATGCGTCACAAGTCAGGGGTGATCTACCACAGTATCTGGAAGGCGACTTACAGTCCATACAAAACAGGTGTCTGGATATCATAGGCATATCAAGAACATCTCTCCCAGCGTTGGAGCAGAGACGAATGGAAGCAACAAAGCGTAAATTGGAAAGAACGATAGAAGACATCAGTCATCCCAATCAAGCATTCTTCTCAAAGCCAAGTATAAGTCATAGTTACAATCTACGATCCAAACCTGGTCCAGTAGTCATACCAAGGTCTGGAACCCAAAAACTCTTTTATAGCAAGAGCCTCAAGGCTGCTAAATTCTTAAATGTATAGTTCACCTATATACATGTATCTATATTTACATTTATATTCATTATTTCCAGGTAAAACCGCAAGATCTGGAAATTATTTTATTGTAATTTTTACACTATTTCTTATATTGTAAATCCGTTGTATTTCTCTGTCAAAAATGGATTATTAAAGTTATTTTTAAAGTTATTATTACATTATTAACAGGGGCATCAAGAAGAAACGAAGATGCTTCAAAGTCTCATTTACAGTTACCGGCCACAAATAGAACGTCAAATCTTTCTGGGCAGTCAACAATGCAAAGAGTTGATGGACCTTACAGTGATGAAACTATCAATGCTATAAGGTGGGCATGCAGCACCCAGTTTGGAGCACTTGAGTTTTTTTAGCCTGCATTGCAGTTGGTTTGGCGAATTTTTGAATTTTTTTCCACCCGGGGTTGACTTGAATAGGGCCGCGCTAACCTGGACCAAAGTCCAACGAGAACGCGAGGCCGGGTGGGGGAGGAGGCGAGGAGAAAGAGTGAGACACCGCCTGCAATCAACTGCTCAACATTTTCGAAACCCCCGTTCGCCCGCGGGCGGAGAAAATATCGTTCCTGATTGGCTGATTAAGTGTCAGAAAAAATTCACCTGTCAGTCAAAATTTACTGCTACCTATCATAAAAGCGTAAAGACAAAACCGAGCGAAAAGAGCCGGTAGCTTAGATTTTCTGGTGTTCTTAAATAAGAGAAAAAAGACGTAAAACCACTATAATAAAATAATGGAGGTGATTTTTTGGTGGGCTCCCAAGGGATGTGGCAAGAGCTGCATATTTCAGCTTTTTCTAGCCGGCGAAATGTATCTTGCATCAATAAGCAACACTTTGAGAAGCATCGGTGACCAGATTAAAGATGCTGTTGGATTAGGGCTACGGCAACCTCGTGCCGGTTGCCAGATGTGTCCATTGGGAAGCTCCAGCATCGGCAGAAGATGCGCTGGACAAGACATTCAACGTGCTAAAGTGACATTCTAATAACTTTCACAAAAAAACTGTCACACCGTAGAAACAATGAGGGAAAACGTCAAGGTAGGTTGAAACGTTCGATCTTGTAAATATTTTCCTTAGCCGAATTAATTGTTTTCCGCCAATGTTTACGCAAGGCGCGCTTTGATTTGAAGGTAGTTACATCAAACTTGTGCTCGTCACACATGATCAAAAATGGGAGGTTTCGAAAATGTTGTGGCAGGGTGTATTGCAGGCGGTTTCTCGCTCTTTCTCCCCACCCCCTCCCCTTCGCTTGCTTTTCGCGTGGCCATTTACATTCAAGCGATCAGTCGAAAGTCAACCCCGGTGGAAAGAACTTCTAAAATTCACCAAACCCATTATGCTGGCTAGGATTTATTTCATCTGATGACCCATTGACCCCTGAACATCTGAACATCCCTCATTGACGATTTAAGTCGTTTGGTTTTCGACACAGTTAAATGTATTAATTCTCACTCCTTGGAGTCGAAGAGTTAATTAACAACCCACTGACTCCTGAATCGCTTTCTCCACTCCTATAAGTCAATGGGATAAATCATATTGTTATATCTCCCAACTCAAGTACGTTTTCCGATTGGAGGAGAACGTGTCACATGTCATGGATCAAACTCACTAACTCCCTAGGGAAAACAATGACTTGAACTTTCGACTCGCACGTGATCAGGAGATTTACGTTTGAAACAGCGGCAAATTCCGTGTAAAAATCCGTACACATACATGTATTGTTTTTATTTTGAGTTGGGAGGTATAACAAAACACTTAATGACTGACCCCACGGGAAACAGTGAGTTTTGTTTCCCTTCGGCTTCGCCTCGGGGAACATTGAGGGTTTCGGAGAAAGTAAACTCACTGTTTCCCTTGGGGCCAGCCATAAAATGCTCAGTATTCAAAAGGGTGTGGAAAGATGTTGAGGTAAGACGTCCAGTGTGTCAATTTAATTTTAACGATCACTGTTCTGCAGAACGTACTTCAAGGACCAAATATTTGATCTTAGAGAAAGTTCTGATTTCATGAGAATGCTGCATTGTGTTGTTCTCCTGGTTCTTGTAAACAGGTGAGTGCACTTAACGTTACATTACACTGTTTGGCTCTGCCCTGGCCGATAGTGCAGTCATCTGACAAACTTCTTTGTGTGCAGTTAAAATGGTATTACCTGTTGGTTTGATAGCCTTTTCGTTGTGTATTGTACTGCATTATTTATTTTGTTAGGGATAATCCTGAAGATCAATCTTCATGTTTGGTGGAAGCTTACCGACTGCTGCGAAGCAATGCTTATCAACTTCACTTGGTTATTCAGCAAAACCAATTGGTTCAAGACCTTGTAACATTCTTCTTGTCATGTGGGGTATGTATTCATACTGTAGATGACAAAAACAGTTACACACAAGTGCGTCAGCCATATTTAAACAACTAAAAGAGCGTATGAATGTAGAAAATAAGCTTGGAATTCGGAGGTCTAGAGAATACATGCACGCGTTAGGGTAAAGAACGAAAATCAATTTTCGAACATACAAAAGATTATAAATTACGTGAAAAAAATATTCGGTTAATTTCACATCGAAGGAGAAAACAATAGTATTGTTGTTTTTATTCTGAGGGACACTTCTGTTTCTGAGAACCCCAAACTGGCTGCAGTGACCAAGGTTTGATGGCAGGCAGCAAAGCTAACAATAAATGCAGAGTATGCCAAGGGGATTGCAAAACGAACCCAAATCACCTTAAATACCACCAGGCCCAGGTGTTCAAATGGCTGGATAACTTTATCCAGTGGATAAGTCACAATCTAACAGTTTCAGTCTGCAATGATTTCAGTATTTCCTTTCGCTGGCATGAGTATTCATGTTTAGGCACATCTAAGTAAGAGTAGGTACGAAAACCTTGGACACTGTTTAACGTGAAGTATATTTTACATTCTAGATACAGTCTAGTGACCTTTCCATTGGATGACGTTAATCCAGCCGTTGAACAACTGGGGCCAGAATATAACATATGGCAAACGTACAACTGTATTTTGATTTACATGCATGTACATTTCTTCTTCCCAATACCCTAAGGTCTGCCAACGGCGTTTTGAGGAGGATTGCAAGGATACCAACCAGAGCCCCAGATTAAGCTAGTGCTAGATTACTGGAAACTCGACTTGTTGTTGATTTTGTGACGAAAGAATGTGTCCACTAGATTTTTGGTCCTCAGTTTTGACATAGACTTTACTTTCCTTCTTCATAAGAGTACGATGTCAAGGCTTTTTCATTGGGCAAAATTCAAAGCTAGGTTGCTGTTTGCAGCGGTTATCAGTCACACGTGCCCCTCGATGACTTTTCATTTCTTGGTGGACGTCAATCGAATGTTTCCATGACAATAATCGTGTTCACCTTGCGGCAGTCGAATTCGTCATGGAAACGTTTGATTGACGTCCACCCAAAATTTAGTTTCGGAAAGTGAAAAAAAAATAGTTGTCCAGGGGCTAAGGTGACTGGTAACCGCTGCAACCGAAGATTATATTTTTAAGCTGCTTTTGAACAACTGGACCCAGTGCTTGGAAAGCGAATTTACCAGAGCTTTAAATGAAGCGCGCGTTACTTCTTGTCTTCATATTGTACCAGCTCCCCTAAACTTGGAACGTTGAAACATTTCGCACCATTGCTCATGTAAATTTGGCCATTTCATGGAGCTGTATTTCCGTGAAGTGCAGGTCATAGACAAAGGAGAGAAGTGATCCTCGCACTTTAATATCTGGACAATTTAAGCAATTGTCTCTTATTGACAGCTGAAATTTTGGAATAGAGACCTGCTCCTAAGTGGTTTCATAGCTTGCACCGTCTGCAAGAGACGTTTCTTTAAACTGTCCAGCTAAGTCCGAGAATCACGTCTCTCCTTTGCCTAAGTTAATCTTTTTATAATCCACAGATGGGTGCCTCAGATGTTGTACAGAATCACTTCTTGGCATACAGACATCATCTGAAGGAATTTTTCACCAGTTCTTTGTAAGGTTCACATCATTTTTACATTTTCGTATTACACCTTGTACTTTACACGTTTTAACATGATAATGAATAGAACACGGCATCAGTCTAAAGAGAGGTGTAAAAAGACTTTCACTTAATGTTAAGACCGCAAGATTGTATTTTACGGAAAATAAAGAACCTACAGTCCTCAGAAAGGCTGCGAGGTGAATTTTTTACCCTATGCGCAAGAAACAAAAAAAAAAAACGCTTTACTAGACTGCTGAAAAAACCAGAAAGCATCCTTTTCCGGAAAAATCAATGACAAACTACTCAATGGAAAAATCTTTGACACAATGTGAATGAAAAACGAGACTGATGAACAGACAGATGCTCTTTATAGAAATACGGCAGATACAAATTATTTACGTGGGATGCCATAGGCATCCACATCTAAAAATGGGTCGAGTTCCTTGTTTTTTTTTTGTTTTTCTTCATTGCAGCTTTGTTCCAACGACAATGGAGACCCTGGGAACGAGGATGTCTTCATTGGCCGCACTTTCATGACAGCCGTTGTCTCGCTTAACATTCCTGAAAGTGGTTTGTTTGCAGACTTCATTAAGCGGCTTAAAAATGATACGTGTTTTCAAGGGTAAGATTAAATGAGGAGAGAGCACGTGCCAACACAAAAATAAAAATAATAAAAATAGTACGCCTGTTATACAATAACAATGAAACAATCAAAGAAACGACGGAACAGAACAACAACAACTGTTACGAATCCCAACTTGCCGGAGGCAAACCAGTTGGCTTTTACAAGTGCAGCTGGGAAGTTGAGCCAGGGAATACCAGGATCAAATTCAACGAGTGGTCCGAGCGAGTCTGAACCCGGGATCCCGGATTTCAAGGCAAGCGCCCTAACCACTGGGTCACCACTGCCTCCCCGATTTGAATAACAGTAAGCGATTCCTTAAACGCTACAAGATTTTTCAAACACGTTTAAGAAAGCGAGCAACTTTACGACATTATCATGTTAAAACGTGAAAAGTACAAGGTGTAATACGAATGTAAAAATGATGTGAACCTTACAAAGAACTGGTGAAAAATTCCTTCAGATGATGTCTGTATGCCAAGAAGTGATTCTGTACAACATCTGAGGCACCCATCTGTGGATTATAAAAAGATTAACTTAGACAAAGGAGAGAAGTGATCCTCGGACTTAGCTGGACAGTTTAAGGAAATGTCTCTTGCAGACGGTGCAAGCTATGAAACCACTTAGGAGCAGGTCTCTATTCCAAAATTTCAGCTGTCAATAAGAGACAATTGCTTAAATTGTCCAGATATTAAAGTGCGAGGATCACTTCTCTCCTTTGTCTATGACCTGCACTTCTACGGAAATACAGCTCCATGAAATGGCCAAATTTACATGAGCAATGGAGCGAAATGTTTCAACGTTCCAAGTTTAGGGGAGCTGGTACAATATGAAGACAAGAAGTAACGCGCGCTTCATTTAAAGCTCAGGTAAAATTCGCTTTTCAACCACTGGGTCCAGTTGTTCAAAAGCAGCTTTAAAATATTATAATCTTCGGTTACAGCGGTTACCAGTCACCTTAGCCCCTGAAAAACTTTTTTTTACACTTTCCGAAACTAAATTTTGGGTGGACGTCAATCAAACGTTTCCATGACGAATTCGACTGCCGCAAGGTGAACACGATTATTGTCATGGAAACATTCGATTGACGTCCACCAAGAAATGAAAAGTCATCGAGGGGCACGTGTGACTGATAACCGCTGCAAACAGCAACCTAGCTTTGAATTTTGCCCAATGAAAAAGCCTTGACATCGTACTCTTATGCAGAAGGAAAGTAAAGTCTGTGTCAAAACTGAGGACCAAAAATCTAGTGGACACATTCTTTCGTCACAAAATCAACAACAAGTCGAGTTTCCAGTAATCTAGCACTAGCTTAATCTGGGGCTCTGGTTGATATCCTTGCAATCCTCCTCAAAACGCCGTTGGCAGACCTTAGGGTATTGGGAAGAAGAAATGTACATGCATGTAAATCAAAATACAGTTGTACGTTTGCCATATGTTATATTCTGGCCCCAGTTGTTCAACGGCTGGATAACGTCATCCAATGGAAAGGTCACTAGACTGTATCTAGAATGTAAAATATACTTCACGTTAAACAGTGTCCAAGGTTTTCGTACCTACTCTTACTTAGATGTGCCTAAACATGAATACTCATGCCAGCGAAAGGAAATACTGAAATCATTGCAGACTGAAACTGTTAGATTGTGACTTATCCACTGGATAAAGTTATCCAGCCATTTGAACACCTGGGCCTGGTGGTATTTAAGGTGATTTGGGTTCGTTTTGCAATCCCCTTGGCATACTCTGCATTTATATTATTAGCTTTGCTGCCTGCGATCAAACCTTGGTCACTGCAGCCAGTTTGGGGTTCTCAGAAACAGAAGTGTCCCTCAGAATAAAAACAACAATACTATTGTTTTCTCCTTCGTTGTGGAAATTAACCGAATATTTTTTCACGTAATTTAAATCTTTTGTACGTTCGAAAATTTATTTTCGTTCTTTACCCTAAAGCGTGCATGTATTCTCTAGACCTCCGAATTCCAAGCTTATTTTCTACATTCATACACTCTTTTAGTTGTTTAAATATGGCTCACGCACTTGTTTGTAACTGCTCTTGTCATCTACAGTATGAATACATACCCCACATGACAAGAAGAATGTTACAAGGTCTTGAACCAATTGGTTTTGCTGAATAACCAAGTGAAGTTGATAAGCATTGCTTCGCAGCAGTCGGTAAGCTTCCACCAAACATGAAGATTGATCTTCAGGATTATCCCTAACAAAAAAATAAATGCAGTACAATACACAACGAACAGGCTATCAAACCAACAGGTAATACCATTTTAACTGCACACAAAGAAGTTTGTCAGATGACTGCACTATCGGCCAGGGCAGAGCCAAACAGTGTAATGTAACGTTAAGTGCACTCACCTGTTTACAAGAACCAGGAGAACAACACAATGCAGCATTCTCATGAAATCAGAACTTTCTCTAAGATCAAATATTTGGTCCTTGAAGTACGTTCTGCAGAACAGTGATCGTTAAAATTAAATTGACACACTGGACGTCTTACCTCAACATCTTTCCACACCCTTTTGAATACTGAGCATTTTATGGCTGGCCCCAAGGGAAACAGTGAGTTTACTTTCTCCGAAACCCTCAATGTTCCCCGAGGCGAAGCCGAAGGGAAACAAAACTCACTGTTTCCCGTGGGGTCAGTCATTAAGTGTTTTGTTATACCTCCCAACTCAAAATAGAACAATACATGTATGTGTACAAATTTTTACACAGAATTTGCCGCTGTTTCAAACGTGCATCTCCTGATCACGTGCGAGTCGAAAGTTCAAGTCGTTGTTTCCCTAGGGAGTTGGTGAGTTTGATCCATGACATGTGACACGTTCTCCTCCAATCGGAAAACTTACTTGAGTTGGGAGGTATAACAATATGATTTATCCCATTGACTTATAGGAGTGAGAAAGCGATTCAGGAGTCAGTGGGTTGTTAATTAACTCTTCGACTCCAAGGAGTGAGAATTAATACATTTAACTGTGTCGAAAACCAAACGACTTAAATCGTCAATGAGGGATGTTCAGATGTTCAGGGGTCAATGGGTCATCAGATGAAATAAATCCTAGCCAGCATAATGGGTTTGGTGAATTTTAGAAGTTCTTTCCACCGGGGTTGACTTTCGACTGATCGCTTGAATGTAAATGGCCACGCGAAAAGCAAGCGAAGGGGGAGGGGGTGGGGAGAAAGAGCGAGAAACCGCCTGCAATCAACCCTGGCACAACATTTTCGAAACCTCCCATTTTTGATCATGTGTGACGAGCACAAGTTTGATGTAACTACCTGCAAATCAAAGCGCGCCTTGCGTAAACATTGGCGGAAAAACAATTAATTCGCTAGGGAAAATATTTACAAGATCGAACGGAAATTTCAACCTACCTTTGACGTTTCCCTGTCCATGTTTCTACTGCGTGACAATGACATATAGTGGACAATTTTTTGTGAAAGTTATTAGAATGTCACTTTAGCACGTTGAGAAATGTCTTGTCCAGCGCATCTTCTGCCGATGCTGGAGCTTCCCAATGGACACATCTGGCAACCGGCAACGAGGTTGCCGTAGCCCTAATCCAACAGCATCTTTAATCTGGTCACCGATGCTTCTCAAAGTGTTGCTTATTGATGCAAGATACATTTCGCCGGCTAGAAAAAGCTGAAATATGCAGCTCTTGCCACATCCCTTGGGAGCCCACCAAAAATCACCTCCATTATTTTATTATAGTGGTTTTACGTCTTTTTTCTCTTATTTAAGAACACCAGAAATCTAAGCTACCGGCTCTTTTCGCTCGGTTTTGTCTTTACGCTTTTATGATAGGTAGCAGTAAATTTTGACTGACAGGTGAATTTTTTCTGACACTTTATCAGCCAATCAGGAACGATATTTTCTCCGCCCGCGGGTGAAAGGAGGTTTCGAAAATGTTGATGGGGTTGATTGCAGGCGGTTTCTCACTCTTTTTCCTCGCCCCCTTCCCCACTCGGCCTCGCGTTCTCATTGGACTTTGGTCCAGGTTAGCGCGGCCATATTCAAGTCAACCCCGGGTGGAAAAAAGCGTCTAAAATTCGCCAAACCAACTGCTATGCAGGCTAAAAAAATCCAAGTGCTCTGAACTGGGTGCTGCATGCCCACCTTATAGCATTGATAGTTTCATCACTGTAAGGTCCATCACCTCTTTGCATTATTGACTGCCCAGAAAGATTTGACGTTCTATTTGTGGCCGGTAACTGTAAATGAGACTTTGAAGCATCTTCGTTTCTTCTTGATGCCCCTGTTAATAATGTAATAATAACTTTAAAAATAACTTTAATAATCCATTTTTGACAGAGAAATACAACGGATTTACAATATAAGAAATAGTGTAAAAATTACAATAAAATAATTTCCAGATCTTGCGGTTTTACCTGGAAATAATGAATATAAATGTAAATATAGATACATGTATATAGGTGAACTATACATTTAAGAATTTAGCAGCCTTGAGGCTCTTGCTATAAAAGAGTTTTTGGGTTCCAGACCTTGGTATGACTACTGGACCAGGTTTGGATCGTAGATTGTAACTATGACTTATACTTGGCTTTGAGAAGAATGCTTGATTGGGATGACTGATGTCTTCTATCGTTCTTTCCAATTTACGCTTTGTTGCTTCCATTCGTCTCTGCTCCAACGCTGGGAGAGATGTTCTTGATATGCCTATGATATCCAGACACCTGTTTTGTATGGACTGTAAGTCGCCTTCCAGATACTGTGGTAGATCACCCCTGACTTGTGACGCATTCTCAAGGAGTGGACGGATTTCGGTACAATAAACTGTAGAGCCAATCCCCGAAGGCAACCTTGCTTTCCTACATTCACGAAGATAATATACTGTAATCTCTGGCAGGCTTTCTTTGTTGTTTGTTCAAAATGGTAGTTCCAACGTAGGTTATTTTGCTGCCATACTCCAAGTAGTTTAAACTGGGATACCCTCGCCAATTGTGTGTTATTTATTCGTAGAGTGTCCGGCTCGATAGGATTTTTGCAGAAGGAAATCCACATATCTTTAGTTTTCTTGGGTTCAGTAGCATATTATTTGTAGCAGCCCAACTTTGGAAGCCATCAAGGACTTTCTGCATATTTGATGAGCAGCCATTTGGTACACTCTCATAAACTGTACAGTCGTCAGCGTCTTTGCACATCCGTACTCGTTCCATTTCAACAGGTATAAAGTCGTCGAAGTCATCGATGAATATACTGAACAACAGAGGGGATATGACAGACCCTGGTGGTACTCCTGCTGGACAAATCTGCGTTGATGACAGACTGCCAGGGAGCTTTACTTGCTGTGTTCTTTCCTGAAGAAAGCTTTTTGTCCATAGCCACAGTGACTTGCTGATGCTCCTGTCTTTAAGTTTTGATAGAAGAATCGAGTGGTCGACCAGGTCGAAGGCCTTGCTAAAATCGATAAATAAGGAGTGGATAGCCTTTTTGCCCCCTGGTCTGTTATCTGTATCGTTAAACCATGTTTGCGTCATGTTAACAAGAGCCGATACGGTCGATCGACCTTGAGAGAGGGCATGTTGATTCCCTTTAACTCTAAAGGCATCCTTATTTAACATGATTTGTACTTTCTCTAAGAGTTAACCAAAGACGGGAAGAACAGATATCTGTCTGAAATCCGTCTCGATATCTTCTGGTGGACGAACTTTTGGAACAGGACTAACGAGAGCATGTTTATATAAAGCGGGATATTTCCTCTCAGAGATACTTGCGCAGAGAATATCATGGGCAACAACTGCCTGTTCTTCAGCAAAGTTTTTCAAAGTCCAGGCACTGATGTTGTCTGCGCCTGTTGCTTTCCTGGGGATAAGCTCTTTTAGTAACTTCTTGACTTGCCCAATACTTGGAAGGCAGGGAGGATTCATTGTCAGGTAAAGCATCAGAATCAACTAATGGAACAGCAGGAGTAGGATCTTTCTATGGTTTTGTGAAAATAATTATCTTGAAGCTTTTCAGCGATGGTACACATATCCTCAAATGTAGGGGTGTTTGAATTTGATTTGCAAGTGAATAATCACAAACAATAATATTGTGACCACATTTATGATACTTTATTTCACCTTCCAGGTTTTCAAGAAGAAACAAGAGAACATTGGCCTATTTCACCTAGAAAGATGTAAGGGTTGCCTTTTGGTGATATTTTGGAGGGAAAAATTATTTCTCAGACCAAGATAGTGTTATTGCTTTGTCTATTGCCATCGTCGTCATCATCATCATCATCATCCTTGCTTTTATCGCCTATTTCATTGAATTTTAGGAATGGGTGATGTCTAAGAGCATCCACCAAACAAACAAGGACCAGGAAATAAATCAAAACAACAGCGGAGCCCTGCGGCTGCACTTACTTGCACTTTCTGCTGGGGTGGCGGTGGCAGTGGCATTAAACCAAGACAGGTATTCCTTGACATGGAAACTGCTGGCAAACACTCCTTCATGCGCACTCCAGTATGGAAGAAGAGAGATGGGTGTTGATCTACAAGAGCCAAGAAACAGATAATTAATTGCACACCCAAAGTGGAAATATGCATCAATGATGTACCCTTGATTGAAAAAAAAAAACGTCTATGAAATTAATGACACAAGTCCTTGTAAGAATAAAAATAATTTAATGATAATCTTGTCAGCCCACTTCATGTAAAGTCAATTGAAAGATACACTATGAAACCCAACATTATATTTATCACATACGGGGAAAAATCACTGAATGCTGATCCAGTACGTACATACATAAACTTTATTTAAAATTCGAATTTTCAGAGTAGCTCTACTAAGCTGATATCTTCGAAGGAAAACATAAAAGCAGGCTACAGCTGGCTAACAAATCTATACCTTGTTTAGTTCGCATTTTTGAGCGTTGGAATAGATTTTTCGGTCCTAGGATTCTGACTACAAGTCGTATATTTTGAGGTGTTTTCATCCAGATACTAACCCGGCCGGAGAGGGCTTATTACTTTTGTCTTGAAAATCTGTCAGAAGCTCAGAGTACACGCTTAAACTTGTGGTGAAAACGAAGTTGTAAGGAAACTTGAAAATGATCAACATGCCAGCCTCGAAGCCAATGTTTCTCGATTCCCTTTGATTTTCTTCAATCTTTTTGGGTTAAGTAGTTTACTTCTTGTCTTCTCAGGGGGCTATTTACCTAAGACATCTGCCATGGCACTACAATGATATACGGTACCAAAACAATATTGTGTACTATAATTAGAGCCATTACGCAAAGACAACTTGAATCTTCTGGAAAACAAAACACGGCTCAGTTGATAGTTACGGAATAAAGCCCTGTGTTTCTGCACTAATACACGTACGCAATGCGTCCCTTTTTTTTGCTCCTTAATATCGTGTACATTCTAGTCGATAATGTTGTCCGTGGTAGCTATATAGGCAAAGACAGAATGTTCTCACGTCTCAGTGAGTAACTAGCACTGCAAAGAATAAATACCAGCAGTTCCTTTACATACTGTGGATATATCGATTTAAATAAGCTGTTGTAAATTACCATAAGCATTTTATGAATTCTCCCTTTGTGTAAAGATAACGTGTTTGCTGATTGGAATAATTTATAACTAAACCTTCTTCCGTTTAGGGATTGGCTGAGACGTAATCACAAGGGCATTATTGATAATCAAGAGGGCATGATTTACTTGATCCTGATTGGTAAAACAGTTGCTTATCCACTTCTGCGCACGCGAAGTTACAAGAGAATCCTCTTCCAGATTCTGACTCTGATTAAACTGCTTTTTGTCAACATGTAAAATTCAGTTTAATTAAAATATGAGCTATTTCTGTCGACAGCAACGATTTGTTGGATTGAGCTTTAACCGAAGTTGGAATGATTTGTCGCAGCATTGAACGGGCTTCCCTTGATAATTTTGCCCTTTATGTGATAAACATGTAATCGCAATGTGCCCTTGTCAATTAAGGATTAATTTCAATTGCATTTTCAAAGTTTTCCAAATTGCGAATTTTGTGAAAACTTTAAAAATACACTTAAAATTAATCCATAATTGCACTCGGGTCCATGCGATTACATATACTAATTAATTACCCAGTGTCTTAGAACTACGTTAAGTCGAGGCTTCAGTGCCGCAAACAATCATCACTGAAAACATGTATTTCAATTTTTTTTCCAAGATAAAGTTTGAATGATTTTCTTGGGGACCTGCTCCTGCCTTAGGCTTTAAAAATTGAGAACAAGAAGAGGTTTCACTTTTTGCAACGTTTAACTTTTGACTTTATGTACCACTGTGTAATGAAAGGAAGGAGACATTAGCTAGTTATAGAACTTTCATGGACATCTATGAAAGTGGTGTACAGATATGACAGAGGGAGATAATTAATACAATATCTTCCCCTGGGTCTACTGTTTGATAACTAACGTTTCTAATACATTGCATACTTTTATCAGTTCCATAATAAAAGCCTAAGATTCTGTTACCTTCTTTCGTCTGTTTTTATAAAATTCAAGTTGTACTGTTTGCAGCCTCTTCTATATTGTCTGCTCTCTGGCTGCAATCTAAACATGCACTATAATAAGAAATGCAAAACACAGATTGGAGTAGGTTTTATTACTTTTCTTAAAAGCAGGTAGAATCCTCCTAGGATAATGGATGACTAGTGTGGAGCAAGGCATAAGAATTGTTGGTTTTGTGCTTTTAGCAAAAATTTTTCTGGTTTTTCAATATGACATATTTCACTAATACTGTATTTTCTTCGCCACATCTGGCTTCCAGTTTCCGAAAAAATAAACACGGGTAGTTTTTCAAATGTGACATCTGACGTGGTTGTCTGCAATGTCTACTTTCTTGCCAGCTACAGTATATCTGCACCTCAACTGCATGATGTTACTAATTTTGGGTCACCATATTCGAAGCTCTGGGAATTATCTATTTCCAATAAAAGATTTTCCCTGAAGTCTTCTTTTTTGATTCAAGACCATTCAATGAAAGAATACAAACCATGTAGCTCTTTGTGGAGAACACTGTCTAACAATATCACGATGAAATTAATGTAGGTTTTCCCTTATGCTTCATGTGTCACCAATGTATCCAAATGATAAAGATTTTAAGAATTTGTTTAGTTTAAGCAAAATGCACAATGTAGCAGCTTTTTTGTGTGATATTTTAAAGTTTCTGATGGACCTCAATGCCCCCTCAGTGTGCTACTGAAAGGTAAATTTATGCAAGCCTACATGTACAGAAGCTAGCATATGCATGTCACTGTTTTAACTTCTAAGTGATTTGAATTCAAATTTAAATCATGGATACATCATGAATTGTGTTCATGTGTGGACTGTATACACAGAGTCTACAAAATACCTGTGTTTCAGTAACCTTCTGAGCCAGGGCAGCTGATTTTAGCAGGGACAAGAAATGATCCTTGAAGGAATTGAGAATAGAAAGAAGTTCAAATCACACAAGAAAAAAACATACAATGTATTCTTCTCTGACGGCAGTAGATCATAAGGAGTCATTAAGCCTGGCACTGATTCAAATATTTACATGTAGCTTGAACGCTTCAGTTGCTTCAACTACAATACACACTTAATTGACCACTCCCCAAGGGGGCTTCTCAGGGCCAATGAAACACAAACACAACAAAACAGAACATTCAACAACTACTGTTACGAATCTCAACTGGCCGGAGGCAAGCTTAAGTTGGCTATTTACAATAAATTGCAGCTGAAAATACATTGCAATGTTGAACATGGGACTACCAGAAACAAATTTAACCAGTGGTCAGGACATGTCTTGAACCCAAGATCCCTGCATCTCAAGGCAAGCGCCCTAACCACTGGGCCACACTGCCCCCTCCGTCACTGTCCAAAATGTACAACAACAAAGCATTTGATGGTCTAGGAAGAATGCAATCTGTAATATAATTATATTATGCATTCACTGCCATGCATGCATTCACTTCCAGCAATGTATTAGGCATGCCACGTTAGTCGGTTTTTTTAAATTTCACTACAAACAAACAGAGAAAATGGTGGAAAGGAAGAACTTTATTGTAGTCATTTAATACTAGTAAGTTATGAAGATGAATATAATTTTTAGGTAATGAATGCTGCAAGATAAAACATGTACATGTAAATAACAGCAAAACAACAGAACGAGAAGTAAAGGCCTGGCCTGGGTTGTTCAAAAGGTGGATAACGCTATCCAGCGGATGAACACTAGCAAAATCAATTGAGTTATCCAGTGGATAGCGCTATCCATCGTTTGAACAACTGGGGCCTGGAGTTCAATTCTATGCATGCATATGTACATTAATGATATACATGTCCAGGTTGGAGAAGCAAGAGGATAAATCAGATAAATAGAGTAACTTTTGCTTTTGACTGACATAAGTTCAAGAGTCTATTAAATATTGCTTTCTGCAAGTAACACCAAACAAAAAAAACAAAATTTGAAGTCAAACCTGTTTGTCACAAAGAGCACCACATGTCCAAAATTGCTTAACCCAACGACCCTTCTGATGTATATCTTCCACAGGAACATTCACACCTTAAGAAATAAAGAAATCACTTTCAGGCCATTTTGCCCATCTTACGATGTGTGATGGGGTAGCAAGTTAATGCCAGCAAAACTTATTGAGACAGTCAGCTAAGCTAGCCCTTGCAAGTTTCCCTTTTGCCACAAACTGCAAAGAACTCCAACATAAAGTGATTGTTAAGTATTTATGCGTCAATGAGTCAATGAGTCAACGAGTTAGTGCAGTTAATTAAACCATAAAATGAAAGCTAAAATTTCAGAGAGTGCTTAGGCCTAATCACTGAAACGAGGGCTTAGGCTTAATCAACAAATTATTGCTATATTGACTGTGAGTCTCAAGGACTCATGACTCACGACTCATTGACTCATTGACTCATTGACTCATTTGACTCATAAAACATGCGTTCTCACATAAAGTACCCAGTCATCATTCGTTTGAAGTCTTGTGAAATGACTGAAAATCAAGTGATTCACAGCGGTTCATTGACAAGCCTTAATTGTATAAAAAATATTACACCTTAAATGTAAGTGCCAGTCATGCAGTTATCATTTTAAAATTTTATTTCTGTTTCCATTCTGACCAGGTTATAGTCAACTGATGAATGTTTTTTTCGATCCCAAATTGTCAAAGTGAATAACAAAGGGGAAAGACATTGGAGAAACTATACAAGTTGATAACTTTAAATATTTACAGCAACCAAACATGCACACAAATCTCCGGAAAGCCAATTGCACTTACATGTAGCAACTGAGCTACAATAAATATTTTTTTGATTTAAAGGATCTTGGAAGATGCAGTGGCCAAGTGGTTTTAGCATTCTAAACAACAGGTTCAGTGGCCCAGTTCAAGGCCTGGCTAGCTCAGCTCTTGGGACAAGACACTTTAAATCTCATACATGTAGTCTGCCTTTCTGCACCCAGGAGTATCAACAGGTAACAACCATCCATTGCTTGGAGACAACACTTGTGAAGGAGATGCACCCCACCCTGGGGGAAGTAGACATACATGTACATTGTAATCCTAGTCCCTGAATGCTACAGAAAGGGCAGCAGCATGGCCATGTGGCCTAAGAGCATGCTTTAAGAGCTCTTGTTACAGGAATTCAATTACACCATATGGCCCAGCAGGACCTACATGTATAGCTTAAGCCTGGTGGAAAGAGAGCTGATTGAAGAAAATTATACATATGCAATTCCTTAAACACAAATTTTGGAAACAAGAGAAAACAGTCACTATACCAAGAACAATGTGGACTTCATCATCTCTCATCAGCAGGATGTCACAAATAACTACCTTGGAAAATATTTCCACAGCCTAAAGGCAAACGCAATAAAATAAGATACAACTTTACAACTGTACGGTATTTGAATGCCACACCTTTCAAAGCATGGAAATGATCTTTGTCAATAAGAATTATACTTCATTGTTTCAGAATACAGGGATTGGATTTTCTCACTGTCTCAATAAACAAATTTTAATTCACCAAGGCCTTCAGCTGCATACATGTAGCCATCTCAGTTCAGTGCTTTGTTGTGTCATCTCTCTTGGGAATACAGTCCAGAAGAACTAAGCTACAAGTTGCAATGAGAGCTTTTGCAGATCTGGCCACAGATTTTGCATAGGTTCTGCAGTTGTACCTATGCGATAGTTCAGGATTCAGCTTTTTACCAACCACAATAATTATGCCAAACATTATTGTCTTGCAGCTGGTCATCAACTTCGGGCCTTAATTATCTTTAAATTTAATCATTATATGGCTTGTGTTTGAAGCCGATATAACACGCGCTCTGATTGGCTAATTGTGACTGAATTGTAGGGCATTATTCTCCCGTAATGCCCACTGGCCGATTACGGGCTTGCAAAAACAAAGCAAAAGGTAATTAAAAAGCCATATAATAAACTACTTACTAACCGAGCTAGCTCGAGCCGTTCTGGGGAATATTGACCCTCGGTCGTTTTTTTAAGGGCCACGCGGTTCGCGGTCCCTACGGCCCAAAACACAGGTCAATATTACCCCGTACTGCCCTCGAGCTCGGTTAGTAAGAAGTTATTAATTTAAAAGCAATACTTATGAATGCTCACCTGGTGACACCTACATGAATGGGCCATTTCCGAGTTGCTGGTTGTCTGGGTTTCGAAGTGAGTCTTGGTGCTCAACTATTGTAAGGGAAATGAGTTTCATTTGAATAAGAATATGCAACTCATTTCCATTTGAATAGTTGTGCACCAGGACTTGCTTTGAAACTGAGGCATGCAGCAACTCGGAAATGGGCTATTACTGTACTTTTACAAATCATTTCAAAAAATAAAGATAAAAGTAACATGACAGTCCAATGACTTACATGTAGATGACTTCAACATCATCATTATCAAAATGTGAAGAAATTAGTGCTCATGTTCATGTAAGGCAAGAAAATTAATATGCATTCCAAGACCCTACATTTGAAGGATTGACACGATGTAAGACCAGTGATCTTTTGTACAATGTATATACATAGGCAATTCAATTTATACTCAAGATATGTGGAGGAAATTTTGAGTACCAAGTTTTGAAATGCTTCTAATCAAGCATGAAACCACACATTACAGTTAACATTAATCTTTATTTTGAAATATCAAAGGATGCTGACTGGATGTTACTCTTGCTCATGAAGGCTAAGTAAGACACTAAAAAACCATTCTTGATCAATTTACATGAACATGTAAGAGGAAGTAGATAAAAAGGTTACAGTAAGCATACATGAACTTCCTCAGGTCCACTAATGCTGTACTCCATTCTT
>NC_090886.1:40170172-40177672 GCF_036669925.1 Montipora capricornis
ATATACACTGTAACCCATTGTCAACCAAAACTACAATCTTTGAATCTAACCCTAGCGACAAGCAAGCCTTTGCCAGAAGACTGCTGGGTACCCCTGGTCGGGCTGAGTTTGTTACCACGGGTCCACGGCAGTTTCGACAAGCCTACATTGTATTTCAAAATTTCAATAGCTGACTGAGCAAGCTCTGTTCAAAAGAAAGCGTCCCGGTGAAAACTATTTGAATGGACTTGGATAGCAAGTGAATTGATAGGGAGCTGCAAGCTCTCTTTGATTTTATGGAGAAATCGAGGACAGAGGTTGCTTTCTAGCCCAATTTTTTCTCCTCGAGCGACAGCCATTCTGGAAAGGACTGTTCAGCCTTGTCTTTCTCCTACAAAATGTAGCAGTGGAACATCAAATTAGTGCCAAAAAAGCTTCAAAACGGAAAGAGACACTGGTAAATAACAAAGATTATGCAACGCGGCAACAAGGTAAGTTACCTTTATTCACAGAATATTACATTTTATGCCGTTTCTATGATTTCCCACATAAACTTTTGTTTTTTGGGCATAGATTGAGTGTCACTTAAGTGCCCGTGTCGTGAGCTTGGGCCACCTGTGCAGGCATGCAAGGTATTTTACCAAATACAGTCAACTCTCTCTCAGACAGACACCATCGGGATCGGCCTCAGCTGTCCGTCTTAGAGAGGTGTCCGGCTTATAGAGAGTCGACATAGCATGACCCTAGGAAATTTAAGACAATAATGCTGAACCTGTGCACAGTGAATACGCGTCTGTTCAAGGTTTGTTTTAAGTTATTTGCTTGAACAAAACCTACCTGTTTTAGATTACAATACAATTTGGTTGTCACCTCCAAATTATTTTTTGAATGGGACAATGACTGATTTTATTTTAACTTGTACTGTATGTATTCCGGCGACAAGATAAAAGCTGTCAATTAAACGTCTGCTCCCAAAGACCATCCCCCTAACGTCCTCGTTCGCGGGAGGTGGACAACAGTGGAGTAGGGGACTGCCTGTCAGGGTGAAGTACAGTGGGACTTAGCTCCCGGGGCTGTTACGGTAGTTGTGAAGGCCGGGCAGGAACTCTGAACAAGCTGGCAAATAGGGGCTATGGCAAGTCTGCAGAGGGCTAGTCACCCTCTTGGACTCAATCTACTGACTACAGAAACCGAAAAAAAGAGGCCTTATGCGTCCCATGGCGCAGAAAGGACTGATGATGATGTTAAAAAGAGTCACGTACAAGAATTTTTTCCCTAAATCGTAATTTGTGGTCACATTCAGCACCTCACAAGTGTCCGTTGACAATTTCAAAGTGTCCGTTGTCCGTCTTATGGAGGTGTCCGTCTTATAGAGAGTTTGGTTATAGTAAAATTACTAAGAAACGGCCGGGACCAGCACCAGGTGTCCGTCTTATAGAGGTGTCTGTCTTACAGAGGTGTCCGTTAAGAGAGAGTTGACTGTACAGTTGCCTGTTAAACTGGGCTAGTACATGTATATTGAGATGATATGCAATAAAGTTACTTTATACATTAGGTGGTCTTCACAACGAAAACAAAAGATCTCTTGGTTGGGGGGCAAATGCGGCTTAACCCTTTGACGCCCAAACTGGCCTAAACCGGCCAGACTTAGTATTTTACTCTGTCTAACGCCAGACGATTTTACTTGTCAATGGGGAACCCCTGGGAGCCAATGGGTTAAATTACAGCTAATGTATGGGAGTTTGGCCAAATTCAAATCTTTATAACTCTGCTGCAAAAGGCAGATTTCAGAAATATTAAAATTTTTTTAGTGATTTTATTAATATCATGCACTCAACCGAAAATTAGATCATTGCACAAAGCATAATTATATAACATTTGAAAATTGGATATTAAAAAATTTCGCGGGAATTTGCATAATTTTATTTACAAGAGTTTATATGAAATTTACAAATTTCGTTTACGGCTGTTATTACAGTTTGATATTGATCGTCATACTGCACAAAAATAATCTCAATACAAGTGCTCTTTATTTAAGTATCAATGAAATTAGCACAAAAGCACTAATTAGGGTAACGAAATTAACCTAAATCAAATCAATGATTGGTTTGATTTTTGAGGAGATGGGAAAAACTGGAGTACCCGGAGAAATTACCTCTTGGAGAAGAGAAGAAAATCCAACAAACTGAGCCCACATATGACGCCCAGTCTGGGAATCTAACCCGGGTCACATTGGTGGGAGGCGAAGGCTCTATTAAACCACTACGCCATCCCTGCCA
This sequence comes from Montipora capricornis, assembly GCF_036669925.1. NCBI lineage: Eukaryota > Metazoa > Cnidaria > Anthozoa > Scleractinia > Acroporidae > Montipora > Montipora capricornis. The sequence goes on from NC_090886.1 coordinate 40,172,431, forward strand.
TCCATTATTACCTGGCCTGTGACTCTCCACATTACTTGCAAATCATCTACAGGTGTAGACGAGTCCAGAGCAGACTTTAACTGCAAAATAATCGCAACTCACCAGAACTTCAGGACGTGTCTGTGACATCGTTTTCTAAGCTCAGAATACTTCGGATGGGAGAGTCAGTCGACAGCTACAGCACGGGAATCACCGTGACCTCCAGTTGTTGAAACCAAAAGTGAAAACATGGAGTTAGAGTACTACTCCATGGCGCACTCAAATGGAGTTCCCATAAAAATAATTTAGAGGTAAAACAAAATCATTTTTCGACGTCCCATGTCCACACCTGCAACCCGGCAATAAGTTCTGCGGCCGCCATCGACCGCCATATTGAAAAAAGGTAATCCGCTGGCCATCTCCAGTACAGGCACAGGCCCCCCTAATCTCAGTGTGAGCATGCCCTACAAAAATATAAGGATTTGTAGAATTTGTATGGGAATCCCGATTAAAAGCTTAAGAAGTAATAACTATTATATGAAAATAATCTCAATTAGGAAGCCTAACCTTATTGCCATTGTGAGTAGCCTCCTTCCTGTGTGGTTATTTTCCAGATCTGGCGCGATTTGAGCCATTTTTCAATTTCTCGGTTGTCAACGGTTATAATAAAATCCCAAGGCCGGAGACTGAATTCTCAGGAGCCACCAATTTGAGTCAAGCAAATCGCAACCGCCGTCATGTATTTATCCTTTTACAGATCGATAACAACAACACCAACCCTATGATGAAAACACCGTTCTTAGCAAAAATATGAAATAAAAAATGGGGCTAACCGTACTCGTTTAGGAGGAAATAGCCACTACTTGACGAATTAAGCTTGGCGTCGATGAAAACCCGTCATGCTAGCCAATGCGCTCGCCAATGACGCAAGAGATTATGCGCAGTAAGGTTGCTCAATGCAAAACCTAGGAATCACCCTAAATTATCCTTTACGCGCGCCCCGCCATGGTAGCCGTGCGTGGAGTAAAATAAGGACAGTGCCGACCTCATTAGCTCCTTGCCAATTTGAAAAAGATCACCCCTTGCCAAAGGAAGTAATTCTCAAAAAAAGAAAAGTGTTGTTTTGGCGTAACTCAGAAGTGATAGACGTTGACGAGATTGATCACATTTCTTGATTTCAATTTTGTTTTCACTCGTATGATTGATTACAAACCGAATTGGACTCCTCTCAGTCCTATTACTATTACTTTTTCTGACAGTTGCGGGGAATTAAGGAACCGAGTCAGTCCTTCGTCACTCCTTCGCCACCAGCAGTAACAAAAACAATATGACTATAATTATGAAATCAACCCACGGTTGTTGAGAAGGTGGATAACGCTATCCACCGGATAAATCACTTTCCAGCGGGTAAACACCAGCAAAACCAATTAAGTTATCCCGTGGACAGCGCTATCCAACCTTCGAACAACTGGGGCCAGGATTGTGATCCCAGTTGGGACCTGTCCGAATGACTTTGGGCATTCGCTACTGAATTATGAAGGGCGCAGCTCAATATCTTTGGGTTGAAAGAGGGAAACACATACTTACATACGCATCGTGGGCCAATTCGAAACTCGTGTGGTTTATGGTCATTTCGTTTCATGGTCAGATCGTTCCAAGTCAGATCGTACCACAAAATAGTCAGTTCGTTCCAAATATGAAAAGCCCATTTAATCTGTTGAGTGCACTTTTACTTTATCCTAAGTGGTTTAAAAACAAACAAGAAACGAATAATTTTGTTGTCTTGTTCTTAATTGAACCAGCCACGGGCTTTAACATTAAAACCACCGCTTTGAGATCTTTTGAGACTTGGGCTACCTAGTGTAATACCTAGGAGGAATCGATCGATGTTTTGGAAAGATATAGCACAACATAGTAAAAGCTATGCCGTTCTTTTCAACGCAAGATGCATGCAAATTGTGAAAACAACGCGAGTCTCGAATTACAATCTCGATTTGACGGTCTTGCCCAAAATATAATCGAGCATTGCAAGCATCGTTTTCAACGTGTTATACATGTACGCACTATTATATTGAAACTTATCGCCTTTTAACAATATTCCTTTTACATGCGGGGACGTGTGGGTCGTCCGAATGACTCTTACCTTGAGACTTATAAAACTTGCTGTATATAGATATCCTAGGCTTATCGGCTAAACCTACGATTTCAAATAAATATTGACCTTAACGTACATTAGCTTACGCACAAAATCGTGTGAAGTAGCGGGAATTATCCACATCGGCTACATACTTAAATGTCCAATGTATTGAACTCATTAGAAGGATCTAAAAGAAGAGTTGAACTTATATCTACTTTAACTTTCCCTCGGTCCATCGAGGTGGGGTCAGCATGCTTTAAGTAAACGTTTGGCTGATCGTTCTTTCGCTTCATACTGGTCCCAAAGTTCGAACAGTTTCGCATGCAGCTCGCGGTACTTGCGTCGCTGTATTCTTTTCAATTTCCTCTCTGAAACAAGGCGGACCTGGAGGGCGGTAAGTGTAGCTTCTTTGTGTAGAAACTCTATCAGTAAATACATTGGCAGCTGTCCTCGTCCAGAGGCACGGCGGTTGAGGCCATTGTGCCAACCTTCAACATCCTTTTTTGGTTTCTTGAATGTGGTCCATTCAGATAGCCTGCGAAAGCGAAACGTCCCCAGCGGCGAAGAGCGAAGGAGAAACGGATGCTTTCGCAGGCTACCATTCAGAGGGTCCCCACGTAACGTTGATCCAGGTATTGTTTACGTATTCTGTGTACTTCTGCAGAGGCTCCGAAGCTTGTTGTTGAAGCTGTTGAAACATGGACTCGATCTCTTCTTCAGGCAGGAAAGATAGCGCCATCATCTTTTTAATGTATGAGTGCGTACCACGGTCATGGGTATACGATGATTGAAGGCCGAGTTCTTGCACCTTTTAGCATGGATAAAGAAAAAGATTTGGCTACTGATGCCACTTTTACGGAGTTCTAATCCCTAATAAATTAACTGATTCCAAGGACAGTTTTGTTAAACATTTTTAAAACATTTCATATCTCCCCAAAAAATTAAACTTGTATTCTTCCGGCCTATTATTCGACTGCGTGAATTATTTTTAACTTTTTGCAAAGTTACCATGAATAAGTTTTTCCATCTCTTATTATTCACTCACCTTTCTCCACAGAACTTAAGTCCAGTGGAATACACAACAGTGCAGCCTTGCATGGGAGGGGAGGGGGGGGGATTGCGTCTCTTAAAGAGGCCCCGATTGCTCTCTCAAAATCAAATGTCACTTGTGGAACGGCTGGGGCTGAGGGCAGGATCTCGAGTAGCCGTTTGAGCACTTTTTTGTAGTCTTTAAGTGTTAAAAGATACATGTCGAGCTTCGAATTCCCTTTAAAAGAAAAAACGTTTAAGACTTACCGTAGTTGTCTGGGCCGGTGGATCGTAGATCGTCGAATGCAGCGAATCACTACGATAAGCCCGCGGGTTAAACTCAGATGACTCTAATTTGCATGTTAGTCTTTTGTTATCAATTGCATTGCCGTTGTATTTGCTATACTTAAATTTAAAAAAATATAATAAACTATATTAAATTTGTTTGAACTTATTGGGAAATATCAATTACTAAATTTCATGCCACTCAAGCTCATAAGAAAGACAAAACAGAGTTTGTGAACGTGTGGATGAGAAGATATGTCGTCTTACGAGACAAAAATTTTCGAAGAGAAAGCATTGTTTCATTCGATTCTGGAGGGCGTTTCTTGAGAACAGAAACATTCTTTTATCCTGGCCTTGTATTTTCCAAAGGATGACCAGTCAAGGCACGAAACTGCACTATCATTTTGACTTTTTTTCTCCAGAAAACATGTTTAAAGCGCAGCCGGCTTTCAAAAACGAAGACTCGCAGTTTTAGATATGGATTTTTCGGAATTCTTGAGTATCGCATGAGTGAACTCTGAGGGCAAAGGCATTCTTTTATGCGTGTGAAAATCTCGACATAATATTATGGTAATTGTACCTTTTTGCAGCCGTGATGCCGGCTTCAAGAATAGATTATGAAAAAACAAAAAAAATAATTTATTCTACTATGTCCTTGTCCTCAGGCTTTTACACACACACAATTCAACGCGAACATATTACAAATTTTTGTTTGCGTACATCTACAGTACTTGCTTCAACTGTGGAAAAGAAACCCTCATTTGCCATGAAACTTGATTTAAAAGTCGTGCTTAAAATTTTGCTGAACTTTGCCACGAATTCGTGATGATTTTTAAAGTCAATTACTGGAGTGGTCCGTAACGTTGAAGGTTAATTTAAATGGAATTCAACGAAAAATGACGAAGGAGAAAGTTACAAAGTGCACGAGTGATTGTCTGTTAGTCGAGTTGGGCTAGTTTAACGCATCGCTGCAGTACACAAGAAGAGAATAAGAAAACGTCTAACAACAAAAACCACTTTCCATTCGGCTTTTATTCATGGCTTTCTGTGGCTTGTTAGTCTGGATTTGTAAATGTTTAAGTGGTGAGTGAAGAGTTGTTTATGCATGAAAAACTACATCAGTTTTCCGTGATAAATTCTGTTGCTGCACAATAACCAAGGATTGTTTTGCACTTTACGCTCCAGAAACCTCATATCTTCTTCAAAGTAAAGATCATCATCATGAGAAGTTTTTACTATCTAATAGTCCACGGCACTTTGTAGGGTAAGTAATCAATACCTAAGTAATAATATTTGCCTTCAAATAAAGTTAAAATAAACACAGAAATCACCAAGGACTTGAAATTGAGAAAAATCTCTCTCTTCCACTCATAGGGGTTTTTCGGTTTAAAAGTCCAGTACTTTTATCGACTCCAGCTTTTAATATCTTTCTTCAAAAATACGCCGATCAGATCACCCGTTTGATGCAACATATACCAGTAAGATTCTTGTCCGTGATTACTTGCTTGAAGCCCAGTCCTGACAGACTAGCGCGACCTTACCGTTGCGTTCCCTTTGGCTCGAGGAGCCAAAGAATGAGGATGTGATTTAATGCAAGGAGAACTGAAAGATCTAAAAAAATCGAATTTGGAGGGAAGTTAGTAAATGCCATCTGCACGGAGTATACACAATAAAAAGTTAAGGGTGGCCCTTAAAAACAGAAAGATAATGATTGCTAAGGAATCTTTTTAGTCAAGAGCTCTACGAAAAGGTTACATGAATGGTTCTTTGAAGTAACTTTTTCAATGGCAATCGGGCATCACTTCAATCAAA
>NC_090886.1:40187672-40197672 GCF_036669925.1 Montipora capricornis
ATAATTTCTTTCTTTGAGTGGAACGTATTTCGTAGAGCGCTCAACTCAATCGATTGAGGAGCAATATCTATGACTTCACACAAGTTTAGGTTTCATGAGTAACCATCGTTTTAATGCTACAGAACTGTTTCGTATGGTACAAGTACCACACTCATCAGGTAATTTTAACGACTGAAATGTTGAAATTGGACAGCTGGCAGTTAAATACGGAAATTTGAATGGTTGCTATAGTAAATGCGTTACATTTAAGGAGCTGCTAGGTAACAAAACTTGATATGAGGGGATTACATGTATATGTCGGTATTTTAAATTTACGTTACTCTAAAGTTCCGGAGTACATTATAATCGGTTTCTGTGGAGGCATGAACTTGCTAATTCGTTTGGTCTGTTAAGGCTACACAGTTCTTTCTTACACATGATTATGAACTTTTCATTCAGACAAAGACTACATTTCTTGCTAATGTTGCTGTGGGGTCTACATTTTCTAAGAATTTTCCATTTAATTTGAAACGGTTTCTTTGCGTCTTGTAAGTTCCAAACATGTTTGGAAAGCTCTGTCTCATTCTTTTGTTTGAATGTCGAAAGGATGTTTTGTGATTCCTGTAGCGTTCCTTGAAGTTTGTGGCTTGTCCGACGTAGGTTTCAGTTGTTGTCTCAGTGGTGACTGTTGCTTGATGTATTACGTTAGTTTGAAGGCATTTTCCTTCGAGTGGGCATTCAGGCTTTTTTCTACAATTGCAGGTGTCAGGTTGCGGTGCTGGTGTATTTGCATCTGAAAGAACGTGTTTGTTGTGTGACGATATGATGGATTTCATGTTTGGCATACATGAGTAGCTTAGCTTGAGTGTGTGTCTGTTGAAAATCTTGTAGAGCGGATGGTTGTTCTGGAAGCATTTTTCGACGATATGTAGGAATTTTCTACCAAGGTTGGTTTTAACGCTTGAATCGAAAGGGGGATTGTACCATGTAATGTCCCTTTTCCTCTTTCTTTTGTTTTTCGGAGCGGCCTCTGGATTGTATGTTACATGTAGCTTGTGGTCATATCCACTTTCTTTGAGTGCGTGTTGGTAAGGGGCAAGTGATTCGTCCAATACTTCTTTGCTGGATGAAATGTTAGTTAGTCTTTTGTTGATGTTGAGTGGTATGTTTTTCAGTAATGCTGGGGGGTGGTTGCTTTGCCGGTGGAAGTACGATAGTTTGTTGTTGGGCTTCATGTATGGTTCAAATGTAGCTTCCATATCATATCATATATCATATATCTTTATTTACCCTCGGATTTTTAGAGTAGCTTGGTGTAGCTAATATCTCCGAGCATTTACCCTCCCAACCATGATACATTACAGAAGACAGACCACAACACCGGGAACTACATCCCCTACTCTTTGCGACAAGTGTGCGGGTTCTTTTACGTCCCACAGGATTATGAACATTGAAGGGTTGTGAGACGGGACCTCCAGCTTATCGTCCTTATCCGAGAAGACTAGAGAGTCTAACCATTTGCAGATGTAATTACAAAGGCAGCACTTTCTCCTCAGTTATTTAAAGACCCTGAGTGTTGGTCCGGCCGGAGTTGAACTCACGACCTCCCGCGTGACAGCCCGGTGCTCAACCAATTGAGCCACCGGTGCGAAGGTTACTTCACGAAAATGGACGATTTGTGTGTTGGCATCGACTGTGATCTTTAGACCATTTGCTTTAAACACATTGCCGACTTCCTTTTTGGTTTTTTCAATTTCTTTTGGGTTGGCTTTGCAGACTGCAAGACCACCGTCACGGTACAGTCCAACTTCATCTTTGAATTTGGATGCGATCAAGGAGATCATGTAAGTTCCTATCAATTCGCACGTTTCTGCTCCGTCGTATGAGCCCATTGTAACATCAAACATGTCGTTTGTGTTCTTCTTGGTCCATGGAGAGTTTTGGTGGTAAAGGAGCGATTTTTTCGCGTGGATGATGATGTGGCGGTCTTGTTGGGTGATTGTACTGAATTTGGAGGCATAATCTAATGCTTTCAGTAACAGGTCTTCAGATATGGATGGGTAGAAGTCGTTGTAAAATGCGTGCTTTTCCTTTTCTGGGATTGCCTTGAACCATTCCTTGGTGTTGTTAGTGCTTTCCACAGGTTCACTTTGGTCGCATGGATGACCTCTTTGTTTCAGTAAAAAAAATCCTTGACCGCATAAACAAAGAGGTCATCCATGCGACCAAAGTGAACCTGTGGAAAAGCACTAACAACACCATAGAATGGTTCAAGGCAATCCCAGAAAAGGAAAAGCACGCATTTATCACCTTTGACGTGTGCGACTTCTACCCATCCAGCCGTGGATAACGTAATTCTTGAATTATGTGACGTGTGTGACTACTTTGCTTCCCCTTTACTCGTGTAAAAAACCAATTAAATTTAATCGTGACTTTTAAGAAAGAAAGCTGTAAGTTGTTAATACTGTTATTATCGTATCGTTCATACCCATACATATCCCGATGAAAGTTCCAGATTAATTAAGGCCATTACATCATCGGAGATTTTACAACGGCAACGACTAATGGTGCAATCGGAGATTTCACCTCGGCTATAAGTGATGGTGCAATAACTTCGTGTGCAGTCATTGTTGCCAGTTGTGCTACAGATTGATCAGGTGATTTTGTGTCTAGTCATCACTGAGTCAACAAGGACTGCTTTGGAATGTGTACTACATTGCGACTATAGTGGTAAGAAAACACATAAATTTTCAAAGCGCGGCTATAGGATCTTGTTTGAAGTTAAAACCCATTTCATTTCTTAAAACAAACAGCCTTTTTCTAAGCAATTTTACTAGTTGGCTGTAACATTAGAACTTACTGCCACTAGTGACAGAGAACTCCTTTTGCTCAATAAATGCGCAATGGTATCAAAATGGGATCCGCTTGGTCATAGCTGCACCTATTTTTGAACACCCGCAGTAAGAAGTGCCAATACATTTTATGCTTTCATCACACCTAATTAAATGACAACAAATGCGTCTTGGCTCTTCTCAACTTTGTTTTGGCACGCACTGTGTTCAGCGCATTTGTTTAAATAGCAAGTCCGAACTTAAAGCAGAACGGAAGGCTAGGGGTTGGTATTTATATCGGAGCTTCAAACTACTGAAATAGCTTAGATTTGTAGTAAAAAGCAAGAAAAAGTGAATTTTGCCTTTCGAAAGTGACGCAAAAAGTCCAAAACCCATGGTCATTTTTCCAAATTGAACGTCCGCCATTTTGGATATCTTTTCTTCCGGTTACTTCCATAATAGGAATGCCCCCTGCCATGTTGTGTCATCACTGCGCACATGGATTTTTTATGTCAACAAAATTTTTAAAGAATCTTGTGTCGGGTTGAAATTAGCTTCGATTATGGCTGAGATCGAGCCTTATTCTTTTGAACGTATGTGACATTTCCGGAGTTAGAGGAAGACGATGTTCACTAGAGTCAAGATGAGCGCCGAAGAGGAAATACATGGTGGTGTGCCACAGAGAAAGTACAGCGAAGAGCATGGAGAATTGCCCTTGGCCAAAAACCGCAGGCTTTGCCCTACAAAGAACAATATTTGCGCTACAACACTAGAATACTCTTAAAGATCGAAGAGAATATCTGTAGTAGAATGCTACAAGACAGTCTTTGGATTAAATGGATTGAATTTTAACATCTTCCTCTAATGCGCGCATGATCATATTAATGGAATGTGCGCAATATAAGTGATTAAATTAAATTATTTAATTTATTTCGTATTTTGTCGTGGCGTGCGTGGCAGGCTCCAATGGCAGCGAAATGGTTGCGATATAACCTGTCTATATTATTTTGGTTCAGACATAGAGGCAGATCAACCGAATCGTAGATGTATAACACAGCACCATCTCTTTCAAACGATTTTTTTTTACAAAGGGAAGTCCGATAGAGACCGCTATCGAGGGTTTGTGTCAAGTGCGCGGAATGAGAGCACCACAAGAGAACTAAATAACGCGTAAGCTTATGTAAACAAATGGTCACAAATGATTTGCCAGCTGAGATATATTTCGAACATTTCGTTGAGCTCGGTTAATCCTCCAACATCGCTGAGCAAGCAATAGATCTTTTTCTCTTTGATGCTCTTTTAGTAGCGTGTGAACTTTGCGTGTCTTGACCCTTGGACATATTCCCTCATTTTTGCCTCGCCGTGAGAGACCTCTGCTAGCGGGGAATGGACACAGAGGTCTCGACATCAGCACAAGCAGCTAACTCAGAACTCAGGTGAATTGCAATCGGCTTCATCCAAAATGTGATACACAGTCTACATTTTTAGAGAAAACTATAAGAAAGTGTTTATTTTAATTTTGATACAAGCATGTCGCATATGGAAAAAAAATCTCAGACAAATAGCGTTAAATGATCTGGTGATGACTGTATATCAGCGACCACCGTTTAATCTTTTATAGCGCTATTTACCTCTTCGTGAGGAGCTTTATTTATGCGACATTTACTTGAAAGCCTTCTGCTTTTCTTTTCCTAACGAGGAAACATTGTCAGGACAGCGTCTTCCTTTAACTCGTTTTCTGCCGGGCCATAGATTGAGGTTCTAACTTTTGAGGCACTCTTTCTCAAAGTGCTCCGAACAAATGTGACACTGGCTAAGTTTGGGCAAATTTGCCCTTTTATACCCACTAGCAACTCCTTTAGAAGCGCTTTCTTTTTTAAGGGCAGTCGATGGAAACTTACCCTCTATTGAAACTCTGACTGTTCTTTTCGAACAGCCAACTACGGCACATTGGAGCTGTTCTATGTGCGCAGTGATGTCATGCTAAGCGCCCAAGCCTTCAACATGGCTTCCAAAATGTTCGGGTACGGAGCTTTTTGCTGTTACAATGAGGTTAAATGGTAAGTTCACATCCTAAGACATAGCGATTAGATTACAACGTATCCTGTGCTTTCGTAAGAATGACCTTTTAAAAATTGTAATAATATTTAAAGATATATTAATCAAAACGAAAAGCCGCTGTACAAAATCCTGCCCTGGATTAGTTTAAAACCAGTAAACTCAGTGGTACGGGAAAAACCAGGTAGCGCAATTCGCAACGAACTTAGCTAATACGTACGAAAAGGAGCTAAGACCATAACTGGTTGTTCCAGGTTTATTTAGGGACACAATGTAATTTCCACGAAGATCATGCATAAGAAGAGAACGGGAGAGAAAACGTATTTTTCATATATGCAGGACAAGCCTTTTCTTCTTTAACTACTTTTATACAATAACATGAGGAAATTTTGAATGCGCTTATTGCATAGAGATGTAGAGTTTGACTTAAGTGGTACGTAAGAGGACAGGTAATCGCAAATATAAATCTCATTACTCTCTTATTTACATTATACCGTTTCTTTGACAAGAAATTGTCAAAGGCCAGGCCGAATTTCCTATGATAAAAAGTCTATGTTAACAACACGCACCTTGGCTACTCCTTAGTATCCGCCTAGAAATCTTCTTCTCCTTACTTTTTTCTCATTTGATGAGGACCAGTCTCAGCTTGCCTCCTTCATGCACAAAAGGAATTCTGGGTGATTCGGCCGTTCCATGACAAGGGAAGACCCCCGATTCTCATTTCATAGATTTTCTTATGAGTGTGGAGCCACCCAGTCCTACCGAAAAAATACAGCATCGATTAAAGATCTTAGCTTTCAAAACTTGCTCAAATTGTATCGGTAGGTCCTGGAATTCGTCCACAGAAAGGCCAGGGAGACGACTTCACTGGTGCTGTAAAACGCCATGTTTCCAACAGAGTAATTTAGGCGTTCCAGTCTGCATGAAATCATCTCTCACCTCTGTCTCGAGAAGACTAGACACGCACGGTTCTTACGTTACGTTTATGCCCCTGTAGAATCAAACGAAATCTCAACTCCTTGTCAAAAGTTAACCAACATTTTAATAGTTTTGGTAGGCTACAATACTCGTCACATTTGTTTGAACACCAATCGCCGTTTCCCCCTTCCTGAATGGGAGAAGGGGGATGTGGTATAAGCTACGATCTTGTAACAGGATGATTCTGACCATTCGCCAAGTGTTCCAACTAAATATGTCTAGTATTCAGGGTCTTCTCCCGACCCGCCGCCATATTGAAAGCCGAGAAGACCCTGGGAACGAGGTTGGCGATGAGTGTACGCTTAGGAACGCCTGGGTATTCATACGAATACATATCACACCCAATATGCCGAAGACAGTGGCTATTATCGGAGCTGGAGCAGCCGGATTAGCTGCGATCAAGTCTTGTCTTGAAGTTGGACTTGAGCCGATCGCATTTGAATCCGATCCTTGGTTAGGAGGCCTTTGGAGATACGATGAAAGCGTGGGACGAAGTTGTGTTGCTTCCTCGACCATCACGAACACCAGCAAGCACTTAAGTTGCTTCAGTGATTTTCCGATGCCCAAAAACTGGCCAAACTACTTGACAAGACAAAGATATCTTGAATACTTTCAAATGTACGCGAAACATTTTGGGTTGGAGGAGCGGATACGGTTCGAATCCAAAGTCACGAAAGTGCAGCCTTGCTCGGACTTCAGCCAATTTGGTCGATGGCAAGTACGATATTCTGATAAGAAACTAGAAGAGGACAGAGTTGATGAATTCGACTTCGTTATGGTTTGTACTGGAGTGAATTCAGATCCTCGGATCCCGGATATTCCAGGCTTGGATGGGTTTACTGGTAATGTGTTACACAGCAGGGAGTACAGGACATGGCAAAAGTTTAAGGACAAGAGGGTGGTAGTGCTGGGATTAGGGAATTCGGCAGGTACGTAAAATTGATTTGTTTGACTGACTGACTATCTGATGACTGTCTATCAAATGGGTCTTGAGTGATTGATTGAGTTAGTAAATGAGTGAGTGATTGCTTGATAGATTGATGGTTTGATGGAAGCACAATTTTTTGGAACACCAATAAATTGATGAGGAAATGATTGGATCTTTCAGTAGGTACCGGAGAGCATTGAATTTTTTGTCACTTGGGATTAGTCTTTATTTGGAGTTGTTTTGTTTTCTGTCTTTTGTTTCTTTTGTTTTAAGTAATCTCTGCTCCAGTACCTGCAGAAGGAACCAAATTATTAACTTATAGACTACTCTTTTCATTTTTATTTCAGCTGACATCGCCTGTGAACTGAGTCATCATGCATCACAGGTCTATTTAAGTGTTCGGACAGGTTCATATGTGATCTCTCGGTTATCAGATGGTGGAGAACCTTCTGATGTTCAGGGTCTGAGCAGATTTGTGGCATCGCTGCCTTTACCATTTCTTGCCTTTATAATGCGCTACATGGTAAAAGCAAAACTTGATGTAACCAATTTTGGTTTGGACCTTGAGGATCCTCCACACAAGAGAATCCCAATTGTAAATGACGAACTCCCCAACCGCATATTAACTGGCTCAATTCAAGTCAGGGCTGATGTTGCCAAAGTTCAAGGAAGCGATTGTTATTTGAAAGATGGATCCAAGCTAGAGAATATTGATGCCATCATTTTGGCCACAGGATACAACTTTGTGTTTCCTTTTCTTTCTGACAAACTACTTTGTCCAAAAGAAAAGTTCATTCCACTTTACAAGTATGTCTTTCCACCAACATTAAAACCAGCCACCTTTGCTATTATTGGTGCTGTGCGTGTAAATGGCCCAGTTCCTCCTGTTTGTGAGCTTCAATGCCGTTGGGCTGCCAGTGTGTTTGCTGGTAAAACTATAGTTCCTGACATTCAAACAATGACAGCTGATATTGAAAAAAGGCAAAAGCTGTTAGAGGCTAACACAATCCCAAGTTGCAGATCCTTTCATTTGGTAAGAATAAAAAAAGTACTAAATTATTATTCAACTGTCAATGATAGTCCATGATAGAATCCACCATTGTGGTTCCTTATGACTTGATACATGGAAGTTCCTTCACAGGGACCCCAAACTCAGTGTTATCAGCTCCTCGCTTGTCAATCGAGGATAATGGCTGATAATGGCTCAATTTGCATTGATTGTGGAAAAAAACCACATAGGAAGGACGAGACCCCCAAATGGCAATGAGGGTAGGCTTTTTAATTGGGATTTTTCTCGTAAAAACTTATCTTCTCAGGTCTTTTATCGGGATTCCCGTTGAAATCCTTATATTTTGTTGGTGTCCCTTGCACTGAGCTTAGGGCACCAGTGGTTCCTTTAGTTTGGGTAGAGTGTCTTTTACCCAATCAAAAAATGTATTTTGAAGACGAAGTGGGTGTCAAGCAGAAGGAACGTCTCAGGAGGAGGGTACTGTAACTCAGCCACCTAAGATATATACAGTATATAATTTAAAAACAAGAGGCTAGGAAACTGTTGATATTTTAAAATTTAATTAAATTAACTCTACAATGTGAAATTAAAATAACCCATTCATCCCTGCAGTTGCCCCCATTGACAAGTAAAATTGTCTGGTGCTAGACAGTAAAATCTGTAAGTCTTGCTCTCAGGATTAAAAGGGTTAAAGGGGAGCAGCATGACTATTTCAGAGGTGGGGGACAGGAGTTGGGGGGGGGGGGGGAAGGGAGGTAAGGGATGGGGTAGAGGGTGAAGGGTACCATAGCTGAAACAACCCTGAAAAATCAGTTCCTGCTGTTTTACCAGTGATTGCTTCAAAATATTTTAAAGCTGGAAAAGTGAGCTTTATTAGCTGATAATATCAAAAATACAATAATACCGGTACTCATTGTCCGTCCCTCCAAAATTATTTTGCATAAGCATTGTTTCCAGTTTTTCTTAGGACCATTATAAGTCCCAAGAGAAAAATAAATAAAAACAATGCTTATGCAAAATTTCAGAGGGGCAAACAAAGAGTATTATGGTATTTTTGGCTGGTCAGCTACGATAATTATTACAACTTCAGTGGTCTGATACATTGGATAACAATATTAGACAAGACAGCTATGGAATTGTGTGACTAATTCAAGGCAATAAAAAACATGACATGTCATTGTTTGTCCACAGGTCAACTTGGTTAGCTACTGTGATGAACTTGCTGACCTTATTGGTGCAAGACCTAATCTTTGGCATATGCTTAGAACAGATCCAAAGCTTGCCTTCAGTTGCTTTTTTGGTCCATGCATTCCAGCCCAGTTCAGACTAACAGGCTCAAGCTCATGGAAAGGAGCCAGGGACGTTATCATGGGGGTTCAGGAGAGCAAACTTTGCCCTCTAAGGACAAGAAAAACAGGCACCATTGACAAAGGAACCAAACTGGGAAGTTATTTGTGGCTTCCAATTTTGCTTATTGTTGCAATAATCATTTACATGTTAATGGCAGACCCTTAAACGGAAAAAATGCGAAATAGAAATTGGCTGTATTGTTGGCTAAGAAAAATTCAGTAAAATAATGACTATAATAATAATAACTTTATTTATATAGCACTCATATCCATATATCGCTGTCCATGGCACCTCTTATTTAAATAATCTAATATTTAAATAATTCACTGATCTCACACACCGCTGGTAGCCATGTCAAGCTGACCGCTGCAAGCCTGACCTTTATTGCAAATTCAAAGGTAATACAAGTAGCATTACACTAAAGACCGGAAATAACGAAAATAGTTCAAGGCTAGTACATTATACTGGTATTGTTGCCAACGAGCAAGCCGAGCGAAGACGCGAGGCTTGCGAGGCGGCCAGCTCTTAATGCCGCGCGAAGTATTGCAGCAGGCAGAAAAATTCTCGATCGTTGTGTGAAAAGTGTACTGTAAGGCTACGTAGTGTAATGTCAGATTTCCTGGACATTTTAGTAGGGACCAATGAAAGCACGTGTTTTGATGTGTGATGTCATTAGACAAACTTGCATGACGCGTGCGACTGTTGATGATCTTGTGCTGGGAGGTGAGTGAAAACACATTTTCCCATTTCCCTGACCATTGTGTTGTGTACACTTGCTTTGAGTGTTCTTTGATATTTATTTTCTAACCGTCGTGTCCTATATTGAGTGAACAAGCTCAAAACTAAACCGGCGTACGTGTTCTCATC
>NC_090886.1:40202672-40210172 GCF_036669925.1 Montipora capricornis
TCTGTCCTCTGAGCTCCTTTGTCATATGGAGATAATGTGTTATGTGCCTGGGAAACCACACATAAACTTTCATCCTGCTTGTACGCATCTAGTTCAACTGGCTCAAGGTGTTTCCCTGGTTTAGTGGTTTTAAGTTTCTCCCCGATGGTGAACACGTATTTATCCGGCAACGCTTGCATGAAAGAAATATCTAGTTTTGTTAAGGTTTGGCACCGTTGTCCGGTCAGAAGACAAAGTAACATTGTCAGTTTCTTAGTCAGAGTCTTGAGATTAAGTTCGGGTATCGGATGCAATGTTTGTAGGTACCGCAACACTGTCCCGACATCCCATATAGTGGTGTATCTTGGTAAAGAGGGTTTAAGCTCGAAGACGCCCTTAAGAAATCTAGTCACGAGTGGATGAGTACCAAATGTATTCCCACCTGGAAGGTCAAGTACGGAGGACAGGGCGGGCCTAGCGGTATTAATGGCGCTGTATCCCAAGCCTTTCTCATAAAGGGATGCCAAAAAATCAATTCCATTTTCAATACTAGCGTTAAATTTGTTAATGTTTCGAGATGAACAAAACATTTCCCATCGCGAGAGGTGTATTTGGTACTGTTTAGCAGTACTAGCGCGCCAAGAGGCCATAATGATATCTTTCGCAGTAGTTGAGATCTCTTTATTGTTCAGGTGCGTCCTGATAAGTGGCAAACAAGCAGGGTCAGTTTTTTGTGGAGCGGATGGAGTGCGGTTGGTTGGTTGGGCAAATGGAGTAGTGTTTTGCTCGCTCCCAACACTACCGGTTCCTGTACCGTCATTTTCATTGCCTTGGGGAACCAGGCCTGTGTCGGCCAGTTGGGGAGCACGCAGACGCCAGTGGCTTTGTCCTCCTGGATCTTCTTGAGCACAGCTGCTATAACACTAAAGGGAGGAAAGGCATAGAACTTTAGTTTTGCCCAGTTGATTGTGAAAGCATCAATGGCTATTGATTCTGGGTCCGGCCTATATACGACATAATTACGAAGCTGTTTGTTCAGTCTAGACGCGAATAGGTCGATATCTGGTGCAAATTGCAATGTTTTCAGGGATTGTGAGAACAAAGTTGTATTTAGCATCCATTCAGTTATGGTTTGGTTTTTTCTGGATTCCAGGTCAGCTTCTACATTAGCTTTCCCTGCAATGTGTCCCGCACTGATCCAGAGGTTTCGTGCTATACACCAATCCCAAATTTCCTTGCATAATTTGTTTAGGTGCCCAGAATGGCTTGTTCCCATGTGGTTTATTACCGCAACCGCCGTAGTGTTATCAATCTTTAACCGGATATGCCCGTCGCGGTGGGAGCTACATAGAGCTTTAAGGCCTAGAAAAACTGCTAACAGTTCTAGATAGTTAATGTGGTGGGGCTTTTCGTCCGAAGCCCACAGGCCACCTGTCGACTGTGGTCCGCACACAGCCCCCCAACCGTTGTTTGAAGCATCCGTCATCAGCTCGCATGATGGCTGATCCCGGGTCATTACATTTCCCGCTGTCATCACATTAGCTATCCACCTCTCAAGCTCCAATTTAGCATTTGCCGATAAAGACATGCGCCTGTCAAAATTCCATCGGTTGTTTCGCAGTGCGCGAGTTTTATCGTATTCAATGTGGCGATAGTATAGAGCCCCGTACATGACCCCAGGAAAAGATGAAACCATCTTTCCGAGCACTCGTGCTACTTCCCTTATAGTAGGAGAAGCCGTGTTGAGCAGCGATGTGCACGCAGTTTGGAGTGTCAGGGCTTTTTCCCGAGTTAATGTAATTGTCATATTAACTGAGTTCAGAACGAAACCCAGAATTACTAGTTGTTGGGTTGGGTTAAAGACGGATTTTTCTGGGTGGGTTACGAGTCCCAAGGCATCAATTTGAATTACGGTGTCTATAACATTATGCACACAGGCATCATAAGTCTTCCCCTGTAAGTACAGGTCGTCTATATAACCGCTGGAGATATGACCCTTTGAAATGTAACTCTGTTAGTGCGGGTTTAAGAAGTTTGGTAAACTTTCTGGGACCGCATGAGAGGCCATTGGGTAAGCATGTGAACTGATAAAGTTGCCCCCTCTAAAAAAATTGTATGTATTTCCTGTCCAGTCTGGCGATGGGCACGGAATAGTATGCGTCCTTCAAGTCAATTGACGCCATGAAACAATCTTTCTCAACTAGTTTAATGATGGTGTTGAGAGTCTCCATCTTAAAATGGAGTTTTTTGGCATATTTGTTAGGTTAAGAATCATTCGGTGAGCACCATCTTTTTTAACGCGCACGAATACATCAGAAATTATTTCTCCATGACTGTGACCGGTGGGCTCAACGAGCGATAAGGTATTTCTTTAAATTTAACTCTATAAATGGTAGAAATTTACTCACCGCTAACTTAATTTTTGCCAGTGAAGCACTTCTTTCTTGTTTGTCTCGGTCCTGTCTGGGTAGGGTTTCTTTTTCCCCGCCGAGCGGTGGCCTTTCCCCAAAAAAGGCGGCCGTGAACCACCTTTGTGGTGTTTCTCTGATGCTTTGTTTGACCATGAGCTGTGTCGCCGCTAGCCTTTATTGTGGTCAAACTGTTGGGATGGACCGGCGACGGTTTTGCTAAGGCGATTCGTCTCTTTGGCATCACGAATTTGTTTTGCCAGGTCGTCCCCAAATAAGAGATTCGAGGTTGTAGTGGCGTTGTTCGGGCATATCGCGTGAAATTCGGGCCTTAAAGACGGCTTGAGGTGTTCACGCCTCAAGGCAGATAGTTCTGACGCCACATGCCCAACAAGGGCAATGGCGTCAACGCAGTCTGTGAGCATTTCCTTAGTTTGTACTTGAGATTTCACCGCCAAAAGCTTATTACACGTGGATAACAAGGCGAAGGTAACCTTTTGCAACGATTGTTACATGTTAGTGAAGCGCAAGTCAGGTTTGCGCTTAAAGGCGTTTAGGGTCGCCCATATCTCGGGGTTTACCCGCGGAATGTTTAATTCTTCACAATTTTCTTGTTGCACGTGCTTGGCAAGAATGCTGCTAACTTTTTCAGCGTTCAGTTTTTTACCCCAACGTTTAACAGCGATGTCTGCGAGCTGCTGCTGAATTTTCGGCCCCTTTTTATCGGCATCGTGCAGTGCAGCTTCAAGCTCTTTGAGAAGCGCATCCTCATTATCAGCTTTGTCGCTGACGTTGTTTGAACCCGGTGGGTTACTACCATTTAACAGATCATTGACTTCGTCGTCCGAATTGGACGCTTGTAAGCTTAAAGCGTCGTCATCTGTACGCCTCGATTTCCCATGAGGTTCATCCTCCTCTTCGGGGTCTGACTCGGAGTCAGTGGGAGGCCTTCGACGTTGCCGTTTCTCGCGCGGGCCCGGTGGGCGCTGGCTCAATACGTCGTCGTTTTCGTTAAGGCGATCATACATTTTTCCCATCATGTCCGCCATGTGACCCATATTTTGGCTTAGGCTCGCCAGCGTCTCTTCTAGACTGGGTTTATGACCCAGTGGGTCAGCTGTAGCGCCCGGTGGGCAGATTGGGACCACAGAGGATGGGGTTCGCTCGTCCGCCATTTAAATAAAGGATTTCTGGCGAAAAATAAAGGTTATTGGAAAACGAAGAAAGGACAAGGCAAATTACTCACGTTCGGTGACTAGTCCTGCAAAGCACTGCGACTGGCTCGAAAGCAAACACTGCAATGACTTGATAAGCATGCGCATGCTTCTCATGTAACTCCGTAGTGACTCGGACTGATGTCGAGGTAGAATTGTTAATTAACAAGTAGCATATTGAAATGATATCATTCAGAGGACTGACCAGGGCTATCAAATTTACATACATACTTAATTCACCTCTCTCACCATAGGGCTTTTCAGGGCAATTTAAGGGAAATCAACTTAATGACTCTTCTCACAGACCGCTGGTAGCCATATCAAGCTGACCGCCGCAACGTCACAAAGCATAGAGCAGCAAAAAACCCGAAGCTGAACAGAAGGGACAAATTTATACAGCACTTCTTGACCAATCGCTACTGTCCAATGTCACTAACTAGATGCTTCTGTGAAGCATACACTGGCTTGCCTGTGGTACGTGCTACAGAAAATCAGAAGGCACTGAATTGTGTGGTATTGAAATACAGCATTCCAGTCTCTGAAGAATAACAAATAAAAGAGAAGCGAGAAACATTGGCTTCTGGGCTGACATGTTGATAATTTTCAAGTTCCCTCACAACTTCTTTTCACCACAAGTGTGCCCTATGAGCATCCGAAAATTTTGTAATACTAAACTTCACTGAAGTCAAGCCCTGTTTCGCGGGGTTAGTGTTGGGATGGGAGACCAAAACAATAAACCCCTCATGGCAAACAGAAACATCTGACCGAAAATACTATTAACGCTAACAAATGCGAACTCAGCAAGGTACAGATTTTGTTAGCTTGCTTTATGCAAAACAAATATTGATGAAAAAGCAAATAAATATTAATACACAGTTTTCAGAAAGAACAGAAGAAAGTTTCTCGGACGGTCGATCGAGAATAAAATATTTACGACATGAAAACAACATTAATTTTGAACCGTGAATATAGAATATAAAAAGTTACGATCAGCGACAAACATTTTGAGAGATTTTTGCTACGTTCAAGTAAATTGCAAAATCGAAAGTGACATGGCCGGAATTCAGCGGGCGTCGTGATTAAGTTACCGCGGCATGTTTACTCGCCAAACAGTGAAGCATCTGTGTAAAATGATGGCAAGATACCGGGTTTTTGTAAGTTTCTTTTTCTGTCAAGTGTCAAGTTTGACAATGAAATGAGCGAAGTCAAAACAAAGATCACAATCGCCCAACTCTTGTTTATGCAAAGTCAAAATTTACTCTCCAAGACGCGTACGATGTTATTTATCACCAGGTAATTCCATCATTTTGGAAATAGCAGCTGCTTTATTATTCATCTGCGTCACAAGTTTTCACTGATTTTGGGCCTCATTTTCTTGAAACTCAAGCACGCTTCCAACAGGCCTGTGAACCCTTCCTGCTTACAGAGCAATACTAAAAAACTTCTCCCATATGACATTTGAACCTTAAGCTCAAAAATTCAATACACAACATGATATTTTAATTCATAAAGACAGAAAATACCACAGAATCCTTTTCCAGCGAAAATTTTATTGAAACAAACAACATATTTGCTCTTAAAGGCGAAAACCTCTTCCTATTTCATTGCGTGCGTGAAGACAAAAAACTCAATTGTGTCAAATTACCATGTACTTCAGGTAAATACTGCTCACTTTGATTTCGTCTCGACGGGCGATAGATTGTTGTCGAAGTCCAGTACTCGTCGCTTTTGAGATTCATGCCTAGTTTATCCAACTGACTTTCCATTATTGAGCTCCATAAGGGTAAATTTTGTTTAAGGATCCACTAAAACGCCATTCGCGTTGCATGACTTTCGACGCCATTGCAGGCTAAGTTGATGATTCTACTGTGTCCACCAGAGAAATCTACGCAGTTCCACTACCCTCTCGATCCTAAGAAAATACGCTCAAAAGGCTCTATACACAAAGACACTACTTACCAGGGGAGTGACAGGCAAGACTTTTACCGACACGGAAAAAAAAAAAACAAAACAAAGAAAAAAACAAAGAAAACAAACAAACTAAACGTAGACCTCGACTGGGTTTGCCCATAGGCAACCCAGTAATGAGGATGTCTGAACAAGATAGAGACAATACTCCACTGTCAAAACTCTAAAACTGCATGGAAAACGCATGACATATCGTAACCAGTCCAGATACAACACTTGATCAAAGTTTGACTAGAACCTAAACGTTAGCTCTTTGCAGAAAATGCCCTAACAGTCCATACAGTTCTCAGCCTTGAATGGCCTTAGTAACTTTTAACAGTGACTCCAGGGACTCCTGGATGTAGTTATTTTTGGACTTCTCACTACGCCATCCTCCTTGCCGTAGGAACAGCCTATCAGGTATACCCAGGGCTGCTGCCGCCGATGCTCCTATCCCCTGCTCTAAGACTATGGATACCGTAGAAGCCAGGATTAAGCCTTTCCTTCCGCAGCTCCTGTTTTATTAGTTCATTAGCCCGACTATAAGACATGGGCTCCTTTCTGAGCTCCATCCTCTTCTTGGTCTTCAGAATTCGACGAAAAAGCCTTCAATTGCTGTCATGCCTAGCCATCTTTATGAACTTCTCGATCACTGAAACAGGGCACAGGGATACGTCGCTTCGTGCTATGATCCATTACGGAACTGGTCATTTGTCTTCTGCGTAAGAAGTATGGCCAGATGAGTATCTGCAAATTGCAGATTGTCGACAGTCAGCCTGCTTAGGTCATCCCAACAGAGGAATCCGAAAAATCCTAATGCAAACAACGCAGCAACTTGAACTTCACCAAGATTGCCTTGCCAAAGCCTGCTGGTAACCTTTATTTGACTCACCGCCAAGGCCTTTTTTCCGATTCAATGGTTTGGCGAGGATTCTCCTACCAGCTTCTGCTACCTGTTGGATGGGTGATCGCCCAGCTCTGGGTAACCGCTTTTCTTATGAACCCAGCTAGCTCCATAGATGGCAGAGGTAAGCAATGAAACTGAACTCCCTTGCTGGACAAGATGCACCAAATCCAGGGCAAAAACACCAGGATCAGCTGTAGGGCAGTGACATACATTGAATAGCCCATTTTTTCCATGTTTGAGACGCCCGAACATAACAAAGTACTGTCTTTGGTGCTCTATCTTGGACTAAAATACCTGGCAGAGACTTCGCCAACTGCTTCAGTTGAGAATGGTTGACAATCTCCTCGCTTATCCAGACAGCCAGGGTTACTTCCTTCTGGACAGAGTCAGGCACTGCAACTAAATTATGCGGAGAGTTAACAAGAGATTCCAACACTCACATCTACGCTATTTCATCAAACATGACACAATAACCTAACATCAAACAACAGGTACAACATGAGGCACATGCAGCTCCATCCCAATCATCCTCGGCTTCCACATCATGTGCTCTTGTGTAGAATACCATTCTTTCAGTAGCATGAGTACCCCTTCAGCTAATACAGCTAGAGGTAATAAAATGCTATGACTCAGGGTTTTCAACTGTTTTGTAAAGTAGCGGACATACTTCTGAAAGCACCGGACGTGAATGTTTTCTTGGCGCCGTAAGGCGCCTCGCGAGCGCCGAAGGCGCAAGCACCTAGGGGGAAATTTTTAAAATAGAATACTCAGAAACGCCATTTCCAGCGTTTCCAGCCTTGTTTTCTGTAGTGATGGTACTAAAGACCTTTTCGATGCCAGACATACGAGTGTTGGTTTCTTCGTATTTCTTGTTTGCTTCATCAATGAATTTACGAAAGTCAGCCATCTTGTCGGTGAACTCTTTGATTGTTGCTTTAAGCGCTGATAGCTTCACATCAAGGATTTCTTCCAGGATTTTCCTAGTAAGAGGCTCATTCCCCATTTTTAAATAAGTAAAGAAACAGAAAACACAAAACAGAACAGA
>NC_090886.1:40212672-40225172 GCF_036669925.1 Montipora capricornis
TTCTTGCTCTTCAGCAATGCTACCATGATTATTGAAAAATGCTACCTGTGGCAATGACATAAATGGTAGACTGTACCCGTCCCTTGGCACATCCAGCAACCATTTGCTCACTCCAATATTATATCCTTCCAGAATGCAAGATGCTCTGTAAGTCTCCCTTTCACTGGGGTAGCACAGGCCAACTCAACATTTTCAACAGAATGATCCAATTTTAGACAATCAAATTCAACAGAACAATGTTATACTTCATCCAGTTCGACGGCTGTGCTGCGTTACGGGCCCATTCTGATGCTTTACTTGTAGCTGCAGCTCGACATTCGCGGGCGAAATGGCCGCTTGGGAAGCAACGAAAACGGCAGACTTTAGACAGCAATGACCAGAACCAGGTTGCTGACCCGCGGTTTTCGTTAAAACAATGGTTTGCTGGGGGTGCTCAGTCTCGCGGGCTCAGAAAACCTGGTTAAACGAAAACAAACTTGCTGTGAGTCATGTGACAGGTTGCTGGAAGACTTTCCCGCCGAAAATTGGGTGCGAGGTTTTTTTTGAACTACGTGCCTCGGCCTTTCGTCTTGCTGGACAGAATTCTTAGCTTTCCACTTCGCTGCCGCTGATTTTCGCTTTTCCTCCCTGCTTACTTTCTTTGATCGCTTTTTTAATGCGTTTCTCATCGCCGGAGTCGCTTGCAAGCAGCTCGGCTGTATAGCATTCGACAGTATCCCAACCATATTTATCAGCGAGACAAATGTGTTTGTTTCGTTCTACAAGTAAAGCCTCACCTTCTTGGAGCAGGTTGTTCCTTTCCTCGTCATCGTTAGTGGCCATAGCAGAGCCGATTTTGTCCAACACGTTCCATTGTCGGAACAACGCAATAAAGTCAGCAATGGCAGACGCAGCAAAAACAACTACGCGCCCGTTAGGTCACATGACCTATACCCAGGCCCCAGCGGTGCATGAGAAAAACATTTTCACTTATTTTGTTTCACTCACTCAGTGAAAAATTACTCTTATTGCAGGTTAACAAGAAGCATATTGAAATAATATCATTCAGAGGACTGACCAGCGCTATCAAATTTACATACATACTTAATTGACCTCTCTCCACATAGGGCTTTTCAGGGCGATTTAAGGGAAATCAACTTAATGACAGAACTGAACAACAACTGTATTAAGAATTCCAACTGGCGGGAGGCAAACTACACGTCCCATAATCAAAATCAACGAGTGGTCAGAACGCGTATTGAATGTGGAATCTCTGGATCTCAAGGAAAGCGCGTTGATCACGGCGAGCACACCCTCTATTGTCTGCAGGAACAGACTACAATCAAGAGGTCAATCAAGATCCTCCCCAAGTTAGAATGCCCAACCAAGCCTTTTAGTGTGATGTCTTGCAAAGAAATCCAACGAAATGCAGTCTTTGAAGGCTAAATACCAATTTCTGGGAACCGAATTGCATGCTTGCACTGACCCTGTGCTTAAAATTTAATTATTGTATCTATAAAATTGAAGACAATAATAATTTCTAATTATTATTATTGTTGGTATAATTATAATAAAACAGTGGATAGCGTTGTAAGCACGCTCTGATTGGCTATTCAAGCTCCGAATATCCTTTGCTACATATTGTGTATTAGCCTGCGAATAATTCGCACAGGTTTTGCGTATAATTATAATAACAGGTTTTGGTATAATTATAATAACACAGTGGATAGCGTTGAAAGCACGCTCTGATTGGCTATTCAAGCTCCGAATATCCTTTGCTACATATTGTGTATTAGCCTGCGAATAATTTGCACAGGTTTTGCGTATAATTATAATAACAGGTTTTGGTATAATTATAATAAAACAGTGGATAGCGTTGTAAGCACGCTCTGATTGGCTATTCAAGCTCCGAATATCCTTTGCTACATATTGTGTATTAGCCTGCGAATAATTCGCACAGGTTTTGCGTATAATTATAATAACAGGTTTTGGTATAATTATAATAACACAGTGGATAGCGTTGAAAGCACGCTCTGATTGGCTATTCAAGCTCCGAATATCCTTTGCTACATATTGTGTATTAGCCTGCGAATAATTTGCACAGGTTTTGCGCCCTAAAATATTCTAATCGTTGCAGGAATAAAAGAGTTAATATCACCTTTTTGTGCTATATTATCTCACTATTTTAGTATTGCACAAAACAACAGTTCACCTCAGTGTTGGTGGCTAGTGGTGGATGTACAGTTTACACTCAAGCACCCAAGACAATACAGTAAGCCACGTGTTTGACTTCATATGTAAATATCATTTTATTTTCTATGACTGGGTCTTACAATATATGTTTAAATGTATTTGTTACAATAAAAATGTCTATTAAATGCTTATGAAATACGGTCTGAAAATAAAAAATATAGCGAAGTCTACCAATCTACGAGAAATTATCCGAAAATATGCATTGGCAAGTCTGTCTAATAACTTATTTACAAGGGGCGACAGACTCAGGTCTGATATCATTATGAGTGGACAAGAAATGAGACATTAGAATTCTAGTCCATTCACAAATATTATCTTAATGCAAAATGCACTGACATAATTATTATTATTATTATTATTATCATTTATCTACATTTCCTATCTACAAAATCGTCTACATCTAATACAATCCAATTTTTGCAATTGATTTGAATTGGTGATTTGTTTTATAAAACTAATCACTGTATCAATGGCTGGGGTATTTGTGCTTGTTTTTAAAACAGTTAAACATTTTAGCATTGGGGTGTTCTATGATGAATAGTGTATTATGTGAGGTTGCATTTTGAATAAAATTACTACTTTACCAGATGAAGAGATTTCCAATCCTGGACTTGAAATAATATATTACTTTACAATACTGGAGAAGGGTTATTGAATTTGTAAACAGTTTTTTATACTTTCATTAACATACATGGTGATATATTGATCACAATACCTTTATGGTAAGGCTAATAACATTATATTCTGCATAATTATTATCAGTAGTAGTAGTAGTAATGACAAGTGTATTAGCATTGTTAAAGAACAAAATAAAATAGTAGAAGAGTAGAAAAAATATGTTGTCAAATATGACACATTTATAAATAAGAAATGCAAGGCTTTTAGCATAGGATACAGGTGCTATGTGAAACAAGAAAATTGCAAAAATGGAATGAGAAAAGAATATTCAATTATTGCATATACAAATTCATAATGAATGCATATGCACGGCTCTTAACAATAATATACACCTTTTTCCAAAATGGCCGCCATCTAGATATTGTTTTGTTTTTATTCAAAGTAGACCTTGATGCCTCGTTTAAGGCAAAATATTCTTTTGAATTTTAAGCTTAAGAACGAGGCATCAAGGGCTAATTTGAATAAAAACAAAGAAACATTTAAATGGCGGCCATTTTGGAAAAAGGTGTATTAGTCTTCATTATTATTAGCCAGGTAAGGTCTTTGTGTATAAATACATACAAATAATAATAATGTTATGGTTGCACTTGATAAGCTGATAGTGCAAAATAATGCATCACATATTTGGCAGGGCAAAATTTCACTCACCATAATTCTGACAGTTCTAATATTTACCACGGTCCACCGACTTGCTGCTGTTAATGACTCTTGTGTGAGCAGAATAATAGTTAATGAACTGCTGGCTCGAGGGGTCACACATACAAATAGGAAATGTATGGCACATCTTGTCCAGGAGATGACAGTGGAAATAATGACAAACAGTACCTCTGAACACCTGCTTTACCAGCAAAGTTTGGCAAACCTTTTTTCAACACGTTGAGTGAGACAAGAAATCCATAAGTGGTACAAAAGACACTCAAGGAGTAGGATCCTACTGTAAAATATTCTAACTGTACACAGGCTGGATTTGCCCATGGGTGTTTTTTGCATTACCTCATTCCATCTCGCAGGTCCCTTTTGGTTGTCCACCAGCATTAGCACATGTTTGTCTCTAAAGAACTGATTGGTTGGCAACCAACTACATGATGACAAACACCATGACCCATGCAAAAACAATTAAAACCATTTAAGAACTGAATTTTTTTACTATCACAATCTACCATCAATAACCACACACAACAGACAAGAAAGATGACCAAGAATAAGTCAGCATTAGCAACACATACTGCTTGCATAACAACCAGGCATGCATCCAGGGAAAAAACACTTGACAAATTCCTACAACCTTTATGCAGCTCATCCTCTGCCACCAAATGAAGAAAGAAGAATTTGCAAGTTTTGAGGCTGTGGATGCTAATGAAAAACGCCACCATGTGGGCTGTTAAATGATGTTAAAACTCTCAAATGTGTACGGGCAAATGGAAGCCAGTGAGAAATAACCTTCCTTTCATAGAGAGAAACTTTCTTTCAGGGTGAACACTTTTTGTCAGAATGTCAAAACAATTGCTGGTACAGCTATTTAACTTTGAAGGAAAATGTCTGAAAGGCGTAAAAAGCACTATAATCTTTGAAGTATATGCATGTATCTATACACAAAACCCTTTAAAAGATTCTAAACCCCTTATGTCAAGGTGGAATTTAATTCTCCATTGAATACAAAGACAAATTTGAGCACATAAATTAAATTTATAATAATAGACTACCATATTCCTTGGAGTAATTCTAATTTGTTTCATCAAATTATTACGTTTTGATTCTTGGAAATCTGGAATAGGCAATTCTCATTCCCTACCCTCACATAACCCTGTGCAACAGAAAAATGCAGCAAAAGCTAGCCACCCTCTCAGAGAGGGGTGAAAATTGTACATTTTATGAACATCTGGCTAAAAAATAAAGTTTAATAATTAACACCTCCTTGTGCAGTGAGCTTGGCTCCGGCAATAATTTAAGAAGGCTGGTTATCCAAAAGAACAGATAATGTGTCGTGAAGTTGACACAGCATGTACAAGTGAACAGGCAAACAAGAACGTCTGTCACGTGAAACAGGATCCACAGTGAGCCAGGATAGTGCATCATAAGTTTGGAGTATCGACCTGAAAGTAAAATATAGTCAATGTAGTAATTTATCAAAATTATTTGTAACAAAAAAGTAACAACAAATCGAGTGGGGAAATGCTGCTTCTCTTTTACAACAACACGTAGAGTCAGTAAATGCTATTTAATAACCAACCTTAGCACAAGACAGTGTGACTTTGTGGCAAGCACATGCCAGGCAGTGCAAACTCCTTTTGATCCCTCCATGAGGTCTGGATTATGAATATGTAGAGCAGCCTTCAACAAACAAACAAGCATTCATGCATTAGTGGATTAGTAATAAAATTATCAGGTAAAGAAAATAATTGTCGCCAAGTTTAATTTAAATAGATTGAGTTCAACCTCAAGATTTCACACAGGTATCACCTGTGGATGCTCAATACTTGGAATTTTTCTGGTTATTTCAGATGACCTCACGCCTGCCTGATCGGTATGTTAAGAACTCCCTGAATACATAAACCACTCTATTATGCAGCCCTCTGGGTTGAAAACCAAGAATATCAAGAAAAGCAATTCTTACTTTGAGAATGACAGGATCACTGGTCTCTGAATGAGATGAACTTGCCCAGAATGTTGCTGGCATCTTTCCCGTGTGTACAGTTGAAATTATGTAGCCCTGTGCTTGTGGAACAGAAAGATTGTCTTCTCCAGTTGTGCTGTCAAATTCTAAACTTGTCCCATTTCCTAATGATGGGGATGGTGTCGAGTGTAAAGGCTGAAATGGTGAAATCCTTGGAATTGGCTGAAACTGTGACGATGGAGACATCCCAGGTGATGCAGAAAACTTTGCAGGGCGGGTCAGAGGTGATGCTCCCTGCATGGATGATGCATCCAGTGGTGAAGGCAACATGCAACTTGTTGGTGAAAGTGGTGATGTGTTTAGCAAGGGAAACAAATGCCTAAGAGGATCTTGGTCATTTTCATCATCATCCACCCCTGCCAGTAAAATGTCTGTATCTGTGACGACTGTCTCAGTTGTAGTATCTGGAGGCTCATGTGATTTCATATTGGAGAGCTTGCCCATGGAACATTTTAATGAAGCCACAGGCATCACAGCAATGTAGGTTCTTGAAACATCAGCCCTCGGAACACCACGAACAGACACACCAGAGCTGTTTCCTTCAAACAAAGGATTGACTTTTGGCAAAGCTGAAAGTAAGATCATTTGGAAATTTAATTTTAGAATTATAGAAAATAATTATGCTTAAAGCCAAAGGATAGCTGCAAGAGAATTGAAGAATGAAAGATAAAAGATCAAAGGGCTCTTTGCTCTTTTGCTTTCATTCTTTATTAGAAAACTGTCTTGTAAATTCATTAAGTTTTGTAAAGTACATATTATTCCTTTTTCCGATTAAATTTAGAGCTATACATATTACTTATTGCTGAATGATCCACGAACAGCTTCCAGTTAGAAAGTTCAACTGGTGTGGCACTCAAGAATGTGCATTAGGATCAGCTCCTGAAAATGAACCGGGATAGCTGTGTAGCCAAGGGGAGTAAAAGACAGTCTTGATGAAGGTTAAAGGCAGCTAAGAAGTTCTACATGCAGCAGATTGGGTAAGCAGCACGCAATATGAAGCAACAAACATGGATAAGCTGTAATCACCTCTGGCCATGTACAGCCTTATTGAAGGTTCTGGCTCAAGGGAGGTGAGAGTGGTTCCCAAAACTGTTGGGCGATTTTTCTGCTTCATTGAGAAACAGGTCTTGCATGTCTCCTTAAACATCTGGTCCCCGGCGAGAACTGACGTCTTGCTCAGAATTTCCTTCCAATCTAAAATAAAAAGGAGATAGTGTCTGAGAAGAACACAGGTCACCAAAATCACAGCTGTCTCGAGTATCTATTATCTATCTTTTTTCAAAATATCAAACTTTATTAATTTCATGGAGAACCTTTAATACCAAATAGGATTATAACGATAATAATAAGGAACTTCATTTAGTGCCAGGGAACTAACTAGGGAAACTGTAAATAAAAATTACCGTAACTTAAATCATATCAAATGTTAGTCTTTGTGGAGAGAAAAACCAGAGTACCTGGATAAATTTAAACCTCTAGGAGAAGAGTAAAGAACCAACAAACCCAACCCACATTATAATGCTGAGTCTAGAAATCGACCCTGGGCCACATTGGGGAGTCAGCATGGCTTAGTGGTTATCAACCGCACCTTCCACCTCTGTGACCCAGGTTCGGCTCTGGCCTCGGGTCACATGTGGGCTGAGTTTCAGTCTATCTCCATCAAACCCCGAGGGTTTTTCTCCGGCTACTCGGGTTTTCCTCCCTCATCAAAATCGACTCTAGATCAGTAACATCCGGGGAGATACCCTAGTATAGGGATAACCTCTGGTATCTCTCCCTCTCATTGTATCGAATGAATAACTTTGGTGTTGTTGGGAGGCAAGTGATCTCACCACTACGCCAACACTGCTCCAGAAGACATCCAAACACCTATTTTTTTTTCCTCTAAAAGTTTTCCGACATACAGCAAGTGTCTATCTCCTTTGTCTCAACCTTTAAATAACTATGGGCAAACAACACGAACTATTGATGCTTCCTAACCTTTTAACTCCTCTAGGCCAATCCTTCCCAGTTTACATATCACCAGTCTCCAGGGAACCAGTGAAGTGGCCATGACACCTTGACAAAATTCCCAAAGTTTAAAGAGAGCCTTTGTGCGTGCTGCTGTCTTACGTGGTCTGCCATCTGGCCTCAGTGGCGATTCGACCGAGACCACACAAGATTCAAGCAACTCTCCCACACTGTCTGTACAAACTGCAAGGAGGTAATTATCATCATGGGACAGACAGTAGCCACAATACAAAACTGAAGCATTTTGAGTCAATGCCTGCAAACTTGAAGATGTTTCATCACCCACATCTGATGGTGCCGATGGGATGGGTTGAAAGAGCACGTATGGTGCTGAATAAACTTTTGCATTTTCCACCTAAAATGAGAAACAAATGTGAAGTTTATTGTCATTCCTCCTCAACAATGATGACTGCCCTTCTAAATTTCAACGAAAAAAACAGCAAAAACCATGCTGACTTGACAACATTACTTGCACCTGCAATTGACTGCAAACAACAACCCTATAATACTGATGAGGTATTATGTCCCTTCCCATATTATGCCCCAACGGGTGGAAAAATCTACACTTGCACATGTAAGTATACACTGGTTTTCGGAGGGGTGGGGGGACAAAGGAGCATGGAGAAAAGTCATGAAGACCAGGCCACCATCAAGACAAAATCTTGGGTGTACGATTGCTGGTGGAGTGATCTCAAACCTTTGCTAAACCTCTGGCCAGCAGATACTGAATTTGGGACAATGCTGTGAAACAAAGGGGATGAGTGCTGGTATTTAAGCTCTCTTGCTCTCTCTGCTTGCCTGCTGGATTTTTGTAAGATACTTTTGCAGAGCACTGGAATACACTTATGTCCATAGTTTACCAAGCTCACCCCTTCTGGTAGACAATGGGATTGGAAAGAACTACACTTACTGGTCCAGTGTAGTGGAGCCTTGGCTGGGGCTCACAAGGTAGCAATGAATACCTCCTCAGTTGCAGTTACAAATACATGCACTGTAGTTTTACTTCTTTACCAACCTTTCAGGCATCGTCTTGAAAACCCAACCCTTTCTGGAGTTGATGAGATCTACTTTAAAAACACTGGTTCTAATATAGATTCTACTTAAAGAAACTTGCCTCTCTCTGTCGAAACAATGCTTCATGCCTAGCAGCAGGTCCAAAACCTGTCAGGGACTTAGCATTGATATTCAGCTGTAGACTCTTGCGGCAGCGTGAGAATACTGAGAAAGCTAAGCACTTGAGCTGTGTCACAAAGGACAAAGCTGCATCACGACTACCAATAAGTGTGTCTACCTGAAGAATTTGCTGGATTGGAACTATCTAAAACATCAAACAAGCATAGCAAATTTAGTGGATAAATAGGCTTAGAGCTTTGTATTAATTAACTCTTTAAGGCCCAAGGGCCCCCAACGGACGAGTAAAATCTATAGCGGCCACTGGGAGTTAAAAGGTTAAAGCAACATAGCATTTACAGCAATAAACAAGAATAATGTACAGCTGTAGTACAACTAACAGGTGACCAGCATCAAACACCTCACACAATATGACTTGTATGATCTGACAAAACATTCTTCCATCCAGTATTATGACAACTACTGGTACGTAGAATACGTAGAATATCTATAATGGTATCTAGATACTGATTATTCAAGTCCCAAATGATCGATGACAAGTTTGCTTGACGCTTTTCTTTCTTCATCAAACTTGCATAAGAATAACTTGAAGAAAATGTGGAAACAAATTAGTAAGGTCCGGACCGGAAAAAGGTTTCCCTTTTCAAAAGGGCTACGATGCATGCCACTGTCTGGGTAAGCAAGTCTTTCAGTATTCATCTTCTCCAGTCCTCTCCATAATTGAAAATAGGTCCCCAGAGCACACGTACAGATTAAACTTTACATCTTCAAACATTTGACAACTACAAACTTAATGGGCCTATTAAGATTTTACATCCGTTCTCCCCACCAATACCACGGAGACCTACAGGAAAACTGCAGTGAATCTTCATGTTGATTACAAGAAGGCTGCTAATACCTGAAAAATGACATTCTTTTTGCCCTCAGTGATATCACGGGATATTTCCGCAATGCAGCGTAGGAGGCCAACATAGGACGGAAAATTGTCTTCTCTTGAGTTGCTACTGAATGGATTGACAATGTACACAACAACAGTGGGTGGTTCGTCACTGCTCCGCTCACTGTCGTCTTCTCCAAAAGGTGATGGGGCTTGCTCTGAACCTGGGGTTCCAGTGCTAAGATTACAAAAGGAAAAATAATAATCAGGCTAATGTCATATTTTATGTCCAGGACATGACTGCGGTAATACTTTGAGCAAGCTAACTCCTGACCGCTGGTTAGATATACTGCTGCAAGAGCTCAAGAGCTACTACTCTAGAACTTAGCAACAGCTTCTGAGGAGGTCTTGCAACTTCCTGGCTCTCAAAATCAATAAAATAATACGAACATTTCAATAACTTGTGATCCCCAAGATAAAAACCTGGATAAAGCATTTTTCAAATACCTGTTTCCACTAGTGTCACTTCCAATCTTGGATGGAACTTTGTCCTCTGATTTTTCTGCTTTTTCTGATTCAATCAGTAGTTTGTCAAGGTTGAGTGACGCCAAATATGGTCCTACCAAGGAAATAAAACAAGTTGGGCTTTATTACATTTTTTAACAAGTATGGGAAATAGCACAGTTTCTGGGGGTATTTCGGATAAATGCCGCAAGTGAAATTTCAAAATTCACTAAAATATCACAAGCCGCAAAGCAGCTAGTGATATTTGGTGGGTATTGAAATATCATGAGCCGGTATTTATCCCAAATACCCTGCATAAAACATGCTATCTTTGTTTATACTACAGGCTGAGAAATTTCTCAGCTCGTAGTAACTCATGTAAATTTATTTAGTCATGTGCAAATGATTGGCTTTACAACAACATGTGAGTAAACGTGTGATCGCTCAAATATCACCCAAACAATTTTCAACTGATTTTACACTGCACTTCAATGTCCATAAATTTTAGTTTCAAAGAGTAAAAGTTCTCAACAGTCTCAACAATCTAAGACAGTCAAAAAATGACTTTTTTTAAACATGTCTTGCAAACATACCGTAAAAGTTCATGTATAAGCCGCACCCCCAATTTGGAAGCACGAATTTCGAAAAAAAAATGGAGACAACAAACTTTGGAGTTCCAATGAAGTTCTGTTAGTAAACAAACAAGGACAAACAACTACGGTTTCAAAACACTGACACGGTGGTTGTTACGAGCTTTCATATCAATTAAGGAGGCTCGAAATAGTTTCTCCTTTTTTCAAACAAATAAACATATTCTGTTTTTAGATACAGTTTGGGTAATCATATCAAGACAAAATTTGGCCAGGGTATTAAGTACCCATCATAGATTTCCTCCAGAATAACGTTACCATGGCAACGATATAAGACAGTTCCTTGAGCCTTAAAATCAACATATACCGGTATGTCTTTTTTGAAAAAAACGTGACGGTGAAATCTTCCCATTCGGCGTTACCAGATGATGTTAGAAATAATTTCTAAAATATTTAAAATTCAACAAAATGTGTCGCTAATTTCTTTTTTCACCTACAGAATTTTTTAAAATTTGAAAGACAAACGTTTTAAATTAATCTAAGCTAACATGCAAAAAATCAAAAAAATTCACCGTCCGGAAGAAGAGATATAAGCGAGTAAAGTTGCAAAATCAGGAAAAATGGGGGGGGGGGGGGGGTGGTTACAAGATCGGCATTTACGCATGCGTCACCAGCTCATTCGAGTGCACGCCCGAGTAAAGCTACAGGCCAACAGAAACGGATTTAAGTGACCATGACACCGTTTTTTACAAGTTGTGTTGTTGTCTTTATTTGTACGTTCATGATCAGTTAACAAAACACCTCTGACTTTTGACTTCCAGCTCTTAACATAAACAAGGTATCCTTGTATTTCACTGCCCATTTCGTGCGTTGTTGTATTCTCCCCACCCTACCCCATGTTTTAATCCTCTTTTGGTGGATTAAATTTGTGTCCAATATCGATAAATTAAAACACAGAATTCAATTACCCAATTCAAGGGACGTGTGACAAATTATCGATGCGTACAACACTTTGTATTTGATTTCAATATCAACTTTAATTATGCTTTGTTTTCATTTCTTCAACTACCGATGCTTTTTTTCACCAAACCAATTGCTAAACTGGGGGTGCGGCCTATGTACATTATAATAATCTCTACACAGTCAAATGCAATAAGAAGCCACGTTCAGTAATCTTTAAAGATGTCATTAATGGGACTTTTTCTTCTTTATATAATCTGCAAGTCAGCAGGGCATTGGGTAAAGATCACAGAGGACATTAAAATAACTGAGGGAAATCAGATGTATGACCAATCCTCTCACTTACCAAGATGATGTTTAAATGCTTGGGCATAGAGCTTAAGCTTTGCACCATCCGGGGAGCCAGCTACAACACAAAAATACAAATCCATGTAATTTCCTTTTTTGGGACCACCAGTAGCCTCATTAAACATTCATTAATTGACCGCTCCCCATAGGGGCTTTTCAGGGCCAATGAAACAATCAACGAAACAACAGAACACAACAAACAACAACAACAACTGTTAAGAATCCCAACTGGCCGCAGGTAAACCAGTCGGCTATTTACAAGTGCAGCTGGGAAGTTGAACCAGGGACTACCAGAAACAAATTCAACGAGTGGTCAGAGTGGGTCTTGAACCCGGGATCTCCAGATCTCAAGGCAAGCGCCCTAACCACTGGGCCACACTGCCTTCTTATTTCCTCCTCCTCATTTATGATAGTACAGAAATACCTCTCTTTAAAAAGTATGAAAGAAATAAGATCAAGTATTTTCAAAAGTGGTTGCCACAAATCTTTTGACAAG
>NC_090886.1:40230172-40280172 GCF_036669925.1 Montipora capricornis
TCTCCTTCTGTTCACAGCAATCGACGTTGTTGTTTCCTTCTTTATGTCCACCACAGATTTGACGCCTGCTTCCTTTTTGACAAATGGTTTTGCACTTTCATCCGAGGTTGCATAAACATCATCTGGAAAAAGCCCTGTACCCACAGAAAACTTCATCCCTTCCAGTGGGCCAAATCCACACACACATCTATCAAGTTCTCTGCTTTTTACTGCAGCTCCTTTCGTTTGAACACTTTCCAGGGGTTGTGAACACAAACACAGACTTACATTGTCATAACCCTTGTCACTAAAGTAGTTCATGTTGGAATCTGATAGTATCAAAACCTTAGATAACGAACTGACTTCTGGAAGAGGTGTCGGAAACAAAGGTTTTGCAACAAAGTTGCTTCCCGGAAAAGGTTTGGGAAATTGCACCGGCAACGAGAATGATGACACTGATGATGCCGGTGAAGCCGGAGACATAGCCACTGATGTCAAATGTTTAACATCGTTGCTTAAGCCAGCTGGATGAGGGTAACCGTAACCTACTGCTGGTGATGGGGTGGGTGCACCAAGGTCACAGCTGAGGGCATCTGGGACACTGAAAGAAAGAACAATGAAAGTAGTCAAGACTTCTCTCTTGGACCTGTAATAACACAAAGAAAAACATTTGCGAAAAACAACGTACCACAACCATTATGTTACTACCATGCACAGGTTCCTATAAAATTTGAAGTTGGCAGTTGGTTTGAGCAGAGTAACTGACTGATGCTATCATCAAAATGAATTTGATTTGGGGGGTGAGGGGGACCTCTTAAACTACCAAATTGTTGCTATGGACCCCTTCAAATAGTCATATCTCAAGTCGCTTTAACTCTACAGTTATCCTTTTTTGCCATGTGTTCTATTTAACATTCCTTTGTATGGTTTGACTCACAACCATGTTTGGTAAATCACGATCAAAACAGAAAATGTCTAAAAACTCAGAGACTTACATGTAACTGTGTTTTTAACAAATTCTTAATGTACCAATGTGCGTACATTCTAACTCAAAATCTGTAGGACGGATTTTAAAACAAATTATTTCTCCAAACAATTGTCATAAGGCCCTTCTTTGATACACTTTTCAAAATATTAGTTCCATTTTTTGCCCAAATAGAAATTCCATGCTACAATGACGGTCTCAACAGTTCCCATCCAGTGAAAAACCACATCTTTCTTTCATTTCCTGGGAGCTTTTACCTGTTTTTCACTGAAATGCACAGCAGAGGCCTGGGATTAGCTAGTTGTACATGCACATTCTGATCAAAGAGATGTCAGATTTCCATTAGAAGGTACTTCATAGAACCATCCATGCAACCTTTTTGTAGGGCTATTTGACTAAAAAGCTTCCTTAAGCAACCAATGTCTTTCTGTAGTTAAGTGCCTGACCCCCCTTACTCTTAGGTTCGAAATAATCTGCCTTTAATTCAGTAAATTAATTCTGCAATTTGCATAATTATGTGGAATCTCATCTTCAACCGTCAATTCATCAAACTTCAGACACCAAGCCAAGACTTGCCCGAATCCATGGATGCCAAAATCAATTAATGCATGATGAAAAAATAACCTACCAATCACCATCAGATTCTTTGGTCCCCACAGTACCTTTGTACATTCAAACGTAATGCCGATGGAAAGCAATTGCCATGACATACATTATACAGTGAGTGTACATAGTCAGGACATAGAGGGAAAAAAGACCTGTGCTTCAATCGTTATCTTCAGCGAAAAGAATTAATGCCAAATAGCCTGGTCATGCAGTGTCATTTCCAAGACTTCTTGACAGTCTACCCTAGGCTGTTAATGATTCAACTCCGACTGCCATACAGTGGACATAAGAAGACTGCATTCACTCATTGACTCCTGTGAGTTAGGCCTCACAGATTTTATTGTCTAATGCCAGACGATTTTACTCGTCAAATGGGGGCATCCTGGGGGCACCAGAGGAGTGAATGGGTTAACCAGTCAAAAACTACATGTATGTCCCCTCCTTTCAACCACTAGGGAGTTTTAGCAAAGACGACGGGTACGGCTACGGCAACGCCACAAAGCAAGAATATTATTGGTTGAAAAAGGAAAAATACTCGTGCTGCACGTGCAACACGAATTTCCGTGCATTTCCTTGCCGTACTCCACAAAACAACAACGTGAAATCACAAATTTTAGGTTTTGACGACAACGTGAGCATATAATAATGAAAAAGTCATTTTCAGTTTTGACTTTAAAACCCTTCATACCCATTCAGTTACAGGATAGTTCGCCTGTATTGTACAATGTGAACAAGACGGATTAATCGTGAAATACTTGCGATAGCGCTAAGTTATATTTTGGACTGACGTTTTCGTTGCTGTAGCCGTCGTCTTTGCTAAAACTCCCTACTGACTCCTGGGAGTGAAACTTAACAGATTTTACTCTAATGCCAGACAAACACTCACAGCAGAATGGCCATAGTATAGACTAGTAATGTTTAGGTAGAGGACACAATCCCAAAACGAGTAAATTACATTGTAAGAACGAGAAGACCAAGGTAAAAAACATCTCAAAGACCTTGCAGCGATGGACCCATTATTCAAAGTACTGTGACATGAGTACTACAGATGAAATTAAAAAATGTTACCAACCTTTCTAGACTAGCTATTGATAGGTTCCAGGATTTCTGTGATGCTGGCTGCATGAAAAGCAAAATAAGAGAGATCAATATACAGTAATTTATGAAATTCTTTAACAACTCACTTCCCTAATTCCACTCACCCATCAACTAGTATTCACGCCTAAAGCAACCACGCAAGGAGTAGTCAAAATAATTTATAGCCACACAACATGCAATCCAAATGCAACTGGTCACACTTTGCAATCCAATAATGTTGCCACCACATGACAAGCAATCCAAATAGAACCATACACCATGCAATCAAATTGCAACCACACAACACACGATCAAAATGCAAGCCTGACAGAATGCACTCTACACTCTGCTTTTGTTTTTATCAGCTGAAGTTTGATATACCTACCTGCCAGGATGGCAAGTACTGCATTACAGAAGAAAAGGCCTTAGAGCTAGGCAACCATTCCACTGCTTCAAATGAATAGGACACTGGGAAGTCTTGATAGTGAGGCACTTCAAACACAGGTCCAAGTTCCTAGCGTAAGAAAAGGTACATGTAGGCGCCATTAACAATATATATATATATTTTTTTTTTTTTTTTTTGGGGGGGGGGGGGATAATCTCTTTCAATAATGAGGCATTAGGCAATTTCTTTGACTATACTACACGTATTATTGTGATGTGATCATATTCATCTATCTTGACAAATTTTATAGGACTTCACTAAGTTGTTATTCAACAGGCTGAATCAGTTAATTTTCATGGCACACTGGTATCAAAACTAAGGTTTCAGATTTTGTTTTAGTGTGAAGTCTTGAATTTAATGCGACACGACTGGTCGACTGCCTGATGGGTAGATTGACTGACGGCAAATAATGCACAATAATAACATCATTGTGATGTAATACGACAGGGTTCAAAATTACGACCAATACAGTCACATCTGCAACTGAATTTTTTCCATTTGCAACTAAAAATAACTGGAGTCACAAAATTAATTTACAACTAGTTTTTACCTTATAGTTTGCTCTTACAAAATAAAAGGGTTAGCAGTTGCTGCTACTTTTGCTAAAACACAGCTTTAGACAGATGTGGGCTCATATATTGTTTTGTTAAACAGCTGTCAACACAATACAGCACAAAAACCCACAATTATGAATACTACACTTTTGCCAGTACATGGATTTTTTTTAAAATTGAGACCTACATGAATTGAAACAATAAAAAAGCACTAACCACTGGACTAAGTTGTTTGTCCTGTTCAATGTCCATTGCACTGTAGCTCATTAAATGATGTGATTCTGGGGAAAGCAATGCATTGTGAACTGCAGTCTTGACACTTCCAGGGCTGATGTAGTCAGTACCAACAGAACACGGTGGAGAGTGTGACACTGGCTCTAAGGATGGAGGTGTAGGAAACATCCGAGCCAAATCTTGTTGCGCTACCACACCAGGATTTGTAATGGTGTGATGAGTATTAATGTTTGTGATAGAATCAAATGTATTAACATGAGACACAAAATCCATTTTCATGGACTTTCCCTGCCCCAACTCATCCTCTTCCTCATCACTATCAAACAACTTATCGAGATCATTAACAGTAACAGCAAGGTCCTGCTCTGTCATAAGATTTGATGACCAAGGAGTTGGTTCATGCTCATCATCTGACGAAGAAAAACTTGGATACAATCCTTTGTCTGTCTTACAATGTTGTGACTTTATTTCTCCTGACCCTTTACTTAATGTCCTTAATGTCCCATTAGCTTCTTGCTGCTTTTTGCGAGAACTTGGGCGGCGGTTTTTGACTCGTGCAGGCTGTTTACTACTAGGATCTTGGGTTTGCACATGCGATGGACTTTCAGCGGTGGCATTGCTGCCTCTACGGTGAAGTTTGCTATTAGTGA
The DNA here is from genome assembly GCF_036669925.1 of Montipora capricornis. Classification (NCBI taxonomy): domain Eukaryota; kingdom Metazoa; phylum Cnidaria; class Anthozoa; order Scleractinia; family Acroporidae; genus Montipora; species Montipora capricornis. The sequence goes on from NC_090886.1 coordinate 40,234,703, forward strand.
CCCGTCCCTGTGTTGGCGATTCTATTGGTGGTTGAATCTTTTCAATTTCCTGTTCATCAGGCTGTGGAGTAAATGGATCTGAAAGGGGTGTGGTAGCAGGAGATGGCTGAGAACTGTTTCTTCGCCCCTTGGGCCGCCCCCCTCCAGAGCTATCTGACCTTGACCTTCCTGTTGAAGATTCTCGCCTTCTCTTGGCAGGTGAAAACACATTTTCAAACGCAGCATCAGTAGAGGGTCTTTTGCCACTAGAGGGAGCCAATGAAAACACCCAATAAGTCCTAAAAGTACTGTCACTTACTAACAGAAAATCGGTAAAATCACTGATGTAAAGTGCTTGTTAAAATCATGCTAAGTATCTACCCCATATGAACCATGTGAGCGTTAGCCCTACTGATGGAAATGGGCCCACACAAAGACAGAGAAAAACTCTGACCAGGGTGGGAATTGAACCACGACCTTCGGGTTAGATCACCGCTGCTCTACCGACTGAGCTACAAGGTCAGACGGGAGCAGGCCGTGGGAACTGAAGATCTTAAAGTCACGGCAATAGGCCTTTTGCAACTAACGATCACATGGTACAAAATCCACCATGCTGGAGGGCAAGCTCATTATTATTCCCCCACTGGGACATTAAAACAAAGGCAAGTCAAGGTTGACTGGTTCAGATCTCTTTGTTTTAATGTCCCAGTGGGAGAATAATGTGATCGTTAGTTGCAAAAGGCCTATTAACATGTACAAGTACAAGTAAGGATTACATTTTTGCAAACGTTGGCCGTGTAGCACTTATATTTGAACAGACTTAACTGATTAGAGTGTAATGTGAAGTGCTAAGTATCTACCCTATATGGTGATATTACTATACGCTGTCCCAAGTTAAACTGTGAAACTGAACTGACTGAGTGGGAGGGCCGGACGAGAAAATATTTGGCTCCAGGTCATGGTGCACGGACCTCACTCCACTCGCTCTGTGCTCCATGACGGAGGGCCAAATATTTTCCTGTCCGGCCCGACCTAAACTCGGTCAATAAGCATTTTATCATAAATTATGAGCTTGTCACACAATTCATGAGTACTCAGAATAGGAAGTTTGGACAAAACAAGTAACAAAAACTTGCACAGAAAATTTATCTACATGTAATATGTTGTTTGCATTTGCTTTTCTGGCTGTAAATAAGTTGGATGTTAAAAAGCGACAAAATCCTCTAAAATTGCATTGCACAAAGCAGTACAAATATGTGCTCCTATCAGGGCCGTGCGGTTTTTTCTGGCCCAGCTGGCGTGAATGTGTACGGCCTTCATACGGGTGTTTTCCCGATAGTTTTAAAATGAAAACATGTATGGGGCTGTACGGGCCATAGGATAAAGATATTTATTTATTTATTTATCTATTTATAAGCTAATGCAATTTTAGGGGCAGTGTCACAGCAGTGCTGTTCTTTTTGTGTAGTTTTACACATTACTCATCCTTTGTCAATAAGCAACTTAAGGTTAAGCCAGAAATTACTTACAAACAACACACTTCAACCTTTCGTGCCCAAAAAAACATACATAATTTACTACTAAAATCAGTAAACTGTGTGCACCCTGAAAAAAACAGGATCGATCACATTTGAATTTTCAACTTGTTCACATGACCATTTTAAGCACCCCGATTTGCAACGTGTCCTTCTTGATGTGTACGAGTCCATGGGAAAATAAACAAACCTGCCACAGCTTGAGATGATTCCACTGTTTGGAAATTATATGAGGTCAATGATGGTTGAGCAGAGGGGGAGATCTTTCAGATGAGTAGCACAATCATGATGTACATTGGGAAAACCAGTATCTTGAACATACACTTCACGTCATATCTCCGCTCGTAAAAAGTGCTAGCCACTCACATTTTGCAGATATAATTGTTACACATTAGGTAACATTTACTGTATAGATTAGTGGAATCGGTCGCTTAACTTTAGAATAAACGGATTCGGTTGTTCACTTTGGGGACAAAAAATGGCGCATCATGCGTAACACGCAAACTAGAAAGACAAGCACAACAATGTTCTTCAGAAGGCTTGTACTTCATTCATCACAATGTAATCAACAACATTTCACATACACAATGTTGTAACCAGCAAATTAAAAAAATGTGGTTAATTTCTCACCTACAAGAGAGGGCGAAAAGCACAACGGCCTTGAGCATCACGCTCCTAAAATCTGCTGTTTTTAAAAGTTGCGGCTGTAACCCACAGGTGGTAGGTGGTTAGGTAGAAGAGAATGTGCTTTGAGAATGCTCATTTGTGGTAGTTGCTTTGGCAAAAGTTTCAACGCAAAATTTCTCAGCACACGAGAAGCCAGAGCATTTTTTCTCAGGCTGGAACAAACTGTCCGCCATTACAATTTGCATTAGGACCGAAGCATGGCTTCGTAAAATGTCCTCTGTATCTTGCTTGTCCAAGTTCACATTACAAAACCCAAAGAAAAACAGAATGCTCATCTCATGTACAAATTACATGCCAAAGCTCAGAAAGAACCAAGTCAAATTGTGAAAGAAGGAGACCTTTTTGTGAGTCTGAGACACTTCTTGACTTTCAGAGGTTGACAAAGTGAATTTAGAGTGCAAAAGAACCAAAGTGCCACTTCGATAGCTTTCCCCTCGCAGATCCGCCACCACGTTTCAAAATGTTCCCTGAGAGCAAATAGTGATAAACAAGCTTTGCTGCCAGGCCTTAACTTGTTTTTATCCAGTTAACCAGTTTTTTCCAGACTTCAGCAGATTTTTTCCCTGTGTTATGCAATCCAATCCACATGGAAATTTTGGCAGGAATTTCGCAATTGCGAATCAAGCGAAGCGTATAATCAACTCTGAAATGGCGTTGGATTCTGATCGCTAAGTTTGGGGTGCGTCTTATAACCGAGTGCGCCTTATAACCGAATGACTACGGTATTTTTATTTAGTAATCAAGACGATTTCAAATACAGCAATGTTGCAAATAAATTAAATGAAAACATTTGATATCTCTTCTCGTTTGTTCTTGTCGGTCCTTGTAGAGCATCGACTGCAGGACATTTCAAATTGTCATTTGACAATTCAAAAGCGATCTATCGTTTCTTTCGGGGTGCAAACAGTTAAGTGATTTCGGTAGTAACTTCAAACAAAAAGAGATAAACTTTGAAAAACTGTTAGGCTGAACAGTTAATGTTTTCAAAAACCCCAATTTCAATCCACTTTAACCTTCTTGAATTTTGCCCATCCCTGCTTCCTTTTGTATTTGATTTTTTATTCATGTTTTAAGTACATGAAGTGATTTTTATGTTTTTACTTGATTTGGTTGCCACTTCTGAGTCACTGGATTTTTGGCATAATTTTGCGACACATGCCCTTTAAAGGGTAAAAGAGTACACACTTCAGGAATAACTTACCATTCCCAAACTGAAAGTGGTGGCTCTAATGGCGAAGGTAACAAAACATCTGTTGGTGTTGCAAGATCACTGACTGTCCTGCAGTCTAAAGGGTCTGAGGGGAGCACCGGTACACCAAAAGCACTCTCTTCTGGTAAGTGGTAACAACAGCGTTCCAGCTCATCCCCTTTATCACAGTCTTTTTTGCCTAAAAAATCCACTGTACAAGATTCCTCAGTTTTAACTGAAACATGTTCTTGTCCACTGGCACTGCATCGAGACCGAGTTCCCAAGCATTCAACTTTCAGAAGTGAGGCAGATGGTTGTGGCACTTTCGCCTCTGACTTAATATTTGTCATGTGAATTTTGTGACAAGGAGCTGAAGAAATACTCTCAAAAGGCATTGCTGTACCTTGAAATGAGTATTTCCTTGTATTGTGACCAAGAGCAACATCAGGGTGTCGCTTTTGAGTGATACTTGTCACTGAATTTGCCGTTGATAATCCCTTCGTCATGGCACCTACATGGCTTTTGACAGCCTCTGGCCTGTCTTTGTCCACACTAAGCCGATGATGAAACGGCACTAAAGGCTTTTTCTTCTCTCTCTTTAACTTTGCACTGCTTTGCGTTTGCTGTGATGTTTGTTGTTGTTGTTGTTGTTGTTGCTGTTGTTGTTGCTGTGGTGATGGTGTGGGATAACTTGGAGATGGAATTGGTCTTGTTATGCCAAATGATGGCCGGACTTGTGTTGGTGCCTTGGGTCTAAGAAAGGGGTAAACCAAGCAAATGAAATGGAGTTATAATAGTATTGTACTCAAGACTCTTTGTCTTAATGGATGCATCCCATGCATGGGGAACTTAACTACTAAAGGTTATAGGTCTACTGTCGGTAACAATCAGGGTTCACACATTTTTGGTGTCCTAAAATTCAGAGGGTCTACAACACAGGCCGTTACATATAAGTGTACATGTCACTGTGCTACAGACAAATAAACAATACCAAAAGTGTCTGCTGGCCCTAATCATTCTACTGCTTTTTTCAGGTCTAGAGGAAACGTTTGGCTTCATTACTGGAGCAGGGATTTCTTGTCTTGACCTGTGGAATGTGAACTGTGTTTTATACCCACCTCCTCAAATTCTAGGATTTCAGGAATATGAATAAGAGTGCTCTTGAAAACCCGTGTACAAATAGACAAGTTCTTGCACTGTTTGGTCCCCTTCAACAAGTATCTGAACATGCAAACTTCCAATATTAACAAACCACTATTTTTTCCAAACATACTTCACAAGAGTCCACTTTAAAGTACAGCATTAATTTGTTTGCTGCTATAACCTTTCAGATCCAGCTCCTTTATTACCTGCTTATGTTACTACTTGATGTACAAGAACAAGAAGTGCGCTTGAAAGGATCTTCAAAGTCCCACTGCCCAACTGACGTCACCTCACTTGAATTTTCAGTCTTGATAAATGAAGTAGGCAGTCTTGACATGGAATTCTGTGAGGTACTTTTACTAGATGTAACATAAAAAAACACTAAACATTCTCTTGTAAGAAAGCAGTATGTACATGAGTAATCTGTAATTCTGATACCCAAATTTTCATCAAAGACAAAGGATACAGGCCTGCTTGACCTCAGAAACATAACATCATCTATATACATGTACAGTATGTTTCAACTTCAAGTTTTCAAGAACAAAAAAATTGAAGCAAAGATATTCCTACAACTGCATGCCTGTAATTATTATCACACTTTCACTTTCATTTGGAATGTCAAATATGATTTGGTGCTCTACGTGTATGTACGTATGTACATACTATGTACATACTACATGTATGTACGTGTATGTACGTATGTACGTCTGGGCCTAGTTCTTGTTCCCACTGACCTGTGGGAGTGAGACTCACTACAGGGACATGTACATATATGTAACATATATTTGATTACTCTGTCTAACACCAGACAATAATAATTTTACTCATAAAGTGGGGGCATTCTAGGGTGCCTGATGGCTCAATGGGAACTACGGATTCAAAGGTTTGCCAAAATTTTGACACCATACAATTGACCAGGATTTGAATAAAGAAAGGCACACTCTAAAGACATTATTTTTAAATGAAAGTTAGAAAGATTATCAGAGTAACATTCACTGCAGTGCATCCTAATCACACAGTCATGGTTTGAATCACATTCAAGCCTGGATTATATTGTCGTTAATTTTTTTTTTTTTCCAGATTATGATAATGTCTATAAGACATAAGAAAATAAAAAACAAACTAGTCTGAAAATTTTCTAACCAAAGAAAAATTTTAACTACAACATCTACGTGAAACTGTCAAGATCTTTCTAACTTTTATCTGATGTCCATTCATATAGATGTATTCTAAAATTACTTCTTAAAACTTTATCATTAAACGTACTTTGTTGCTGGTTTGGTGATCTCTTGCCAAACCTCTTGTACAAGAGAGTGTGTCAGCGTCTTCTTGTCATTTACAGCAGATGACATGACCTTTGGCGTCTGCGGTAGGGTTGCAGTACCTGTAACAACATCTGCATTGTTGGAATCAAGAGGTGACGCTGGTGGGGTTAATGAAGTTGGACCAGAACTGGTCGCAGTATCACATCTGGGCAATAAAGACCCATCTGCAGGTGGTTAAAGGTCAAGGGTTAGCATGTTTAAGGTTAAATTAAAAAATAATTTATTGAAAAAAAAACTATTATTTCCTATTTCAAAGTTAAGTGCATCAACAAAAGGAGAGGTAAAAAAATAAAATAGTGAAGTTATGTGCACAGGTTAGTCAAAGTACTCATGAAAATAGATGTGACAAATCTTTACCAATCATAAAAAACATCTTATTGAAGCCAAAGAAATGGTGGTGGTCTACAAAAAAACAAAATGATCACACATTTCGAGGACAATGCTCTAGCAATATCAGGGCTCGAAATTGTGACCAATACGGTCGCCAATGCAACTAGAACTTCCACCTTGGTGACTAAAAGTTCTCCTTTAGTCACCAACTTGGTGAGTTTATTTTCTGGAAAAAAGTGAATAAATAAATACCGTATTTACCCGTGTATAGGTCGATCCCATGTATAAGTCGACCCCCCATTTTTGATGGCAAAAAACGCAATTTCTTAATTTCTTTGTCAAATGTTCATGGGACACTAATCTTGTATTCTTCGATTTCTGGAAATGTGGATACACAAAAAAATCAGGGCCTCAAGCGCTTAATAGTTTTGTTGTTCAGCAGCTGTTGTATATGCGGGCGTTTTGTCCTTGAGTTTCGAAAAAGTTCTCTGAAAATCGAACATGTAAACCTCAAACTCACCTGTTTCGTTGTTCAAGGATAAAGGGCTTTAGAGGATAAGCACAATGCAACATCACAGAAGCAGGAGTCAATCTTTGAAAATAACTTGCGAACGACGCGAAAATGTGCAAGGTTTAATTGGTCCTTGACTTACAATGTCTCAAATGGCAAACAAAACAAAACTCATAAACCAAACAATACGAAGTTTGCAAAAGCATTTAAATATGCCAGGTTTGTATAAAGAATAAAAAACAATCATTACCAACCAGCATTTTCACGCAAACACGAGTGACGATGCTTGCACGCAAACACGAGGTATTGCGCCAGGTTACTAAGCCGTTGAACGATCGTGTTTTATTCGAAGAAACAGAAATGCCTTATAGAGCTTTCCGCCTTTGGAAAACGAAAATTTCCAGTGTCTATTTCATAATTGTGCTTGTGAGTATCTTCAACATTTAGAGTTGGACAAATCCTTTTTTATTTCAACTGGAATCGCTTACATTCGTTTTGAAGTCTTTTGTCATTCATTTTGAAGTCTTTTACAATGTACGTCGGCTTTTGTCCATTGCGTTTGTTATGCCCAACACAACATTATTATGTTAATTTTGAATAAATTACTTAGCTGGAACTTGGCTCAAAATCTTTGACCCGTGTATAAGTCGAGGGCGATTTTTGGAGCTTCTTTTGAGGCCATAAAAGGTCGACTTATACACGGGTAAATACGGTAAGTGATTCAGGTTAAGGAACATCTACAATTGCTTTGCTGCGAAAAAATGAGGATCAAATCAAAATGTCTGAGTAAATCGCGGGTGCAGCATTTGACAGTAAGACTGCTGGTATTGAAACAACGTACATGTACAAGCAAGGTCCTGGATAGCACCTCTTTGTTGTTTTAGCTTGTACATAATTCAAATATCAGAATTATCTAACACCGGCCTCTTAAGTACCATACTAGCTTAGCCTAGGGGATGGAGAAGTTTCAAATCCTTCGCCAAAAACACACACCCTCTATAATGCTATAAACAGGGCATAATTTTTTTTTTTCCGGTAGCCACTTGGCTCCTAAATATTTTAAAGTGGTAGCCAATTCCAAAAAGTTGGTGGCCATTGTGACACACACAAAAAAAAAACAATTTTTACCCTGTCGCTGTACTAGATAGATTAAATTGCTCGTGAATCATAGTCATACATTCATAAAAACATCAAAAATTACCCGGGCTCTAGCTCATGGAACAAACTCACTAACTTAAACATATTTATCCACGTTCAATACCTTGCCATTACAATGTTGAAAATAGATATTAAGTAACAACTAAGTCAACAATAATTTCTCCAACAAATGGAGGGAAAGTTTTCTTACAAATAAAGAGTCGCTCCCATGCTTCATTTGCTGCTAATAAATGATTGTTCTTTTTCATGCCATATGAAGGAAGCCTCTAATATCATGAATGCAACAAATGAAGGTCTACAACATGAACTTGACGGCCTGCATGGTCTACTGACAATAATTATTACAAGTTCGTGCAACCATCACAGTGTAATCAAAATTAAAGTACATTTCAAAAACGCCCATGTTGTAAAATTAACGTTAAAGAAGGATATCTATCTATCCTAATTTTATAGCCGAGGAAAAACATCGTTTTCCAAAAGAGTTAGTGAAGTTCGTATGAAGCCTCATTTTTTTTAAGTCGCAAGAAGCTTTCTATCTCAGGATTTATTTACAGCAAACGCAAACCGCAAAATTTAATTTTGATTTTGCTCCCTTTTCTTCTAATCCTTAAAAACATCTAACAGAAACATAGAAAAATATTTCCCATTCACAAAAAATACAATTTCGCATTGTTGCGCAAAGGGCTGTAAGGCAGATGGTAACTGCTGGATTCTTACCGTTTGCGGTTCGTGTAAACATGGATCTATAGTTCTCTATCGTGAAAAATTTGGCCTTTGCTGCCTTTTGAATTGAACTAAACCCAAGATGGCGTCTAGTGACGATAGATTTACGTTCAAAATCGTGCATGTGCTGCGTTTTGGAAACGAGCTTAACGAGGAACTTTGCTGCAGATTTATCTTTACAAATCTTCAACAATCACTAGATCTCTAGGTAAGGTGTGATTCTAGTCGCCAATTTGGCGACTAATTTTCAGGATTTGGCCGCCAAAGTAAAAAATTTAGTCGCATTGGCGCCTGTATTAGGCGCAATTTTACGCCCTGTATAAACCACAAGATTTTCATTTGCAAGAGGAGATCTGGAAAGAATTTGTATCATTCTGCCAGCTTACTCGCATTTCACTCACATGTACAACATGACAGCTAGCATCGACTTCAGCAGTTTTATTTGCTATATTTACATTAATTTTTGCTCGTGCATTGAGCATAATTTATGTGATAAGATTGTCTTGCAGTGAGCGTTAATGGAACGATTTGAATAATTTTGTTTTCCTGCCTTTGGGGTTCCTATACTTTCTGCTGACTAGAATTTACTTCAAGTGAAGCTATGATCCTCGCAGTTATGAACGCAATTTTTGCAGTTACATAAAGAAGCCTGAAAAATTCAGGACTTCAACAGGCTTTGAACCCATGACCTCACGATACCGGTGCGACGCTCTAACTAACTGAGCTGTGAAGCCAATGATGTTGGGCATTGAAGGCTTCTTTACGTAGTTGCAAAAATTGCGTTCATAACTGCAAGGATCATAGCTTCACTTGATTTCATATCCGCAGTTCATATATGATCCATTTCATATATCATTTCATCCTTTATTGATTCCTCACGGGAACATTAGAACCCACAAATGACCAGCTCCCAAGGTCAGTGGCTTTATAGCTCAGTTGGTTAGAGCGTCGCACTGGTATCGGAAGTTCATGGGTTCAAACCCCATTAAAGTCCTGAAATTTTCAGGCTTCTCTACGCAATTGCTAAAATTGCATTCACAACTGCAAGGATCATAGCTTCACTTGATTTCATATCCACAGTTCATATATGATCCATTTCATATATCATTTCATGGAAGATTAAATCTTATTGGCAACTTATCTTTCTCAGCAGTTAGACACCAAAGCTACTTCAATTTTTTTTTTTTTAATTTCAAGCACTGAACATTTAGTTCCAAGCAATCAGATGTGGCCATACCAAGATATATGACACACCAATGGAAAGGCTGAAGAGAATTAATTAAAAAAGAAACTTTAACAGTTTTTCATTAATGTTCTTTTTTCAGCTTCCTGCGTGCATGGAGCATAACTCAACACAAGCAAATACAATGAACAAAATTCCCGCTACATGTAGGTATAAAAGAGATTACAAAAATAAAATTAATGGCTGCAGGGTGTTTGAATAGTGATAAATCTAAATTTCCCAAATGGCCATTCTACTTCATCATGCAGATACAGTATTTTCAAAACATAAATTTTTTTGTGAATGTTTCAAGGAAAGGGTACATGTAGAGTGTAAGGTTACAGGTAGAGGACTGTTTAATAGGAAATTATTACTTTTACCAGACAAAAGTTGAAAAAGAAAGGAGAAAACCCTAGCGACTGCCAACTAAAAGAAACTAAGGACATGCACATGATGCACGTAACACTATCAGAGTAATGTGCATACATGTACACAATGCAACGTATAACAGTATAACAGCACACTAAGCAACAAAAACACTAGCAAATTATGCTTCCTCCTCATTGTTACTTAACTTAACTTGCCCTTAACTATTGCACGTTTGACATACCACTTACCAGCTTTTCCACACCCTGTTTGCGGTACCACTATGTACATGGATGGATACCACATCTGAGTTTCCCCCAAAACAACCATGGCTGCCACAGGGATCCCTTTATCAAAGCACTGACCTGCAGCTTCACTCCAATCAGTGCCAAAGTCAAGTGGATAAAACTTTCTCCATTCTTCAATCAGTTTGACTGACACTGCATCATCAAAGTGACTTGATTGACCAGTAAGAAATCCAGACAGACCATACGGCACCAGCAACACTGAAAATTATTGATTGTTGCACTGTTAAGACGAGTGGAATGCAAATTTTATAGACAGTCAGATTTCCTTGTTGTTACCTGGAAGTCCATCCTGTTTGCTTGCAGCAACTGCAACATCCTCAAGAGTAAGATGACGCACACTTTGTTGATGTTGGATTTCAACAGCAGTGCAAACTGTACTTTCACCATGGACAAAGAATGAGAAGGAGAAGGACAAATGATCACTGAAAGGACAAAAGAATTTAAGTCATCAAAAGCAGCATACATCATTATTATTTTGGAGAATTAAGATCGCCACATGTGCAAATCAGTGTCACTCACATGTATGACACAGAAATCATATTAAATAACATGACCTCTATGCTGAGTATTCAAATGAACTATCTGAATAGTTACATTATCCCACTGAGGACATAAAAACCACTTGACTTTGCTAGGAATGTGGAAGTGTCACTCAAACTTGTCAACAAGAGTCTAATTAAGGACCCACACGTACAACTATAATTCACTAAGGTATAACTTCAGTTATTCAACCCACTAACTACTGAGAGTGCAGGGCTGTCAACAAGGGCTGGTAGTTGGCCAAAACCACCAGCTAAGAAGCCATCTTCAGCTGGCTACTTTCATCTCACCTCATTTTACCACCGGTCAAGATGAAAAGTCTTACATTTTGTTAAATTATGATCGAACATTCTTCCCCCGTTTTGAGTGGAACTGATGACATAAAAATTATTTTACAAGGATTAAACAAGAGAAATCACGCCAAAACTGCTCAAGCTCGATCATTCGTGCGAATGGTGTGGAAGGCCTGGAACAATATTTAACTGAATAGATGCCAGTCTTGCACCTAATCTGATGAAACAACACCGCGTCCATGCTGAAAACGCTAAATCGATCCTCAGTCAAGTGAGCCAAGCTCCCTTTTATGGCCACCTACTTTTAATAATTATAACCATTCAAATTTATTGATAGCCCCTGGGAGCGAGACTTAACAGATTTTACTCTGTCTAACGCCAGACGATTTTACTTGTCAACTGGGGGCATCCTCGCTAGGGTTAATTAACTAAGCATGTCAGCATCCTAGCTAAGGGTTAATTAACTAAGCATGTCAGCATTCTAGCTTAGGGTTAATTAACTAAGCATGTCAGCATCCTAGCTAGGGTTAATTAACTAAGCATGTCAGCATCCTAACTTAGGGTTAATTAACTAAGCATGTCAGCATCCTAGCTAGGGTTAATTAACTAAGCATGTCAGCATCCTAGCTAGGGTTAATTAACTAAGCATGTCAGCATCCTAGCTTAGGGTTAATTAACTGAGCATGTCAGCATCCTACAATCTAAGACATAATTGTTGGGACAGTTTTTGCTCTTTCCCCCCTCAATGTTGACAAAAGTCGGAACGGTATAAATACTTAGTTGCTCAGGCGAGAAAAAAATTTTTCTAAGGCAACATTGAGGGGGGAGAGGGAGCAGGCATTATTCGTAAGTTAAAATTGAAGTGCAGCTCAAGTGTCCCAACTAATTATGTCTTAGATTGTAGCTTAGGGTTAATTAACTAAGCATGTAAAACAAAGATCCACAATATGGCCTACAACGTTTAGCACAATGTGACTCTGCAATGTTTCAAGGTGCCCCTGCAGCACAAGAGAAATACCACTGGCCAGTGTGACCCTATTTGAACTTTGCAGCGTAAATTTCATATTTTAGCCAAATTATAATTTTCAACAGCAAAGAACACCTCACCTTGAATTAAAATTCTCTCCACCTTCACATGGCTTTGTAAACCACTTTCCCAAACGAACAAATTTCCGAGACAACAGGCACCTACAAAAAGCATACAATGTAGTTATGCAGATAATGTTAGCCCTTCTCCACTTGAGAGCGAGAAGTGTAGATTTTAATTACTCTCAAACCAAGACAATTTTACTCGGCAATTGGCAGCACTTTTGGTATGAATGGGTTCACCCACTGACTCCTGGGAGTGAGACTTACAGTATGTACAGTATAACAGATTTTATGCTGTCTAATGTCCGACCACATTACTCTTCAATTGGGCGCGTCCTACACTGTAGGGCACCTGCTGAGTGGTCAATAAGTTAATAAGTTGAAAACTATGCCCCCACCATTAACTCACTAGAGAGCTTTAGATTCTAGGACGAGAACCACTAGGAATAAGAGACTTTTTCATAGAACAACAGTGAGCGCACGCAAACCAGCATCATTTTCGTGGGAAAAACGCGAAACCGTTGTCATTTTAGTACGAGGTTTTGCAAACATGTCATCGTGTCAAAACAAGTCAACAACACGGTAGCAGTTTTGGCTTTTTTCGATCAGCAAAAAGGCTCAGTTACCTACCAGCAATAAGAATAACTGAGCAACCTACACTGCTAACATAGAGCAAGATTAACCACCCATGTTATATATTTTCAAAATATTTTCCCTAAAAATGGGCAGTCAAATCTCATACTCATTCTCGTCTTCGTCCTAGAATCTAAAGGTCCGTATATTGGCTCCTGGGAGTGAGACTTAACAGATTTTACTCTGTCTAACGCCAGATGATTTCAATCGTCAACCGGGGGTATCGTGGGGCACCTAGGTCCATTAAGATGTCCTGTTAAACCCTACCCTACCTGGGTGTATGACTTATAGATTTTACTCTGCCTAACATCAGATGATTTTACTTGCTGATAGGGGGAACTTGAGGTGGGGATTGGGTTAAGCTTCTGCCTTGATTCTGTGAAACAGTGCTCAGAGTTTAAGCTCAACAAATAAAATGATTTCAGACAAACAACACGCCTTGTTAAAGCACTTTGATATCTTCCGTCCAAGGATGGGAAATACATGAATAATAATAATAATAATAATAATAATAATAATAATAATAATAATAATAATAATACTGTACTTTCCCACGTATAAGTTGACCCCCTAATTTGTGAGGACAAAAGTGTAGTTTTCTTACATGTAGATACCCGTGTACAAGTCAATCTGTTTTGGGGGCAAAATACCGGTTTCTTTCTTTGCAAGAGATTGTTTTCTTGCAAAACTAATCTTGCACTTTTGAGACATTGTTTCAGGTACAACGAACACGAAAAAAAAATCTTAAGTCTCAAAATGACATTTACGCACTTCATCAAAATCATAGCAGAGTTCACCATGTGTATAAGAAGGCACAGATAAAAATTACCTTTCTAGTAAATTATGCAAAGCTTTAAACAGCAGTGACCTTGGTTCATGAGGCAAACCATCCTCCCAGCACCCATGGCATGATTCTAAAAAGTCAAATAGTAAGAAAAGAACACCACATAATTACATGTATTGATCTTCGATATTGGCACCAGGCATGAATTTCACAAAAGCAGCAAAGCTTTTTATGCACTAGAATGCAACTTGAATGCAATTAAAAGCAGGGTTTTCAACAACAATTTTGGTAGGCAGAAAAACTTGAAGAGTAGGCGGAGAACGGACAACGCACACAAAAGGAACACTTTCTAAGGGCATGAGCTTGTAGCAGTGTCCAGGAGTATCCTCCCCCAGAAAAATTTGAAATGCATTTCCTACATCCTGGAGCACAAATTAGTGTATTTGAACACAACACTAATATCATTAAAGTTTGGCTTTTTATGCAGAGAGAGTACATGACCCACGGGATATCTGTTGCAGGTCATTTTGTTCCTTAGGTTAAATTGCAACCAAACTAGGTCATTTTGTTTCAACGTGGGTCAACTTGTGTCTACCTAGCTCAAGTTGTTTCATCCTAGATCAGTTTGGGGCAGGTACAAAACACAGGTCACAGGTCATTGTTTTATCAATAAAGAAACAACCCGAACTGTTTACAAAATAATGCTAACATTAGACCTAAAAACTTTTTTAAAGCCTTTTTAGGCTTAAGGTTAGCTTTAATGAATGTTTAGGATACTATGATCTCTAAAGGTAAAACAATGACCTGTGACCTGGGTTTTGTACCTGCCCCAACTTGATCTAGGTTGAAACAACTTGATCCAGGTTCAAACAAAATGACCTATTTAGGTTGCAATTTAACCTACATGTAAGAAACAAAGTGACATATCCACTTAATTAAACGAGCTCTCAACAATCAGTCATTTTCTATCCATACAAAATTTGTTAAAATGGCCTGACATAGCCCCCTATAAGGCTCTTTTGCATTCTGTACAGCTGCGTGCATTGTATTTCATCTGTCTTGACTGAAAAGACCTTTCCAGATGTCACTGTGTCATGTTTCAAACGTAGTTAGTAAATCAGGCAGCTTACATCAACTTCTGGACTGCTGCCTCAAAACGCATGTGCTCAATCATTGATCACCGCACTTGACACAAACGTGGACACAGAAGTCGCCGCCGAAAATACTCCAAATTTGGGCTTCAATAGTGGAAGTTTTTGGATATTTCAGGCACCACCATGTAATGCAGTTCTTAATGGTACATGTATTTTAATTATTTGAGATGCAACTAATCCTTTAGTACCTCAAAAAGTTCAAAACACGACACTCTGCAATTATGATGCTTTTTTTTTCCATTTTTCAAAGTATATTGCAAAAGTGGCTTTTTTAAAGCGCATCATACATTCAAAAAAGTGCCATCATGGCTTTTCGGACCCTAACGTTTTTTGAAAACCTCTGAAAGAAATACATGTCGGCTTGAGGTGAATTATCTCATGGTTTACCTTTCAGTTCTGCAGAAACAATCCCTTGTAAATTAGGATCATCACCAAACCAGAATATCCACAACTCCTTTGCACTGTTGATGCTGTTTGTATCACGATTTGATTGACAACCTGTCAATGGGCTCCTCCGCCATGCACACAAGATGTCATGATTGAGGACCAATGAAAATGACTTTAACACAGGATCCTCGATGGGGTTGCCTCCACATGCTTGGCTGAAAACATACTTCCTCCACTTCAAGCCACATAAATCAGTCTGAATAATAGAATAGAGGTAATAATTACTACTAACTGTACTGTATTTCAACTGCAGAAATTGAAATACACGAGAGTTGGAGGTTGGGAAAGTGGTGATGATCTCCAACTCTCATGCAAGCCTGCAAATAAGCACTGGTCATTTGTCCGGTAAATTTGAGGTTTTGACTGGCAAACAATCAGTCTGACCGCACAGGCTGACTAGGGTCTTCTGTTACGAAGCAAAATAAATTATATTTTCACTCCAGAAAGCCAAATGCGAAGGTGGCCTTTTAATATAAATTATGGCCGTGGAGCATAATGGCTAAGTTTCATTTTGATTTGTTTTCATTTGCACCTTACGTTTCACGGCATCTTACGGTCAATGCTACGCCCAAACTGTAAACACACCCACCCATATTCATGTAGTTTGGATTTCAAAATTCGCAAGAGGTGTTTCGCGAAACTCATTTACATTGATTAAATTAAATACACTGCAATGTTAACACAAACAAAAGCTGAAACATTTCAGGATTTGTACAAATGTATTTTGTTCGACTACAATGACAAAAAAAGAAAGCAAAAACATTAGAATAGAACAAAAAGACAAAAGGAACAATAATTATTGTCAACACAGCATTAGGCAGTGCACGTATGTTTTGCTCGTTTTCAATGTCACGAAACAAAAAAACAAATTTGAAACCGTTCAATAAAAGAAGCCAACAACTTGAAATGTTGTAAAGACAAATATATAAACCACCTCTCCAATTCTCAGGTCTGTGCAGTACATCGTTTCTGAGTTATTAATTTGCCTAAGCATTTCACACGATGCCGCCATGTTGGCGGAACGTCCTTGGCCCACCGAAATGGCAGCCAGTAATCAACAAAAACACCTGGAGTCACTTTGCCACGAAAGCGCTTACTTTCGCTCATGAGATAAAAATACATGTGTATGAAGACATATCATTATGTACTTGAAACGTTCGAACTTCTGAGAATCATAGGAAGAAACATGTTTTTCAACTAGCTCTGTACTGTATCATGGTGTTACGCAAGGTGACAATTCGGAAATTCAAAATGCTGTATTTTCAAAACAAAGATGTTACAGAACTGGAAATAAGATTTATTTCTACCGGTACATGTAGCTCGTCTGCAACCCTCGTTCAGATAAAAATTCAGAAGACCTCGCGATTTTCATTTTGTAAATTGATGATGTCACTGTGGAAACCATCTAGACGCCAATTTTTACTTTGCTCAAATTACAATGTCGAAGATGTATCCTTCCCTGATCAAGTCAAGATCGCTACAATGAAAACTCTGTTGAGATTTATTGATTAAATAACAACAATGTCTCTTTAGATTTTAAACACTGTTTAATGTAAAAGAACAAATTTTCATATTAAGTGGACTATAGTAGACAAAATCAACGTATAATCATTGTGGCAGAAAAGTGCTTTGTTCCAATTTGCTTAAATTAAATACTGTGCCTCGTAAAATATGTCGCATTATTTCCATGCTCCAGTGATTTCCTGTCTGTGATTCACTGAAAATACATGTGCACGTGAATATTTCAAACATTAAATATACTGTTAAGTATTAAATACATTGGTCCCAAAAAACTTCTAAAAACTCGTAGGTTGCATTTTTAGCTTTGATTGGTCACCAAGAAATATCAGAGTACTATTACACAAATTGGGTTCAATGAGTAGTGTATCATATGTAAATCTGGTCAATGTTCCAAGAAATTTTGTTTTTCAAATTGTTCCCATTTGCTTGAACCGTGTCACACATGACCATCACCTGCGGCTATTTCAATTCTTTATTAATACTTCGACTTGCAGAGAAGAGCAGTTATATCCCTGTGGAACTACAGACATTTTGAATGGAATCTTGAAAGATTTTCTTAAAATTCCTCCAAAAGCAACTGTGCCTTCCCACATGAATCTTGACTTGACGTCAAGTGATTTTACTTCATAAGACCTTGCACATGATTCCAATCGTGCTACAGCACAAAAGTAATACTTTCATGTCTGAAGTTAAATCATGAAACACAAGGATTTTCCTGTCAATCAAATAGCAGGCTACCATGTTTTGGTTGCTAACGGCTACAGACAATGCAAAAGACTTGAGCCATTTGAAAAAGTTTTTAAAAATTAAAAAAAAAAAAGACAATGAAAATGAGAGGCCGGGCAACTTATGAAGTGGTCTGCCACAGGCCTCCCACTTAACAAGTGTGGACATTTTT
Organism: Montipora capricornis; assembly: GCF_036669925.1. Taxonomy (NCBI): domain Eukaryota; kingdom Metazoa; phylum Cnidaria; class Anthozoa; order Scleractinia; family Acroporidae; genus Montipora; species Montipora capricornis. The sequence continues at coordinate 40,252,538 of NC_090886.1, forward strand.
TTTGTCCGACCAGGGTGGCTGCATGTCAGGACAAACCTTGTCCCTAGCATGACCACTTGGACTGGGATTTTGTCCAAATTTGGACCCCACCCGTACGTATAGTTGAGTGGACAATAATTATCATTATTCCCAACATCCACAAACACAGGGAACTGGACATCACCTTCACTGAAAACGTTCTTCATTGGTTGTCTCCAGAAAGAAATGCATTCCTTAGTATCAACATTCATTGAACAGCATAAGATCACCTGATGTACAAGTATACTTCGTACGCATGACAAAATAATATTATACCAAGATAATAATAATAAGCCTCAAAGGCGCTTAAAGATTCTACTCAGCAATATCAACTTTAGAAAAAAAACATTATGCCCAAGCTTAAAAAAATTCCTCAAAGGTTGTATTGGTTAAGAATTAACGCTGAGCCGCAGTGATCATTCATTTCATGGGAACAACAAAATTCTAACAAGAATAATATACATGTATTGTTACATCAACTGAACAAAACTACTGTAAGTACTCTTGATAGTTATAATATTCATGTACTACAGAATTATAGTTGACTAATAATTATTTCAAAATATAAATAGTTGGAATCTAAATATGCTCAGAAATGAAAAGGATGTTGTTATCAAGTAAAACATGCACAATACAGTTAATTACGTATCACATAAAAGCAATCAACTATTCTTGAAAGGTAGAACTATTTTAAAACTAGAGAAAAGGGTGCATGTACATGATGTGATACTCGCATCTATAAAAGGTATTTCAGGAACGTTTGTCAAACACATCAATATCAAAAATGACAGTACTGTAAATTGAAAAGTCATTAGTTATTTTGTAAAGGATATTATCACATAACTGTTGATTTTTATACACTTTTGTGCCCTATTGACATTCACAGCTAACATCCAATACACAGATTGAAAAAAAAAACTTAATTTCGTATTAAACAGTACTACTGTAAAGTCTACAGTACAATTTTGAAATGTTGTGCAATTAGCTTTTTTTTTCATTGTGTTATTTTAACATTCTGACATAGAATAAATATTGAACATGTATTTCACAATTTGTGTCCATGTTACCAGGTGATCTAAAATTACATCCTTATTAAAAGAGGGAGGCTATCACAGAATTTTTTTTTTTCTAATTTTATGACTTGGTATTTGACCATACGAATATAATGCATTGTACTCTGAAATAACCACTAATAACTGTAAAACATAAAATAAATACAACAAAATAACAGTACATACACACATACATACATACAAGCATGCACAATAGGCCATTTTACAGTTGTTTGCTCAGTGACCTACTGTATGGCAGACCCTATGGATGGCTGTAAGGCTGCCAGTGACCTTGCAATGATACAGACCTCGCTGCTTTTTATCATGTACATTTTGGTCTTGTTATTCAAATTAGACAACATGTCCATGAACACTGGAAGAGGAAAAGGTTCGTATCAAAACAGGGTCACCAGCAGCCTCACTTCCATTCTTTGGTCAGGTAACATACATGTAGCTACAACAGTTACTGTAAAATGGTCTTACTATTGACCTTTGACCAAGTCAGTATTGACTCTACTACAGCTCTTGCCACATTTTCTGGCAACAAGAGGAATCATGAAGCCTGGAAGGCAGCCTCCTTCTCATGCGTTGACCAGCAGCAGGTCAGAGCCTCGCCAGAATACAAGCTGTTCTGATCACACAGGTGCCTCCAAGTTGAGCCCTTTAAAGTAATCAAAAACCTGGGGTACACTGCAGCAGCAGGCCTATGAAACAGCCAAGTCTCATCTAGAATGAAAGTATGGTGGGAAACGCAGAGTGATGACATTACGACTTCAGGAATAATGTAAGAGAAGGGAATAAGGAAGGTGTTTGAACAATTGGTGGAGCTATTAGATGCAGTAGTAGTTAACCTTACAGATGCGAACCAGGAAGCAGAGTTCGACAATAGGCCCCTGGATATCACTATACAACACAAGTTCAACAAGAATCTTCTGGTAGAGTATAGGCAGTGGGTCTGTGACAACCGTAGATTTGAGAGTGTAAAGACTGTAAGAGAGTTTATTGACAGAGGGTCAGAGTTTTTTTACCACAACTTCTGAAACAATAACAGGTGTACTCAGAGGGTCCACAAAAGAGCGAGCATTCCTTGCCAAAGAAGACCCTGACCCCAAGAAGATGTGCAGAAATGCAAAGCCCACAAGGAATCTCATGGTTTCGTAGCCTGTGAGAACTTTAAGAAAATGTCAATAGATGACAGTCACGAATGGAACATAGCTAAAGAGCATACATGTAAACTGTGTTTTAGATGTCTCAGTGATGGACACTGTGGAGAAGCATGCTTCAGGAGCAGAGTAGATTCTGTGGATTGAAAGGGTGTCGTTCCCGCCGTTATCGGTTGCTTCATGACGATCTAAAAAAGAGGAGACAGCAGTGGTAGCTAAAGAAGGCGATTCATCAAACGCATCAAGAGCCAATGTCACCACTGAGGGGGAGTCCATCCCCTGAGAAGCATGGCTATTCCAATGCAGTTTTCTAAAGAAGGTAGCAACCTTGTTTGGCCCTTTGGGTTTCCTGTCTCCATACACAGTGCATACAAAAGTTCTACTTTAAGAGATGTGGGCAAGTGGTGTGGACTGGGACAAGCCATAAGCTGTCATCTTGTTGCATAAAGATCACCTGTTGCACCCCTGCAGACCATCAGTATACCTCAATTACAGTTAATGGTTGCGGTTTTGGGACTTCAAACCATTGGTTCGGTGGCATGGACATACAGTGTACATGTAATATACTGGATCCGTGGACAGAGCTGGAGGTTCAAACCATTTGTGGCAAATAGTGTGGGTGAGATTCAACCCTTGTGGAGATACAGTATGTTCTGCTGACAAGAGGTCTCAGTGTCTCAGCTCTTGATGAAGAGGGAAGATGGTGGAGTGGACCATCACTCCTTGAACAAGACCCTTCTGAGTGGCCTCAGACTAGAATTGTCAAGAGAGAAGTCCAAAAATTATGCCAGGCGAAAGAGCTAAGAGTGGAGCAGACATTCGCTTCATTGATCACCATAGGCCGGCTACAGCCTCAGAGATACTCAAGTTGGATGAAACTGACAAGAACTGCAGCTTGGGTCAACCCCTTATAGAGAACTGCCGTCTACCAATTGCCATCCTGGGTTCCGCGGATATTACAGACTCAGAACTTCTGAGTGCAATTGTGGGAGCAGAAGGTTAAATCAACTCCAGACCATTGACCTACCAGTCAAGCGACCCTATTGATCTGACCCCTCTCACCCAGAATCATTTGTTACATGTACATGGTCAAACGGGAGGTAGATTTGCACCCCATAGTGTTGACACTGGAACTATCAACCCAAGAAAAAGACTTCTCTTAAGTTTTGTTGATATTTCATGTCAAGAAGGGAGAATGTTACGAAGGAAAATTGTTGGTATACCTGTACACGCGCACATGCATAGTCCCCTTTTTATCTGAGCACAAGGTCTTGAAGTTTGTACTTTGTTTTTGAGTGAGATAAAATTAAATCGTTCAAGTTTCTTCAACTTTATTGTGGACTCATTGTTTTGAACCAATTATCCTGGAGAACAAGTAACATTGCCCAAAGCCGGGGGTAGCAGGAAATTACTCTACTCAAAAAGATTAATGGAGCTAAGCCAGTTAAAAGGAGGATGTTAAGAAACCCCCCTGTACAGCTATGAATCAAAATTGGATCCACTTAATGCCATGAATTAACTGAACAATGATGTGGAAAATGCTGAAAAAAGAAACAGCAGTGTATGCAAGAGGTCGGTTTTTCTCAAATGGTGCTTAAAACTTGTTGAATTTCAACATACCATTTCACCTACTCACATGTACAGGCCCCTTTATGGCCCCTCATTAAACCACACTATACTTTCTCTTATGTTTTCCTTATTGATCAACGGTACATGTAAAATAATGAAAATTATACTGTAAGACGTGTTTCACGACGTTGACATCAGAATTTACATTGCACCTTTAAATTAACAGGTTGAAAGTCTTGACTCCAAACACTGAGAATCAAGAACTTTTTAAGAATAATAGTCTGTAAGAGTTCTGAAAGATCTCAACAAGATTATTATTCAATAAATAAATTTTCAACACAAAAACATAAAACAGCCATGAAAGCCTTTTGTATAAGGCCTACTTCACAAGAAGAACAAGAAGACACAATGTGCACATGTACATTGTATCCTACCAAGTGTGCAGGAAATGGATGTTTCTGCTGCAGAATGAGACAGATGTCTCATTTAATCAACCTACTCATTCAACCCACAAACATGAGTACTGGTAAATGATTATCGCTCAATCACAATCAATGTCCATCTCTGTCTGTTTCGGCTCACCAGCGCTACATGTTCCTTGTAATAAATTCTCTTTCCTCTGAGAAATTCTGTCTACTTTTTTTAACACAGTGGCTAATAATGATAAACGTTTGGTTAACCATGTAGATTTTATTTTGAAAATGCCAGTTGGTTTTATTTGCCAAAGGAGGATCTCTGTAAAAGGCCAAAAGGTGGAAAATACATGTACTGTAAGTAATCCTTGACCGTGCTACTCAGACAAACTTAATTAATACAGTATCATCAATCTGGTGAAACACCAAAATTTCAATGGATAAAGTCAGCTTCCAAACCATGCACAGAGTGCAGGAACATGATCAGAAACTTTTCTGTTAGAAATGAGCCAGATTATGGAGAGCTTTCACCTTCTTCAAGGGCAAAAGTGTTTTCTTTTTCAAAAGTCTTTACATAGAAAATCAATCAATAAAGGATGTGATCAAACACAGGAAATCCTTCTTAAAAGTCTCACATCTGCCATTGCAAAAACAGAGGAAGGTAAGCATAATACAGTCATGTACATGTACATGTAGATTTCACTGCTATTAGCATCATTTGGATTTTTTCCAAGGATCTTGTCTGAGACATGATTGCAAAATAATCTCCATACAACCACTTTTTTCAGCAGAGAGCTTTAAGTTTGGTAACCTAGTCATAGAATTGTTGCTCTTCTTGCTTTTCAAACTGCAACTTAAAGAATCTTTAATGACCAAAAGGTGCATTGCAATCAATAACAAAACTGGCATGCATACATGTATTTTTAATAATAAATGGAATTGCCCTATTTCAAGCAATTTTATTCCAGCTATTTGGTAATTTATTAATTAATTAAGGCAAAATTAAACATAAATTAATAGCAGCTAATTTGTAGTTATTACGGGTTATTTTGTTAGCACAGCTTGTAATGCATCTGTATTGTTTGTTTAATTAGTTCCTTCTGTCTCTTCTAGTTTAGTCACATGTACATGTATTTTTTAAATTTCTTTTCGGTTAGTTGTACAAGTATAATCAACATAAAAATAAAGAAACGAACAAACAAGTCAGGAACAACAGCTAGCTTTCATAAACACATGTCATAATTTGAAATGAAAATATCACATTCTCAAATTTCATCTACAGAATCTACAATGGCAAAAACTATTGATGTTCAACAGATTTCTTTTGACAAGTCACGTGACACTAAAGGATTTCCACCTACAAATTCAACTGTGAGATCTATCTTGTACTAACGTTACAATGAACAAGAAGTACAAGTTGGCCCAGCACATATTTAACTCTTCCATTAGGTCACCTTTTTAAAAGGATTTCATCCAAAGACTCACAAGTTGAAAAAAAAATCTTCGACTAGTGACGCAACAACTTCACAGGAAAGCATTGTTCTAAACAACTTCCATTTTCAGAATGGTCACCCTTCAGGATTATTTTTAACAAAACCATCTTGTCCATGTACACTTTCATAAAGAACACCAACATGAATAACTATTAAAAACAATGGTCAACTAGTACTTTAACATTATCCAAAAAAGCAGGGTGCTCAAAGACACTAAGTTATCACTCAACACTCGAGGCTTTTGACTCCAAGCTGATAACCAGAAATTACAACCAGGTCAATGATAACTAATTATTCAAGGTCTGATGAAGACTTGGGGATTATCTAAACAAGATCTGTGATTGAAGCTTCAGGGACTAAACCGCAACAAATACCATGCTTTTTAATGACATTAAACAGGTTGTGAAAGGTATTTTTTTCTCTATCTAAAAATTACAGCAACAATAATATTGAGAACCCAGAAACTATCCTTTTGACAAAGGAATCATTTCTATAATTACATTAAATGAGTAACAGAGACCTTACACATAAAATGTAACAGCCCCTTAACCTGCAGGTTACATATACATGTACATGTTTGTACTTGTAACAATCAAAAAGCAAATTTATAATGTGTGACTGCCTCTACCAGACTGCCTATACCAATCTACTGCTTCTCTATTGTCACCTTTCGTGGCAGCACTGAGAATACATGTAGACTTGTCATGAAAAGAAAGTAAACCGCCCCAATGGTGATATAACTGAAAATAATGCCCTATATTTTAAATGGACAAAATGTTTAATTTGCTTCAACAAACAACTTAAATTCCTAAAGCAACTACCCTTGAAATTAGAAGGTTGTCACTTTTAAATAATACAATAGTCTTCAAAGAAGGGTCCCAAAATAACTGCACTAATTATAATGAGTCATTCTGAGATTTAAAGATACTGTATATTTCCCAGCAAACTAAACTGTCAGTGACATAAAAATGTACATTTGTAAACAACTGGAATGTGCCCTTGCACAACATACATGTATTTGTATGTGATAATAACGATATCTCCATGATGACCTACAATTGTAGCTTGTTGCATGCTTTAAGCTCTACATATTATATATTGCATTAGGATGAATGGACCAATCAGAAAGCAGATTCACTTAATGTCTTGTGTGTCGGACAACTTCAATGAAAATCAGAAAAGATGAAAGTTTCTCATGTCTGTAACCAAAACACACAAGTTCATACCTCATGTCTGCTGGTGAAACAATACACAAGTTGCTACTTCAGAAAGCCTTGTGCAATGTACACAATTAAATATACTGACTTGATACCCTTGAGCTTAAGGCTAGAGGCTAAAAACTAAATACTGTAGATGTATTCTTATCTTATATTATTAAACACCTGAACGATTTCTTGTTCTTTACAATTTAATGTTAATTTAGTCTGTATTAATCTCTTATCCCCTACTTCTGGGATAAATTTTTGCTTCCAAAGCTTGTTTTGAGATAAGACATTTAAGGAGTTTGAAAAATTAATGAGGCTGATGAATTTAGATTGGAAACCAAAGTTCAAAGTTAATTTCATTAGATGCTGTATAGCCATAATTTGCATCCAAAGGCATTAGGCTGTCAAAAATGTTTTCATAAGAACAAAACCATTGCAAAAAAGTGAACAGCACTGGGCTCGTACAGTGTATGTGTCCTTGTTTTGACCATTACAATTAAAATGTTGTAGCTCTAGTAAAGTTCCACAACTAACAGAACTGTCAAAGTTGTAGATCTTCCACACCTGTTAACAACCCTAACAATGTAAAAAAAAAACCTATTGCAGCACAGTTTAAATGAACCTCTAATAAAAAAATAGAATATTTCTATGAAAGAATAAGAACACGTTATCTTGCTTGCCAACATGCAAATACAGTCCATAACTGCAACTGTTTTAAGTCACGAATTTTAGTTTAGGACAAATTAATTTTATAATCCTTTGAGAAGACGACTTATCATGCGTGATTATTCAATATAATATCTCAAACAGTAGATTTTAAAACTTACCCGGAAACTCATAAATACCTGCTCTAGTAACTAGTACTATTTTAATTTGCAATTTGACAAAAATGAACTTACCGGTATGTTTTTCTTCACTACAGTGTAATATCACTATTGTTAAAAACCGCCAATAATTGCATTTTCCTTTAACTTAAATCCTTAGAAAATATACACCTCATTGACTTCCAAACAAGTAGATGGCCTTTGAGATTTGCAAATTTACCACAATAATTAATAAGCAAGAAATGGTATATACCATTAAACATACGGTTAGAGTTTCAAGTTTTTTTTAACAGGAAGTGGAATTTTTGGAGACTTGGAACTCTGAAAACCAACCTGATATAAATTCTTCAAGCAACTATTTAAAAGAGTGATAACTTCAAGCAGGAATTTGCATAAGTCTTTAAAAAAATACAACACCATTCATGTGAAAACATTATAACATGATACATCCCTTTGTAAAGCCTTTTAGTCAATAAACACCGAATGTAGCGATAACATTACACACATTTACAGCTTAATACCATAAACATTTCCATCACATACTAAGCTTAATGTGAGCTCTTGTGACTTTTGCAAGGTGAAACAGATAATGTAAAATGGCTGTCTGTGCTTGTAAATACTTCAAACCAGTCAACCAATTATTAAAATGTTCAAGAAAGAATAATTTCTCCCCACACAAAACAAGTGTGTTTTTTAATGTATATTCGCCACCATCACTAAAAAACTCAATCAACACCGACATCACAGTTTAAAAATGTGGATGGCGTGTACTTCCGACAGGAAGACTGCTTTTCAGTGAACTGAAAAAAATGCATGCAATCACTTATTCAAAAACTTCAAGGTCAGTAAAATACCAAGTGCAACAAATACAGGAAAAACACTAATCATTGCTCAACGTAAGCGAGGATGCCACGAAAACAATAAGGAAACACTAGCTGATATGTCTCCTTTCTGCTTCCAGGAGAAATTCATGATTTCTAAAAAAAGATGACCTTATCTGGCAAAAAGTATTTCTAATATTACATGCAGAATGAAAACACAAGTTTCAGGCATTCAAAACTAAACCAAGCAAACAATATTCTATCAGTTACATATTTTTGCATTTGAAATCTCCTACAGACAGAGGTCCATCAACTTAACTAAGAATTCAATGAAAGATTTTCACCAGAAAGGCTACTAAATGTTTGTCTCACAGAATATGCTAAGCTTTTAACCCTCTTAATCAAAAGATTGCCTTCAAAGATCAATTTCAACAATATCCACTGCTTCCAAAAGTCTTGAAAAATTAATCATACCTCACCAAAGATAGTACAAATTTAATTTCCATTTAATGATCTTTATTTCTCTTTAGCTTTAATCCTCAAATTCTAAAAGTTAGATTCCCGTTTAAATAAATAAAAGAGGTAATAATATTATTATTTTGTGCCCTAAACAATTTGTTTATTTAAAAAGAATGTGAAACTAAGAGAAAAACAACTTGTTTCTTTTCACTTGCTTTGGTCAAACAACTGTTTCCTTAACCCTTTCACTTGCGTAAGTGCCACTGAGACTTACAGATTTTACTCTGTATAACGCCAGATGATTTCACTCGTCAATGGGGAACCCATCAGGAGTGAAAGGGTTAACAACACCTCAGTTCACTCAAAAATCCCATTAACCCCTTTGGTCAATGGGGAACCCCTCGGGAGTGAAATAGTTTTAATAACACAATTCCAGAGTTGGCACTAAGTTGCAATAAAACATTCACTCATATCAATGCTAAAATTAATAACATAAACTGGCACAAATTATTGATGTCTTTTTGGTGTTCAAACTTTGTAAACTGTTCTAACTCAAACCTAAATATCCATACATGTCATAAAAAGGAATGCTTAAAAACAATTACCAAAACATGCTACCCGCAAATTTCTTTTGATTGTGAAGTATGCAAGCAAACTCCTAATGACTAAAAAAACTGTTTTACTTTGAATTTCGGAGCATCATCAACTTGATCACTTAAATTCTCTGTTCCCAATAGACACTCAATATTTTTCAACAGAAATAAAAACTTTTACAACATTTCAAAAATTACAATTTTGTGCTCAAGGGAAACTTTGATTAACATGACACATTTAAAAGATGATATCTTAAAACCCGATGTTAAACGCTCAAATATTCCACTCCGACATTTGATGCTATTTCAAGTGACCGCTTCTTTCCCTCGACAATGACGGAAAAAATTCACGTGCAGATTGCAGACGCCATCGCCTAAAATTCAAGGAACTCGTCATGTGTATGCAATTTCCCCCCCCAAAAAAAATTTTGCGATCACAGGTTAGTGCTATTATTTGTTATCACTAGATGATCTGTTCGCGTGGCAGACTCGCACATTTTGCACAGCTTGTTCATTGCACATTGAAATTGACACTAAAAATCCACAATCTTCTCAAAAAAAAAAAATCTCGTCTCTGTAGTCACAATAAAAGAGAGTAAAATTTCCGGCAACACTGAGTCTTTATAGTTGCACATAATTATCATGCTATAGTACACCTTGCATGAAAATTAATTAACGAACATGAGGAAAACCCGTGATAAATGTTTCATCTTCGTGAAACGCTAGTAGTGAAAAGCGAATAAATGATCGACTCGGAAGGGTCACTGCAACTGGTAAGGGGCTTACAAGAAACACACGGAATGCACCGAAGTAAACAAGTAAAGATCAATTCTTTCTCAATAAAAATCCAGTTGACTGATTAATTATTCAGACTGTCGGTTTCACTCACCAAAGAGTTAGACAGTTCCAAATTTGACACAACACGCTCGCCAAAGTTTGAGAGAGATGTGTGAAGTGGCATGCATTCGGGTAATTTCTGGCTAATTTTACATCGAAAACACGACAACACTTATCAACACAGTGTGGCAAATTCAATCCCGTGGCATATTTAGTGGCCGTGCGACAAAATTAAATACAATACTTAAATCGGCTGTTCCACCGGAAAAATATTGCCCCGCACATTGATTTTTGGTTTGCAGGTAAAATACATACGCATTGAATATTTCGGTTAGGAATCAACAAGATTAAAAGCCAAGCACATTTTTAAGCTTTGGGGACACTATATCTACACTAGAAGAGGAAGAAGTAATCCGAACAAGCATGCACGTATTATCGGAAAAAAAATGTCACCACCGAGACGAGTGGACTACTAGATTAACCTACATTGTAGCTCTTGTCTCGCCTGCTTATAAGCACAACCGCGCAATTCCTTTATAACATCAAAGCTTCCCATTTGATGGAAAACAATAAAAATCCTTGAATGATACGTGTAAACGAATGCCAAGCGCCATAGCATGTTGTTTGTAAACTAAACTGCCGTTGCCCATCAAAACCCACTCTAAGATTGAACTGTAATTCACGTTCGAGTGGGTCTTGTACAAGGCTTCCTCGATCTATTTGTCAGCTTAGAATCGATGCACATATTTTGCTTCAAGGCTCAAAGGGCTTATCATTTCCGATGCAAACTCAAAAAAGAGGGAATTCATAGTACTGTAGGCAATTAAGGAGAATATTTAGAATGAATTAATTCCACCGTTTGTTAAATAGAAGGACATGTTCATTACGACATTCAACTATAACTCGACATCACGCCCGCGAATTGCCTTTGGTTCCGTTAAGTTAACCTCAGATGGCTGACCCAAGATCATCTATTTGCACTACAGCAACACGGCATACTCTTGATAATTGGCAAATAAATATTCACACGTTTCGGGAGCGAGTTACAACCTTACAGAACACTGTAACATGTGACAAGCAGAAATAGAACCCTCACAATCGAACGAAGGAATTGACTTACCAGTGCAAACACATTCGAACAACATTCGTCCAAGTCTGAGCCATGAAGCATGGGATTCGAAGCGGTCATGCTAGGAGCATGACTTCCTAAACATCGGACCTAAATAAACGAGCAAAACTCAAGGAAAAGCGAGCCGCTAATTGTTTTTCGCTCAAAGGAAATCGGAAAATAAGATGGCAGCAAATGACGTTGCCGAGGCAGGCATCAACCGTGCGCTCATTGGCTGGGTTTCGTCATGTGACCCAATAGGCCTGACTTGCTGCTGTCGTGAGGAGTGTTTTCGTCGAAGAGCAAAATATACAATTTATTTAGCACCAATAACTTTTTGATCTCCTCTTGCCAAAAACTGATAACAAACACCAATAGACCAAGCAGATTTTTCTCAATGGCCATTTCATTTGAAGCTAATTTTACGGCAATTGAGTTTATCGCATTTTTTACAGACACTATTTGCAAGCTAAAATCTCCGCGACTTTAATTTGGATAAACCCTGGGGTGTCTTGCAAAAAAGATAATCTCACTGAGAATGGAGAACTGTAAACAAAAAATAACCTCATAGATGGGCGAAGAAAAAATTGAAGAGTATTTTAATTATCTGCTTGTTTTAAAATGGCAGACTGATAACTCGAAAAGGATAAAGTTTTTATTTCAATTTTAATGACTTGTTATCAGTCACTTTAGTCAAGGAATGATGTCTACGACACTGTTGAAAACATACATGAGATTGTAATATTACCAATGTCAAGCTGAGAAGCACCATAATATTCAAAAGCTCCCTTTTGGAACCTGTATTATTCAGCAATAAATTAAACTTTAATAAATAAAATTCTGTACGCATTTTACATAAACTGAGATACAATAGAAATATTAAAAGAGTAGATTTTTTCTTAAGAACTTGAATGATATCGCGTAAAACTGAATCAAATCCTTCACCAGCGAAAATGAGCATACAGACTCAATGTACACGGAATAAAAAAGCCAGTTCCTTAATTAACCTTGGTCAACCATAGTCGGTCCTTACGAAAGCGAACAGGGCAATTCTTTCTTAAAAAGTAGCAAATTTTCTTTTTTCGTAACCCCCGGGTATCCATCCTCTTTGCTGTCGCGTGAAAAAAGTCTTTTCGAAAATCACGGGTTTCTTTTTTTTAAGGGACAAAACTAGTGCAAAACGGAATTCTGTATACGTATTTACAAAAGCAATTTTTTCGGAAAATCCAAGTGACTACAGTAGTTTCAAAGTACATCAAGACGGGAATAACCACAAAATTACTCAGTATTCTTCCATACTACGTTACCATCAAGGATTAACTACAAATGTACATCAGAGTTTACTGAAAGCGCGACCAGTGATTGTCGTTTGGTGGTTAGGTTTCGCGGCAAGCCGCAGTTACTACACTTAGCCGCATAAGCCTTTATAACCTCCATTATTTAAAATTCCAAAAGGGCTGTGTCTTATCTCCCAGCTGAGGAGGCCATAGGTTTGCTTCTGTATTCTCAGGTGTTGTGCAAAAAAAACAGCTTTGTTTGGCGAAAGACATACGCAAGCTGAATTGTTCTGACAGCTCGAAGAGTAAAATACTACTTACAGTACGGACCTCGAACTCGGTTTGTAGCAAGTATGTAATGAACGCAAGCGATTCGAAAATAATTTGCAATATACTGAAACAAACTTAATTAGCTGATGTCTTCAAATCATCGAGGTGACTCCCTGAAAATCACAAATTCATTAATCAAAATCTGAAATACTAGTTCAGGTATATCACTTTTTGAGACAATTGTTAGTTTCTTTATTCAAAGTTGACAAATTTGACAACTCTGTATAAAAAAACAAAAGCTGAGATAAAGTAAACTTTGGTTTCCTCAAATTATAAAGTGACCTTTTGTGGTTTTTCGAGGGAACCTTAATTCCGAGGTTTGAAATATTATTCCGTCATATGTACTATTTTTGGAGAACAGAATACTAGTAAGACCAGTTAGAAAGAAAGAACTAGAAAAAAAATTAATTAAGCAAAATACATTTCAAATCAAATACGCCCCGCTACCACTTAAATTGTGACTGGCCTTCTGGTATAACATCTTCCCTTCAATTAACGATATTAGTCTGCACTCCAATCTCAAGTTTGAGGAAGTCTAAAACGTAGTTTACTAGCTCTTGAAGCTCTTAAAACTGCAATTATACCAAAAAAGATTCTTTAGTCAATGCTTTTCTGTAATCTTTTGACATCATATGTTTTATTTTTTTCAAAGATTTCTCTATCTATATTTAGAAATTTATACTTCTTGAATTTTTTCAACCTACCTATTGTCTTTTAAGTCACCGGTCCCCTTTGACAAAAAATAACAATAATTGCTCTCCTTTGAGAGAAAATGTGGTATTTTACATATCTTTGCAGCCGACAGAGCCTGCCGACAGCAGACAAAATATAAATATAAGTGTTGGTGGACTGAGAAGTACCACGTTCTTTACGGCCATTTATTTCTTACACCAACTACGAGGTGCAAAATAATCCGTATGCTATCGTAAACTTATTAATATTGACTTTCGGGTAAATATGAGCGGACTGAGGTATAAATGATTGAGTGTACTAGGCAATTTGTTTCTCCTGGACGTTAAAATGAAGACAACGGAAACGAATTTAATGACGTCAAAACAGATATCATTCCGGATGAAAAATCAAGTGTTTTTTTTTTCACAGAAATTCGTCTGAGACAAGGCATTGAATTTAAAATTAGACAATTGGTTGCGTGAAAACAACTTGGTTATCCAAAAATAAACTGCACAAAGGAAATTGGAACAAAATCACAATTACAAATTACAATCCAGTTTTGTGACAGGCTTCGTTTGTCACAGTGGTGAAGCAAGCATCAATTGTCACGTCACGTTTTGTTCAACAACTTATATACTTTTTTTCAGGCTGATTTTCTTCAGTCACATATATGTGATGCTTTATTTATCATAATTTTTTCTTGGATATTGTTTGTTCATTTTTGATTTTATGCGGATTAATAAGCTGCATTCCAAAATTGCCTTTAAAAAAAAACTCTTAAAAAGTGAATTTATCCCTACGAAATATTAGTCGTTCGTTAAAGACTGGGCCCGGTTTTTCGAAAGGCGATTAACTTAATCCAGGATTAGCGTTTCTCTCCCTTATTTTTGTTTTTCAAGAATGACTTCTTCTAATTCAAAGTTTTACCGAATATCATCTTTGAACAGCATTTGAGAGTAGAGAAATACACTCCTTGGTTTATTTTTAATCTGAGATTAGCGTTAATCGGCTTTTGAACAACCGGGACCTGGTTTACACTGGGGCGATATAAGCATAAGCAGATAACGAAGTTCACACTTATTGTACAAGCACGCAACAAGAAAGCAAACAAGCGCAGTTAGCTCCAGAAAAAAAAACTCGCTGGAGAATGCGACAAGCCAAGTTTCCAAAATGGTATACGAAGAAGAAATTCTCCTCCTTTCATTGCTGCTATGTAGAAGAACTGACGACGAAAAGAGAGAGAACGAGAAATCAGAAAGACGTCCTTGCCGGCCAGTTGTTCAAACGATCATGCCGATGGATAGCGCTATCCACCGGATAAATCACTATCCAGTGGATAAACACTAGCACAACAATTTGAGTTATCCAGTGGATAGTGATTTATCCGGCCGATAGCGCAATCCATCGTTTGAACAACTGGGGCCTGTTGGCTGAGGGACATTTCCCAAAAGAGGAAAGAACAATCAGAACAAGGTCACTTTCATAATCTGGTATGGGAACAGCAGCTAGCAGACCGAGAATTTTATCTCAGGCCGGGATATATTTCACCTGACAGCAGGTAAAATTGCAAACTGCCCCAGCAAGTTTCTCGTAAAAAGCAGTACCTTCGGTCGCCAGAGGTCGCCATCTTAGGCACTAATGATCTTGAATATCCGCTGGCATAAAAAACAGCAGACACCTCGGTCTTATGCTTATGCCGTTTGTGTTCCACCCGGTTTACACAGTTATTAACGTAACATAAGCAGAAGCGTAAAAAATGGCAAACGATTCCTTTTTGTTATGCTTAGGCTTATGCCACTCCCCGGTTTACACAGCTTATGCAGTATGTTTCTTATGCTTATGCTTAATTATGCTTATGTCACAGTGTAAACCAGGCTTAAGCTCAATTTGACATTTCCAGGAAACAGACACTATATCACTGACATTAAAAAAATTCTTTATTTCATATTAAAGTTGGGTTAAAGTGATTAGGTTTATTCAAGTAACAGTTTTAGAGGCAACTGTTTTCCCAATGAGGATGAGATGATGTATTTTCAATGGTGACTCGGGGATACGTGGAGAAATTCTTTTACATTAGCGTGCCTAGCACTTTTTTTATCGAAAGTAGACGCTTCTTTCCACCGGGGTTGACTTTGAATATGGCCGCGCAAAAACCTGGACCGCAGTCAAACGAGAACGCGAGGGTGCTTTTCGCGCGGCCATTTACTTTCAAACGATCACTCGAAAGTCAACCCCGGTGGAAAGAAGCTTCTAAAATTTACCACACCGCTTGCTACGTAGGCTACTTTTACGCGACTCCGGCGAACCAAGGTTTCAACGTTTCAATCCATGTAGGGGATCTTGAGCAAAGAAGACGTAAGTGACCGAGCATGCGCAAAACAATGGCTCTGCATGCTCCGCGCACTCTGCACGTGCATTTTACATTTTGTTACATTTCGGTCACATCAACATGTGAAATGGCCACACTTGAGGTTATGTGGACTACTTGAGCAAGCGACGATAATTTCTCACTTTACTTGCCACTCATCAATACAGTTTACCAAGAGAAAAAGAGGGGACAGAGAGGGAGGCTCAAGGCGTTGGCCGGGATATGTTATGTCCACGAAAGTTATTTTTAGACGAGCGGTAGTCTTTGTTCTAGCGGAAGTCTGTCTTCTGAGACGTCCGCATGCAGTCTTGCTTCGCTCTCAGGTTCTTAGTGAAAAGAGAAAATGATGGCGCACGTTAAAGGCTGATGAATATATATTTTCTTTCAAACATCGGACCGAGGTTGGCCTGCATGCGGACGTCTCGGAAGACTTCCGCTAGTCTAAAAATAACTTTCGTGGACATGACATATCCCAAGGGCTGAAGCGGGAGCCTCCTTCTCTGTCCCATCATTTTCTCTTGAGTTTACCGATTCAATTCCAGGACGGTTGACGCTCATTTCACATTTTTATGCTTTACAGTCTTGCCTTTTACAAGCGAACTCCGAGAGTTGCAATAATCGGAAAATATATGCAATGAACAACTTTCATATAACCCGCAAGGCATTTTGTTTTCGCCCCAAATTTTTGCAATAACTATTAACCAGTATCAAAAATACCATTGCATTAACCATTGTTTTTTTTTTCTCTTGGGACTTACAATGGTCCCGAGAGAAACTGGAAACAATGCTTATGCAAAATTCTGGAGGTACAAAAAAAGAGTATTATGGTATTTTTGATACTGGCTTATTGTCAACTATTCCCAAGTGCATTTGAAAACAATATTGTATGCCTAATTTTGTGAGGGAAACAAAATGCATTCCGGGTTATATGAAAGTCACTATATTAGGAATGACATTCTTCTTCTTGTCAATGTCGTCTTTGCATACGGGCACACTTGTCACTTTTCACACGAGCGCTAAGGAGGGATGTCGGCTGATGTCAGATTTCTAGTTTGCGGATGGTGGAAAACGACAGCGAGACTTCTGTTTTGTACAATAAATGAAATGATATATGATTGATTTTGATCTTTTGAAAGGGCGTGGTTGGAGTTTTTTTTATTTTATAGCTGAAAACGGCCGTAAGTTTGAATCGCTAGAAGAGAAACCACTGGTAATGCAGTGATTACTGTTGTCTGGATAAAAGCAGTGATGAAATTAATTCAAAAAAAGAAAAACAGGATGTTGCGGCAGTTGCCTCTGCCATCTTCAGAGTGAAATGAGCAATAAATTCCAGTGAAATATAAATACTAGAGAAATTACAATAATAATAGTAATAATTAAGACTATGACAATAGTAATTCAAAATTAAAAAGAAAGTTTAAATTAACAGGTTTGACCTGTGCGTTAAGTGTTGGTTTGTCCCAAAGCAAGTGCAACGCCTCTTTGATTTTAAGAGCAAATCGCGAAGATGCCTGATTGATGATGGCAAAATTGTCACGAGAGCATGCAGAGCGACACGCTAAGGAGCTCTCCAGATGCTTGAAAATGTGTGAGGCCCTGTCCGTTTCCAAGTGTGTCCCTTACAGGTGTGTTGCAATTTTCATGTTGGGAATACCCTTGAGAATATATTCAACAGCGAGATCGATACTCTCTTCCAAAGGAATGTTTGTGAACAAGCCCTCAACGTCAAAGGACATCACCATGTATTTGCCTTGCATAGAGAGGCTTTGGATCTCCCGTACAAATGTGAATGTATCACCAGCACAGTGTTCGGACGACTGATATGAGGCTGTAGGAGACTGCAAAGGTATTTAGATGGCTTGTAGTTGCAGGTACCAATAGAAGAGATGATCGGGCGAAACGGTGGTATTGAAAGCTTGTTCACAAACATTCCTTTGGAAGAGAGTATCGATCTCGCTGTTGAATATATTCTCAAGGTTATTCCTAACATGAAAATTGCACACGATGATCTCAAAAAGCTTTTCTTCGTAGCCACCTCTCAAACGCATTTTCTTTTTGATGGGTCATTTTATGACCAGATAGACGGTGTTTTCTTTTTGATGGGTCATTTTATGACCAGATGGACGGTGTTTCTTTGGGGTCCCCACTTGCACCTGTCTTGGCTAATCTTTTTATGGGGCACCATGAAATGAAGTGGCTAGACACTTTCCTGTCGGAAATTCTATTATATCGACGGTACGTAGATGACACTTTTTGTTTGTTTCATACGGAGTCTGATGCCTTAAGTTACTATTTTTTGATTTCATCAACTCCCGTCATCCCAACATACGATTCACAATGGTAGCGGAATCAGATCATAAAGTGTCCTTTTTAGATATACACGTTGACACGGGGCCCACGGTAGTTACTAGAGTATTCCGTAAGAAAACATTCACCGGCTTATTAACATGCTTTTCTTGCTTTACCTCATTTTCATACAAAATTGGGCTAGTCAAGACCCTTGTTGATAGAATTCTCAAGATTTGTAACACCTGGCAAGCGTTTAATGAGGACATCGCGTCACTAACATTCATCCTAAACAAAAACCTGTATCCATCTAGGCTGATTGAAAGAATCATTAACCGCAGTGTCACGCAGTATGTAACGGGCAACGCCGTAAGATCAACTGGTGAACAAGCGCCCAATATCTTTTATTTCAAATTACCCTACATAGGTTATTTATCTAGCATCGCCCAAAAGCGCATTCGTCGACTTTCACATTTCTATTGTAATAATGCAAACATTGTGTTAGCGCTTTCCTCCTTCAAAGTAGGTAGCCTCTTTAGTGTGAAAGACCTTATCCGTGATGGACTCTGATCATGTGTAGTTTATAAATTTTCGTGTGCAGGCTGTGCAGCTTGCTTTGTCGGTGAGACCACCCGACATTTCAACACACGTGTAAGGGAACACTTGGAAACGGACAGGGCCTCACACATTTTCAAGCATCTGGAGAGCTCCTTAGCATCTCGCTCTTCATGCTCCCGTGACAATTTTGCCAGCATCGATCAGGCATCTTCGTGATTTGCTCTTAAAAGCAAAGAGGCGTTGCACATATTTTACGACAAACCAACACTTAACACACAGGTCAAACATGTTAATTTAAAACTTTCTGTTTAATTTTGAATTACTATTGTCATAGTCTTAATTATTGCTATTATTATTGTAATTTCTTTAGTATATTTATTACGGTTGTGTGTTACCGTCTGACTGGATAATTTACAAAAAGGCACCATCAATGCTGTAACTTAGCACCTTCAGATGCAGAACAAAGTTCTTGCTTTTCGCAGCTATGATTCCAGCTAGGATCAAACTCCACCCCAACCTCAGCAATATCATTTCCAGAGTTCACTCATGTCTAACGGCTAACTATAGTTTACTGATCCTTGCATGGGGGACCCCTGTGACACCTGAAGGGTCAGGCTTAGATATTTTCTGACTTGGACTAATTATAAGTCTTATATAAGAGATTGGTTTTGGGTCATCTCAAAGTTGTAGGCGTTGGATTTCTGCCAAGCAGTGTCACATAAATAGTGACTATGATTGACAAAGTCAAAAGCCAACTCACTAAACTCTAACTCAGGCTATTCACCACCCCCATCTACTCGGGCTTGCTGGATATAAAATGATTATAACCAACCTCGTCGGTTATCTATCGCTTCATATCCAGCGTGCCCTCGTAAAATAATTATTATTCCATGAGCGCGCGTTGGATATGAGATGTTAAATAGCCAACGATGCGCGTAGCGCGGAGTTGGCTATAAGCAGTCTCATATCCAACAAGCGCGAATGGAATAAGTGTTTCATTAAATTCCTTAAACTCCAAAAGTTTGAAAGTACGAAATACGAGCGAAAAAAGGGAGAACATCCTAGCGAAATCGAAAAAACTTGATGAAGATGCGATGTTGTGTAACACCTTGTGGTCAGACAGAAGCAGGCTTATCACAAAAACATTTCTTTCCTTTTCGCGTACTTCTAAGCTTCGAAATTGATCCAAACTTTCCACAAAAACGTTTTTCTTTTGCATTATACCAAGAGAAATTTCGCTTTGTGGCGTAAAAATTTTTAGTTCAGCAACGCTAAGCGCAATCATTTACCATATAAGGTAGTAGTAGTAAGACTATTTAAACGCGGAAAATCATCAGTTGATAAGCTTTACAATTAAGTTAAAAACTAGAACTATTAACGACTGCTTTACATGATTGCCATGTGGGAGATATGCTGGATACCTTCTTCAGGTTTCGCTTAAATTGCTCAACAGATCCAACATTTTTTAAGCTATTGGGCAAGTTATCCGCTATAGGAGGAGCTTTGCTTTAAATAATCAGTTCTCGGTCTTGAAAAAGCCAGTTTTCCCTCAGAGTTTCTCAGGTTGTAATTAGAGTAATACTGAGTGAAAAGAAGTTGAAGATAACTCGGGGCATGTCCATTCATTGTCTTATACATCATTAAGGCTTTCCGTTTCTTTCATCGAAAGAGCAGGCGCAGTAAGGTTCAACGAGGCAATTTCTGGCTATAAGAACCCCACGGCGCATGTTCTCCTAACTTGATAGAGTTTCCCAGGGCCTTGGGTCGACCCGAGGCTCTGGTGACGAGACTGGCGCGAGATCATTTACTAAGATGCGAAAACACAATTTATGCGCATGCTCACATTCCTTTCTCAGCCCGGGCTGACATTTCATTTCGATTACATGGACTTTTTGCGTATTTCTCAGCCCGTTTGGCCGGGCTGAAACCTTCTCCATGTACTTTCCACTTTCATTCCAGGAGGATTTCTTTCTGAACCCGGGCTGAACTCTCAGCCAGGCTAACCGGGCTGAAATTCTCCATGAAATCAGGCCTTTATAGTCTATTTGGTACGACAGGAACCACCTGATAGCTGCCTGGTCAAAACAATGACATTTTACGCAAGATGATCTCGGGTTTACGCCTTTACAAGGACGCTGAATAGAACTCAAAGTGTAGGCAACAGCGCGAACTTGAAATCCAAAGCCATCCGCAACTGGTACGTTTGAACAGAGTTAAACTCTGGTTTGAAATAGTGCAGGAGCCTATTAGTAGGAGCTTGCCTCTCCCATAAAAGCCCTATGAGTCAACCTTTGCGCGCATCTTTCTATTTTTAGAACGCCACGAGTTCTTCGGCATTCCATGTACTGTTTAAAATTTAAAATGGCCAATCAGAATAAAATCGTCGTCTAACGAAGACAAAAATTGCAAAAACAATGTACGCAAATTGTGCGAATTGGTGTAAATTAATGTAAATTTCAGTCTCCTGCTGAAGGGTTGGTTCTAAAAATAGAAAGATACGGCAAAGGTTGACTCAAGGATATAGTGCACATGCAGGCTCCTACTCATAGGCTGCTGAATAGTCATATTAGTTGTTCTTGGGGTGTTTTTAGTGCGAATAACTTGAAGATGAAAATAAATTCAACCAGCGAACACACTCAGCGATTTTATTCGCCGATCGCAGCGATTTTTGATCGGCAGGGAAAAATCGCCAGCGAATTTCGTTGCTCCGTGGTACGGGCACAGCTGGCGATTTCCACTCCACTTTTGTTCGTAGCCTCGTCTCTTCTCTTTAATCTGTCCACCATGCTTCGCTGTTGTCCACCATTTTTATGCAGTTACGTGATAAAATCGTAAGGCTTGGTTGAATCCTTCAGCAAATTCGCTGCGACGGGCGTAAAAATCAGCAGAAGCAGGCCTCGTGGGCACACCAGGCGAATTGCAGCGGTTTAATCGCACATATCTGAGATGCTACTGAGATATCAGCGATTTTATACGCCGCTCGCAGCATTCGGTGAACAAAATCGCCTTAGTGGGTCGCTGGCTTTAGCCAGATGAAGTAGATCGATGATGAGAGTAGATTGAAAAACACGAAATCTCAGCGGATAAAATCTTCCGTCGAGAAATTGATAGCTGACTATTGAACTTGTTACTTTTCACACGCATCCTAGCTCGCGATCTGGGCAAGATTTCCGCACAGGTCCCTACTATACGGTCCTTTGTTTCAAGAAAACAATAGCGATAACAATAGACGTAGTTTGGGACTGTGGCGCTTTATTCTTTTTTCTTAGAGGTTTTTTCCTAAGTCTATAGAGTTAAAAAAAAAAACCGGTCTAATTTCTGACTGAAATACGGAAAATTGAACATTTTTCCTGACATTTTGGCACTTTTTCTGCCGTTTTAGCCATTTTTCAGTTTTAGAATAAGCGAAAAAAGTGGAGTTTCAAGCAATCGTTGTAAAAGGGTTCACATTTTCATACATAACAAACAAACCAAATAAAATTACTGTTATCACAAATTTATAATGGCTGCTCTTGTTTTCGTGAAGTTGTTCTTTCTTTCTGTTTGCGAATTCTCCGAAGCACTGCAAAGTGTTTTCTTCCTTTCCTGTATAAGGTACGGCAATTTCAGGATCACAAACGGTGCATTTAGTGGGCTTTTGCGTTTTATCGCTCTTTGTAGAGATCGGCGCAATATCAATGATGCTTCCAAGTGCAGAGATCCGTGCATGTTCCTGTACGAGGCATACTTCGTTTCACTCCCCACCATGTCTTTTCAATACTCTGGTGTGGACTCGTTTGTCTGGGTCGACGAAGTTTAGGCGATGGTTAGCTATGAGATGATTTTACCCCTCGTCTTGAAGGCAATCGTAAGCTTTCCGGCCACAGGTCGCTAGGGCTAATGTTGTTTTCAAGGAAAGCTCACTGCCAGAAAATCATGAGTTCCGGCGGATTGAAGGTTATCCATTGCAGTGTTTTCTTGAATATCGCGAAACAAATCCATCTCCCGACCGCATTTCCACACAGGTTTTGGACATTTCAGTGACTACGAAAGTAAATTGTGTTTCTTGCACCACTCTATGCACCTTTCGGGATCGGCTATACTGAAGCAGAGACAATAGGCCATTTCCGAGTTCATGTCTGCCTCCTCTTCAAAGCGAGTCTAAGTGCGAAGTTTTTGTTATGAAAATTAGTTTTCATTCATATGTAAAGTAGAACTAATTACCATCACAACAACTTCGCACTTGGACTCGCCTTGAAGAGGAGGCAGACATAAACTCGGAAATGGCCTATTTCTAAATGTTCAAATCTCACTTTGCTGACGCTATTACTTCGGTAGCCATCTTGATTATTACGAAGACACTAGTTTGCTTCAAAAGAAGGGAAACGTTGCAATGAACGCGTGCATTAAAGTTTCCCATGAAGGATGCACCAATCAGACTGGAAGCGTGGTACACGACTCTTCCATGCAATGAACTTAGAAGTATGCAGCACGGGGCACGAAGGAAAAGCAGTGAAACAGGGATCTCAGGCTGAACTGTAACTTACGATTTGTGGGTTCGATTGTAGTAGGTGCACGGCACATGTATATAATTACTTATAATTGTTATGTAAATAGTCAGAACTCAAAAAATATATCATTTTCAAGATGTGAATTAGCAACTTGACGCGTTAGCTCAGTGGTCAAGAACAGGGACAAGTAATCCAGAGATTTACAGTGGGTCGGTGTTCAAGGCAGGCTGCGAGTGACGTATCATTGTAATACCACAAAACGCCAAGCGGGATCTGGAAAAAAGGACCGGAGAAAGGAATAGATAGAGGAAAGCTAGGCCAAAAAGGAGTACCGACGTGAGCGATTTGAGCAAAAAAGAGAGAGAAAGGGAGAAGGAGAGGAAAATGAGATCCACTTTCATTCATCCCGTAAGTACAAATTGGCCATGTACTTTTTTCGATTCCCTTGGGTATACGTATTGTTCTACAAAACAATAGCGCGAATGCATAATTAATTTATTCTGCAAGCATAATGAAGGCCCGGACCGGAAATCATTCTGCGATCGGCTTCCCAAAAATGCTAGCTGACCTTTTTGAATGTAATAATTGCAAAAAAATAACCCTTAAGAAGATCCAAGGACTACCATTAGGGTTGCCGTTCTGTTGGGCCTTTCGGTAACTTGTTTTCGACTTCACGACAAAAGAAAAGGCAAAATTTTCAAAAATTGTAGGAAACATTCCATCAGAACAGATATTTCAACGGAATCTTGAGTGCCTGGGATGAATGCTCTAAGAATCCTTTACTGTCGCGACACTCAATCATTTCGCATTCCGCCACGAGCAAAATGGGAAATTATGCAAATTGTTGGCTCTCAATAATTGTCCACCCGTGTTGGACTGGCTCGCCACGGTCAATTTGCACCTCAGACATTGTGCCTTTGCTATCTATTCCTTGAGTAGAATTTCCTGTTTCCTTTTCCGCAGGATGAGCGTTAAAGAAGTGTTATTGCAAATTATTACAGGTGTTAGATATCTAAGGCAGGGGCAACGCTGGATCTACAAATTGTGATAGCTTATGATCGTTTAAAAAACGAAAACAATCTTCAGCTGATTTAAGCTGCGGGAAAAATGTGTGAATTTTTGTTCCAGGTAGTCTCCTATTCGTGTTTTGAATCTCGACCTCTAAGTAACTTCAAGTGAGCCTAACTGCAACGAACAATTTAACCAAATTCTCCGGTGCACGTTTAAGTATTCGATTAAAACTTAACAAGATGCACATCTGGTATCAATTCTCAGTTGCTTTATCGGGTTCCGGCAGAAATTATCTGACGACAGCCCCAAATTATCGGCTCCTGGTTCCGATTTATCATATGAGAACACTTTTTTAAAATGCATTTG
Source organism: Montipora capricornis (assembly GCF_036669925.1). Taxonomy (NCBI): domain Eukaryota; kingdom Metazoa; phylum Cnidaria; class Anthozoa; order Scleractinia; family Acroporidae; genus Montipora; species Montipora capricornis. The sequence continues at coordinate 40,277,451 of NC_090886.1, forward strand.
TCAACTAACTCATTCGCAAAAGCAACAGACTTTGTTGGCTGGGGCCTGTTTTGTCTAGGTTTTTGATAGTCTTCGCTCGTAAGATTAAAGGTGAGAACCTCACAAAATCCGTACCTCGGTTGAAGAGTTCCAACAAGAGGTTTTTTTTTTGCAAACCAAAAGAGTATTTGTAGACCTGTCATTCCTGAAAGTCAGGAAATGTCTTATCGTAATTTCTGCGGTTAATATGAATAATTTGGACAGTTTCCCGTCTTCAAAGAATTGTCCGTTTTCCTTTTTGGTTCGATTTCACGGAAAAATGAGACGAAAGAAATTGATACGGGTAACAAGATCTTTGCTGAGTTCATACCAAACAAATTTCCCGCCATGAGGTTAACTTCGGTATTGGTTCAAAGACACTGAGGGTGGAACCATTGAGGCATAACTCGAGTCACGGCTTTTTTTAACCAGGGGATAACTTTTTTATCTTTCATTACATTGCTTTATTTTATAAAACAGGACTTACAAAAGTAAAAAAAAAAAAAAAAGTCGACCACGAAGGGACTCGAACCCCCAATCTTCCGATCCGAAGTCGGACGCCTTATCCATTAGGCCACGCGGCCATGCCCGAAGAAATTTCTGCGAAAGTTCGGTGTCATGATATTTTCAATGTTAGTTTTCTTAAAATGTTGACACACGAGACAGGTTGCTTCCTAAAAAGCTTAGGATTTCACACCAAAATAACCTGTTCTCTTTAAACAGAGAAATCACTTCATTACAATTAGAATAAGGGTCAATTTCAGTGCCACATTGTGTTTTTAACGGCTATTGACTCCTGTCACGTCCACATCATTAGCATCTTTACTCTGCCAACTTCTGGTTGAGATGTTTAAGTATCGCATGCGCAAGACATGAGCAGCAGCTTTCGGTTGTCGTTGGCGCGTCAGGATTCCTTTCTTGTTTCCCACAACGCGTGTTATTTCTGAAACAGATATTAAAGCAATGATAAAATTTTATTTGAATAATTATTATAATATACCTTTTTCAGTAATAATTAATTAATAATTAAGTGAAGAACGATCGTGCGGTTGAGTGTTGCTATCGTAACTGGCTAGGCAGTCAATCCCGCCCGTCAACTCCCCGTTTTCGAGTTGCTTTCCATAAAACCCAAACATCAAACACACTCATATCCAATGGTTACTTTTTTTTTCTTTCTATTCGCAGTGGATGGAACGTAGGATTACGAAATAAATATTGGAGCGCGCAAAGGCTTTTCGGCTTCTACCTTTCCGATTCGTTGCACTGCAATTTTTTCAAAACAGAGGCGGCATGGAGAAGGGACTGGGTACGCCTTTCGGGGAGAAGCCTTGATTTCAATGATTTCAAACCAAAATTTGATCACTATACCTACAATCAGCATTTAATACAAGTAAAGAATAATTAAGAACTATTCCAGGAGCGCGCATTGGATATGAGAAGATGAAGATGCAATGTTGTGTAACACCTGGTGGTCAGACAGACGAAGTCATCACAAAAACATTTCTTATCTTTTCGAGTACCGGTACTTCCAAACGTCAAAATTGATCCAAACTTTCCAAAAAACACTTTTTTTTGCTTTATTCAGAGAGAAAGTTCGCTCGCCGGCGAAAAAAAATTTAGGTTAGCAACGCTTAGCGCAATCAATTGCCATATAAGCTCAAACTAAACTATCGAACAAAGTTGGATTCCACATGCAACATTGTTGGATGTAAATGTTGAGGTAAAGGCAAAACACTATCCAACATTGCCTTACGAAACTCATTCAAGTTCAAGTTGGCGCTAAATTTATAAAGGCTGGTTTCCACATAATCGCAGACGATCGAGAATCGCATATTGTAGATCGCAGAAAGTTCTGCGATCGTCTGCGATCATATGGAAACCCACTTCTGCGATCGTTTGCGATCGTCTGCGATCCCGCGATCGTTATCGCAGACGATCGCAGAAGATAGAACATGGTTCTATCTTCTGCGACCGTCTGCGATCGTCTTCGATCATATGGAAAGCAAAGTTCTGCGATCTGCGATCGAAACGTATCCCATAATAATTTTAATTCTGACTCAAATGATTCAACGCTTCTTAGCAACAAAGCCTGAATGTTCGTTTATGTTCGTTACTGTTCTGTCAGAAACACGAAGTTCTCTCACGGCAGTGTGTGGAAAACCCCAAGTTTTTGTCTCTTCATGAATATTTTTCGAACTCAAACCGATGCTTCCTTCGCTTTTGAAGCTGACGATGCCGTCCCTTCAGGACTAAAAGAAGAAGTAAATTTGCTTGCAGCAAAATTTCCTCCTCATGTCCGCCATGTTTTTTTCTAAGATTTTGCGGCGAGCACAACGCGCGTGTACATTTGACATTTCTGCTGACCGAAATGTATGGCTGCAGCCGACTCTGCGATCTTTTGCGATCGTCTGCGATTATATGGAAACAGCTCTCTTTGCGATCGTCTGCGATCTGCGATCGTCTGCGATGATATGGAAACCAGCCTTAAACATGACGCTAACACTGAAACGAAAACCGCTCGTAGCGGCTTGTGTTACTGGAGCTGTTTGAGGACGGAAATGACGGATTCAAACGAGGAAAATAAAGATAAAAATAAAAAATGGTTAAGAGAACGTGTAGAAAAGGGTATGTTCACTGGAAGGTACATCCGCGTTTAGAAGATGATGAGAACTGATGAGAACGGATCAATTTGCTATTGAACCAG
>NC_090886.1:40287672-40290172 GCF_036669925.1 Montipora capricornis
ATCCAAGATGAGCACTCTTGGCAAGGTTGTAACGTCCGGCTTTACTCCAATTTGGTCGAGGTAAAAGATCTTAATGCGCCAGTAACCACGGAAACAACAAAATTGTCTCCTTATTCAATAGCCTTGCAATCTCAAGTCTAAGATGAGAGTAATGATCAATCTTCTCCATTTGTTGTTTTTTCTTAATTTTGTGGTCCCCTGGAACTGCTACGTCGATAATGAAGCACTTGTTTTTCTTTCCCTTTACAAGAGTATTATTATCATCACCGGCAAAAAAATAAGGTGTCAAGAACAGGTTCCTTTCATTTGATCGGTGTTAGTCTGTTTTTCTTCAACAGCACAGCATCCCTTACCTGATACTCTTCGGTAAATACAAAAGGAGGATCCTAGGAAAAATATCACCGCATAAGCTCAGTTTCTTGAAAACATCTGTCTGCCTAAGTGGTTGTAAACGAGTGCGAGCCATAAGCCGCTGTTTCACGTTGAAGCTTTCAGCTGAAGTTTATGTGCAACGGCGCTGCGAAACAAGTTTCATCAGGCGGTTGCACCGTCTAACGTAGAACTGGTCTTGAAATGTTGTTACCAGGTTCCCGCAAACAAGTCGATACTGGTTCCATGACCTTGGCGGCTAAGTTGCGGTTTCTGATTGGCTTCCGCGACGAAGCATAACAAGACCGAACGAGATTCACGAAGTGGTGTTACACGGTGAAACTCTTGGTTTTGTTACCACTGCGATCGTTGCGACCTGAAACTTGTCTCGCAACGGAAGTTCAACAAAGTTTCATGAAACCGATCATGTTACACGGTGCAACGCCAGCTGAAACTTTTTTTTGCAGTGCCTTTGCACAGAAGCTGATGCTTAAAGTTCTAACGTGTAACCGCGGCTATAGGGAACGTGACGGGTCGGTCCCGTTCGAGTGTGGGCCCAGTTTTTCAACAGCCCATCAACACTAAACCACTATTGGCTCAAACCTATAGGCTTGAATTTTGCCTGTCAAAAAAAAGCCTTAACTTTGTTGTAATTTCATGCTGAATGAAAGCAAAGGTTTAATCAATTTTGGACGCTAAAAATCTTGTGAAAACGTTTCTCTGATCGAATAGACTGCAATTTAAGTTGCCATTAATACAAGACTGCCTTAATCAGGCTTTGAACACCTGGGCCCTGGAATTTAATAATAACACAACTGTCCAAGTTGGTTCATAAGTGAGACGATATTTCGCTCAGAAAGTCGTTGCAGTTTTAATAAATGAAATTAATATATTGGAAATTGGAGAAATGGGATGACAAGTGGGAAAGAGTTCGTGGAACGTGTCTTTTGGGATGGATAACTAGTGATTTGTGCCGCAAAGCGATGCTACATTTCCACAAAAAAAAGAAAACAAACGATCACGAAAAAAAGCTCATCAGTAGTAGGCCATACCAGAGGCTTTTCTTCAAAGAGAGTCTAAAAGCGAAATTGATCTTATACATAGTAGAACTAATTACCATACGACAAATTTGCCCTTAGATTAACTTTGAGGGGGCTCTGTCACGCTCTTGGTTTTCCTGAAAAATGCTAAAAGATGTCTTTATACCATTGAAAACTCTTATGATGCGTTTTGATTACTTAAGACGAAACGCACTGGAAATGGAAATGGATTGTATTTGTAAAAGTTAGGGCCAAACTTTTCACATTCTCTCGTTTTCGAATTCTCTTCCCTTCCCTTGCAAAAATGCCAAACATTTACAATGGAAGAATCTTCAAGTGAAAAAAAAAGTAGAATTATTCTCCTTTTAGAAAAGCTTCAAAGAATACTCCTACGCACTTTTCGCTGGAAAACATACATACTGTGACATAGCAATTTTCTGGCGACCATTCAGGAAATTCAATTCTTTGGAGACACCAAAAAAAAAAAAAAACAAAATAACAACAACAACAACAAAAAAAAAAATTGAAAATTTGAGTGAAGCCTACCCTATGAAGCCCGGCGATAGTATCTGCACCATATTCAGATTGTACAACTGGTTTATGGAACGTTTTAAACCAGTTTCTTAGCTCAATCTCGAGTTGACGGCTGATGAGTTGTGTCTGACCGCAATCTTGATACCATGCATAGTAACGGTTACATAGAATCACATCAACAAATTGAACCTGAAAGAAAAGAAATTGCCAAGCTCCATCATGGAATGGAGCGTTTTCACTCACGTGACTAGCAGCCATATTGGATTACTTAAAGAAAAGAAAGTATTTGCATAAAGATAGAGTTCAATTCGCGGAGGATTAATTTGGTACACCATCATGGCCGCCATATCTTTGTTTTGGAACACCAACGTGGCCGCCTTGACGTCATGTAAAAACACTCTATAGACGTCTTTAGCTTGTACGTTTCGTTTTCCCATTTCAGACCAAGCGATGTTCTCAAGGCAATTTTCCTTTTCATTGTTCATAAGTTATGAGTACATATGCACGTGCATAAGGCAACACTTGAAAGAAACTGTTCCCAAGAGTAACATAACGTG
>NC_090886.1:40295172-40305172 GCF_036669925.1 Montipora capricornis
TTGAAAGTCCTGAGCTTCTTTACGCAATTGCAAAAATTGCGTTCATAAATGCGAGGATCATAGCTTCACTTAATGTATTAATAACCTTACTGTCCTGACAAACAACACGTTCACTTCCGGTTTCTGTCCGTAACAATAAAATATTGCGCGGTTAAGCTCCCTGTTCACTTGGCTCACGTGACCATGTAAAATAGTGGACCCAATTCCATTTTGTCTGGATAGCGAAGAACATCTAAGAGTCCAAACACCTGCACAGAAACTCCACCCATAGTAAAGTGACCTTACCATTGAGTGTTGTCAATGTTGCGGAGCCAGAGCTCTGAAGAACAAGTCATAAAAGCCACTCCAAAACTCGAATGTATTAGAAGGGCATAAGCTTATGTTAAAATTGTTCAACGGTGCAAAGGCCCTGTGACTGCAATGTGTACAAAAATTTGGTTTTATCAACGGAGTTGATAATGTAAATTGGCCACCGTACAGAGATTCTAAAAGCTGACGTTTCGAGCGTTAGCCCTTCGTCAGAGCGAATCGAGGGATTATGGGTTACGTGTAGTTTTTATAGTAGAGTAGGAGCTACGCTATTGGTGGTAACATGGCAACGTGAAAAATAGGAATATATTAGTTAACTGAAAAGCGTTCGTTAATACCGTGAGGATTAAGGGTGCCGATTTGAAAGATGAATTTTTGTTCCAGATTGTTGCGGCTTTCCGTCGTACCTAGATGTAGGGAAAGGCCGCAGATAGCCATGTGTTTTTTGGAGTGGTTCGGCAGATTAAAATGGCGAGCTCATTATGTGTGCTCATTAATCTCTGATACCAAAGTTTACTCCCCCACTCCCAACTAGCACAGAACCATTATCCTGTGATTTGGCATGGTAAAAAAACTTGGTCATTTTTACATCATACCTGTCCTCCACTCTGCAAGGATATGAAATTTGAACTTGGAATTATATCTTTCTGCTCACTTACTGTTTTATGCCAACCCCAGGGCTTTCATCGATGACCACAATTCCTTCCCTGTCAGCCATGTCCATAATTTCATCAGCATAAGGGTAATGACTTGTGCGAAAACAATTTGCTCCCAGCCACTTGATCATGTTAAAGTCTTTGGCAATAATGGCATGGTCCATACCTTTTCCTCGAATCTACAGGAAATAAACCATTTTATTATTGTGCAAATCACCAAACACCACTTGGATAATTTTAACACTCAAATGACACCACAACTGAGTTCTGAAATGCCCTCACATCTGCATCTTCATGTTTTCCAAAGCCTTTGAAGTAGAATGGCTTGTTGTTGATGAGAAACTGAGTCTCCTTCACCTCAACAGACCTAATACCCACAGGCAAGCGGTAAATATCAGACAACTCTGGCAAAATGGTTCGAGTTGTTACCTAAAAGAGAAAAATTGCTATTCAGGAGCATTATTAGGAATGTTGGCTTCAACTGTACAAGACCTGTAATACTCCAAGAACTGAGTTTTCTGTTATCAGCCGTGCATAAGTTATGGAGCTCGAAGTTCTTTCAAGGGCATGTGCTACGAAAAAGAGTCTCGTTGTTTCATTATTATTTTGAGGTCTCTACAGCCTCAACCCCAGGGTCAAGCAAAATTTTAGTTTCTAAAGAAACTGTGGTACTGGATCGGGTGACGCAGTCACCTAGGGTAACAACATGGCAGCAGGTCACCGTATTGACAGCTGAAAAGAACCAATGGATAAAGTTGAGGTCTCTACTACCTCCAGAAGAAAAGTCTCAACAGTATTTCTCTAAAACACGTTTGTACAGTGGCATTAAGAAGGCAATATTACCACTACTATTTCCTTTCATGCCATACCTTCAGAGTATAAAGATAAGCAGGTTCATCATTCATTCCTATTGGCCACCAAAGCATTGGTTTTGTTACAGACAATTTTCCTTTCAGCATTAAAGGACCCTCTGTCGAGGATACCACATTTCCAGCCTTGTCAATAAGTTCATACTTCATGGAAATATTTACATCACCAATATAGGAAGTAGTCTCGGCATAAAACTGAACTGCACCCTCTTGGTCAGTGTGGTTTGTCACCACGGTGATGTCTGATAAGAACACAGCAGGGGTTGTGTAAAGTTTCACAGGACGGTGAATACCAGCGTAATTGAAGAAATCAAAGGATGTGTCCATCACAAAATACCCTGGTGGATACCTGTGGAAAGAATGATACAATGTGCAAACAGGAGCTGTAATGAATGAAATGAACGTATATTTGAAGTGCGGGTTATAGATGAATGAGAGAAGAAATGAATCCAACAAAAATTGACCTGCTCGCACTGTACATGTGGCTCGGTTGGTAGAGCACTGCACCGGCACCACAGATGTCATGCCTTTGAATCCCTTTGGAGCCACTTGATTTTTTCAGGTGTCTATAAAGTGACAGTTGAAAGGCTGGATGCAAAAACCTACCGGTAGTAAGTGACAATTTCGGTCGATGCTCAAAACTAGCCCAAATTTTGCAAGTTGATTGGAAATGAACTTACAGTGCGACGCACCTTACCACGTGTAAGCATGTGTAAGCACGTGAAATTGGCTGCTTTTCAATCCCAGGAGACTATCATGATGTTCCATGAAGTGGTTTCCAATTGATGAGTGTTTATGTTCAACGATGCGTTGGTGAAGGTGTCGGGTTGTCATTCCAACATAATCTGCATCACACATATCACATTTAAATATGTAAAGAACGCAATTTTGGTTTACCAAGTCAGGTTTCTTCTCTTTCGGCTTAAGATCTTATTCAAGCTTATGACTTAAGTAAATATCAGCTGAATAGTGACATAATTAATTAATGCAAAACTTTGTACTTAATTTTTATTGTTTTCTATTGTATTTTATTCTTATTCTCATACATATTTTCTATTGTACATTAGTTCCTATTGGTTACTTATCATATATATATACTTGTTTTATTCTTATTCATTTTGACTTGAGAATGACGTTATGTAAACGTCGAAACGTCGTCTCATTTTTTATTGCTCAACTTTCTAGTCAAATGTTACAATAAGTCACTACTTATACATAATCTGAAACAAAGTAATTTAATCAAAATTGAACTGATAACAGAATTTTGAACCAGGACTGAAATTGAACCACAGCATGCAAAAGTCAGTGTGCATGTTGAATATCCAAAGTTTAGATAAAGCACCAAAAAAAATTCACTTACATATCTCCGTCTAAATATCTAACTGCTCCTGGAGGTAATGTTGATGGTGTAAGTGTGTTGTTTACTGCAGCTGTGATTCTGTTACTTTTGTCATATGATAGATAAGAAGTGACATCTGCTTCAAATGGTAAATGACCCCCAGAATGGTTCATCACTTGTTTGCCGTTCAACCACTAAGGGCAGGACAAAGGTAGACACACACGTAAAATTTGGGTCACATAATTAAATAAAAAACCATCTTATTTTTTTGAATCAGGGCCAGGATTGTGTTTTGTGAAGGGTTTGTATTGCTTGTTCTCACTGTCATGATCATCTGCTGTGCTTCTTCATAGCCCCTCATGAAGACAAAGTCAAATTTTCCTTACCACAACAGTGTTGTAATGAGCACTTTCAAATCGAAGATTAACTCTGACATTCTCTGATTTGCAAGACTTCGGAACATAAACTTCCTTGTCATACCAGACCCAACCAATGAAGTCCCTCAAGGCCTTGTCCTGTGTGATGTCATTGTAGCTTGATGGTACAGGCATAGGAATCACATCACCTGTCTGGAAAGGAAATAATAATAATATAATAATATTTATCATGGCAAATACAGTTGGCAAGTATGTGTTTACCAATACTCAATAAAACAAACCCACATCGACAATTGTGCTACAATGATAATTATTGTGTTTCATGTAAAATCTACATAAAAGAATAGAATAGAATAGAACAGAATCATAGCTGTGCTGATCACTCTTTGTGGCAGTCTTGGGACTGAATTGCAAGGGGTGTAGCTCACAACATTGAGCCAAAAGCTCACATAAGACGCCATAAGATTATATCTGTTACAAAACCAGGTTTAGTTTTCTGATTTCTTTTCTTTTTTTTCCTTTCGTCATTCCCTAGCTTTAACAACATATCATTTATTTTGTACTGTCATTAGTTAGACCAAATTACTCAAAGTTCAAGTCATGTCACATATATGGCTAGTATGTTTCCTGTATCTTCCAATGCAAACATGTTAATAAACTATAATTCAACGTGTATGTAACCTTGGTCCTACCTGTAGTTTATTTACTTCAACGTGACAGTGACCACACTAATGCCTTGGCTACTTTGATCTCTGTGCACATAAAATGAATTACCACGTAATTTACTGCTTTTTCCCCTTGATTTCATCTTGGATTTTTTGTGAAATAAACTTTGACTTTGACTCTGGCAGCTTCTATAAGGTCCATGTAAGATTTTGGCAAGGGAGCATAACTGGAGTACTCAGTAGTTGGAGAAAAACCCTGAAGTCAGGTTGAGGTCATGGTTCATGACCAATGCACCAGACTTACTCCCCAGCATGCAAATGCTTACATGTATGTACCATTGACCTAGTTCATCATTGGCACTCTACTTTTAATAAAATAATCTGAAAGAAGCACTTCAAATTTGAAGCTGGATGCTAGGACCCAACTTGCAGGCAACAACCAGAGAGTTGACTTAAATTACATTACCTTAATGGGAGGGGACACACTGTACCATTACAGTAGCTTTTGCCGCGCTCATTTTACTCCCCCCTCTCCATCAGTGCTCCGTTTTAAGGGTATTTAAAGCTACTTAGGCTACACGGAAAGGATAGAAGTTGAAACAAGGATGCAAGATCCGGGAATCAAACTCAGGACCTCATACACCAAGGCCGCGCACTAACAGACTGTGCCATCCTTGCTCCTATTGCATGCTGGAGTTGAATTCAGAATCTCTAAACAGCAATCCAGCCAGCAATCAGACAGTCAGAGAGGGATTTGAGCCCATCACTGGGTCATGCACCAACAACAACAACAACAACAACAACTTTATTTAGCTAAATGTGCTGCCTCCACTACACATCCATACATTAAAGAGAATAAGTCAATTCCAGGTAGTGCATAGAAAATGATTACTGTGGGAATTGACTGATACATCGGTATCACAGAAATTTTATCCTGTCATGGTTAACAAGCTGGGTCAAGTAAATAATTTGTTTGAATACACCAAACAGATTCAAAATGCAATGTAATGCATAATGAAAAAAAAAAAAAGTGAAGTGCTCTAACCACTCAAAAGGAAGAGCGAAAAAGGATTTTCCACAGGTACAATGTAACAGTGGGTTTCCAGTGGAAAAGGATTATAACACGACATCAATCCTTTCAGTACCAAAATGTTTTGACATTTGACTAAAATTGTCAGCCACATTTTAAGAGTGTTAGTGAGGCCCCAACTGTTGCCATGGCTACAAGACAGCACTGATCAAAGATCCTCTAAAATTCAGTCGTTGAAAAATACCCAAAAAACTAATTCAGTGACCTAGTTTTTTTTTAAAACCTCATTAAATTCTTTTTTAAGAAACAACACAACACTTTTTAAATTTAAAAACATGTTTTGACCGAAACTTCTGCCATCTTCAGTTTAAATTACAAGTGCAGAGTTGAATATATAGTGTGAACCAAAATGCTAATTAGCTGTAAGGACACATGACAATGTAAAAGATTACAAAGAAAGTTTTAAATTAACATGATAAAGTTGATGATTAAGTGTAGGTTTCTCCCATTAAATATGAATGGCTTCTTTTATCTTAAGCTGGAAGGTGGTAGAAGCGTGATCTAGGATGCTAAAACAATCATTAGAGCACAAAGTGAGGCAATGCTCAGAATTCTGTAGATGTTTGAAGACGTGCGAGGTCCTATCACTGAAAGTGTGCTCACGTACGCGCGTGAAAAATGCCGGGTAGTTTCGCCGACATAGCAGGCACTACAGCCCGCACACAAAAACTTGTATACCACACCCGCATGGAGCCCACTAGGGACAGGATCCTTCACACTGAACATGTTGCCGATTTTAAATGATGAGAGAACTAACTTAATATCAATATTATTACAATAACGTTTAGGAAAAAGGCGAACCTTTTTCTGCATGATAAAAGAAAAAGGACCAATATAAGGTAATTTAAAGTAAAAGGTACGTATAGTGTCAGAGATGGAAGCCGGGGGATTACAGCCATGGCGAGTACGTGTGAGGTAGCGATTAATAATATTTTCAACTAGATGGACTGGAAAAAGATTCTTCTGAAGGATTTTGGTAAGCTTCGTGATGTCCTCGTGAAAACCCAACCAAGTGTTGTTGATCTTGTAGGCTCTGTCAACAAGCGTGCGAATGAGACCCAGTTTGTGAGAACGCGATGTAAAACTAAAGTAATTAGTCAAAAGGCCTGTAAAGGTTTTCTTATGGTAAACACTAGTGACAGGAAATTGTCATTTAAAATCGGCAACATGTTCAGTGTGAAGGATCCTGTCCCTAGTGGGCTCCGTGCCGGTGTGGTATACAAGTTTGTGTGTGCGGGCTGTAGTGCCTGCTATGTCGGCGAAACTACCCGGCATTTTTCACGCGCGTACGTGAGCACACTTTCGGTGATAGGACCTCGCACATCTTCAAACATCTACAGAATTCTGAGCATTGCCTCACTTTGTGCTCTAATGATTGTTTTAGCATCCTAGATCACGCTTCTACCACCTTCCAGCTTAAGATAAAAGAAGCCATTCATATTCAATGGGAGAAACCTACACTTAATCATCAACTTTATCATGTTAATTTAAAACTTTCTTTGTAATCTTTTACATTGTCATGTGTCCTTACAGCTAATTAGCATTTTGGTTCACACTATATATTCAACTCTGCACTTTGTAATTTAAACTGAAGATGGCAGAAGTTTCTGTCTAAACATGTTTTTAAATTTAAAAAGTGTTGTGTTGTTTCTTAAAATATCGTTATCCCTGCTACTGTCCAGACCTTTTGTCATTAAATTCTCTTCCTAAATACGTAGTATAAGACAAATTTATCTTACTAGAGGAACTTAAGTTATTTAAGAAAATGCTGTTTGAAAAGATTCCACTAGATGAACTTTTTTAACCCATTGGCACCTAGAAGTGAGACTTTAGTTACCGGTAACAGATTTTACTCTGTCTAAAGCCAGACGATTTTACTCGCCAAGGGGTGCGATCCAGAGCGTTTCAGGTGTCAATGGGTTAAAAATTTCTGTAAGAATTAATGCAAAGAAAAGACTATTAGTTGTATGAAAAAAACCGGGATAGGGCAATGAGCTAAGTTTCAGGATATTGCCCAACTTTTCTAAAAAAATTTAGTTCCAGTTTATGCAGTATTATTTTAAGTCACATTATTATTTCCGGTCACCTCTCTTCACAAGGAGCTTTAGTATTACATGTGTGACTTAATTACAGTACATGCACTCACTAAGCTGAAAACCCTTTCAAGCCTCCTTCATTCTTTCTCTGATACACACACATATGGCAGTTACTCTCTTTTCCAGTCTCTGCTGGTTTAACAGGAGAATGAAGAGAAGTGTTTGGGTTGATTTTGCGAGATTGGGGAGTTTATATCATCTTTTCAGAAGTTCCCACAACGCTGACAATTCTAGATGAACATTATCCCAAACAGACCCTGTAAGTTCTAAGTTGTGCTGCATGTGGCTAGAATGTCATCATTTCAAAGGAAATGCCAGTGCACGCATAATGGGAAATGTATCAGGGCCAGCAGAGGTCTATCCTTGCCCTCATTTTTCTTTCCCTTTCGGAGACCTATGCTGGCAGGGAATGTTTACACAAAGATGCACTTAACAATAATTATAGTGATGCTTCTCGTGACGTCACCTGTTGTTATCAGTATGCCAACCAGAACCTAATTGCTTGTTGAAACAATGACTTCTTGGCAAATTTGAATATCAAAAGAAATGTGACGTCAATGTTTGTAAACAAGAAATATTGCTAGTAAAGGTGGATATTCACTGAGACTGAGGTGAATAATAACTGTTTCACAGTATAATTACATAGGTGATTTGCATTTTCTTTAAAACAATCAATTTCTTAGTCTGTCAACTCGACAAAATGCTTGCCGCCATTTTGAAAATAATGCTTAGGTGATTATCGCGTAATAATCAACTCAAGTGCAACCAATCAGCACAGGGAATTTTCATTATTAACCTAAGTATGTAATTATACTAAATCACATTAATTAATGACTTCACAGTGCAGGGAGAAGGGCTGGCACAGTGGTGTGACCACTCACTTTGGCCTGGGTTCAAATCCCAGACTCGGTGTCATATGTGGGTTGAGTTTGTTGGTTCTCTACTTGACCCGATCTGACAAGTTTTCCTCTGGGTACTTCGGTTTTCCCCTGTCCTCAAAAGGGTCTTTCTGCAGGTACTGGAAAGCACAGTACTTTTGCATTGGGGACCGGTCATTATTTATGTGGGGGGTGGGGGAGGGGGGGAAATCATGGGGTGGGCCAGGCCTATTTTTTTCAGAGAAAAGGGGTGGGCCAAAAGAGAATTTCATGATGATTGGGGGTGCTATCACAGAATTTTCCTCCAAGTTCATTGTATACGAAAAATTGGTGATGAATTACATTGAGCACTTGTCGCAACTGCAAAGTGTCAATGAGATCCGTAAGCAAGAGCGAAGAAAAGAATTTAGCAAGTTCGAGCCTTCAAAGATGTACATTGCTATGACTGGAAAACACTTGTAGAGAAGGGGGAGCTTGACACTCGGAAAGTCCCCGAGTTGGACAAATACGTTGAGCATAATAAACTTAGCAAGAATGGAAAGAAAATCGACAAAATCAAGTGAATCACATGATGACAGTCATACTGTAACAATACAAGAAGACACATTAACAAGAAGTGGCCGCAGAGTAGGTCACTGGTCCACAAGATATGCTGATTTTGTGCAGTGAACAGGAACTCCTTATAGAGGTATAGATTGAAGGGGGTGGGGGGTCGGTCACCTCTTATATAAACTTATATGGGGATGGGTCAAGAATTAACTAATGGGCTTAAAGGGGTGGGTTACCTTTTTTCTTTCATGCTAAAACAAAAAAATCCCCCCAACCCCACACAAATAATGACCCTTCCTGGGTCACTTGGGATTAGTCTTTATTTGGAGTTGTTATGTTTTCTGTCTTTTGTTTCATTTGTTTTACGTAATCTCTGCTCCGGTACCTACAGAAGGAACATTTCCGTTAATTTGAGTTTATTTAATTTAAATCAGAGTGTGCAGCGATGGAAGAGTAGGTCAACAAAGCAAACTTTTCAACAGATCAGTGACTTAGCTTAGTGTGGCCATCAATGAGCAAGTACAGACATAAAAGCTTCCTGAGCATGCTACTTTTGTTTTAGTGCGAAAGAAAAGCAAAAATCGCGAATTTATTAATTCTACTCCTGGCTTGTTATGAGGTGTTACCTGCCACAGCGGCTTCGAAAACCATTCCTCTTCGAATCCTGCATTCCTTTTAGCCGAGAAATCGGCGCGGAAATTCCAAAATCCACTCAAATCCTTCACTTCTCGACTCTCAGAATCTCTAGGAAATAGCATACCTGGAAGGTCGGACTTGAAAGAAGCTGCAAGAACATCTATGGATAAAAGGACCAACAGAACCGCCTCCATTTTGAAAAACATGCTGATTAAGAGTCACGTGCTTGACGGACGTATATGTAAACAAAACATCAACCCGGGGTCCATGGACCACCCCTGCGGACCAACCCCCTTCTTTTGTAAATTTTTTATTTATTTATTTTATTTTTATTTTTATTTTATATTATTTTTCCACATATTTACATCATTTTCGAACAAAAAAAAGGCAATATATTTATATAATTTATGTTACATACATGTAAATGGTTACTGTTTATACCTAAAAAGTTATTATATTAGCATGTACACATATCAAACTACATCTAAACGTGGTCTCGTTCTTAAGGAATTTTCGAAGAGTTTTCTTTACATATA
>NC_090886.1:40310172-40320172 GCF_036669925.1 Montipora capricornis
GGCCACTTCCAGGACAGGAAGTCTGCAAATCAAGGACTTCCGGCACGTCTATCCACGCTCAGAAATTTGAAACAACAATGGTTGTCAACGGTTACTAAAATGGACCTTCACTGCAACTGCGCAGAGTCCGTGCACTCTCGTTCCCAGAGTCGCCGTTCCCGTGACCAGCGGTCGGGAAACGTAAACCTAAGCGTGCGCAGAACGACTCTGGGAACGAGATTGGAGTCTGTGTTAGAAAAGCGAACTCTGAGGACGAGATTGGCCAACACATCACGCATGCGCACAACCATTTCAGCCCGTCAATTAGCAACCCTGGACAGTTGTTTAAGCCTTGCTGGGTCTTATCAGCATGTCGCACTGCAAGCACACCAGGCGGGTGTCTTAGGCACCCCTTTAAGTGGCAGCTCCACACAACAAGGGTAGTATAAGCAGTAGTTGGGAACAGCACTGCCGTTCTCCCACAAGGCCGAAACAGCTGTCCAAGTCCGAACCCCAGTTCCTGAACTCGCTGGGCTTGAACCTGGGAATGTTCGATTAATAACCCTTTCACTTAACCACGAGACCACCACATCGCTAACTGCCAGAACGTTTTTTTTAATATGTCAATATTTTTTTTCTTCCGATTACCGCTGCAAACGTGAATTATCACCAGCTAAGAAACAAGTTTAAACAGGAGAAAATTTCCGGCAGTTCCGGTTCGGTGACACTATGACGTCAGCTTAATTTCTTGTAATTGGTCATCGGGCTCCTGTGGGAGTCTCATTTGGGGGAAATTCAATCTAAAAATAAATCGGTCTGTGAAAACGCCGTTACACGAACACAGAAGAGTTGCAGGCTCCGGGTCATGGGTTCCTGACGACTGATAAAACAACGCGAAAGTGTATTTTTCAACGATATTTCGGCTGGCCAATACCAGCCTTCATCAGGGTTATTTGGAAATCTAACGAATTTACAGAATATGTATCCACATGTTATTAAGTAATAAAAATAGGATTTCAAATGATAACGTAACGTGATATAGCTACTGGATAAACAAAGCAAAATTTTAAAAGAAGAGGTAGAGGACATTTTGATAGAAGCCATCCTCTTTTCCAATCTTCTCTCACCACAAAACAAGTAAATAGCGACTGGGTACGAGTCTTGATGTCCAAGGTGAATGGAACCCCTTCCTAGTCTGCTTTCAGACATATCGATCCGGAGCCCTTCTCTGCCATGTACGTATAGATCCTAAGAAGCGACTAACGAGGTCATCATCCCTCCAGCGCCTTCGAACTCCTTTGAGGCCGCCCCGTTTGGTCATTTTCCGTCTTTTTGGAGTCCAATCCGTTACTCGTAACGACAATCCACCAGCTATCGTTGGGTTTGGCAATATGAGCAGTCCATTTTTACATCGAGATGTTACACCGGTTATCAGTCACACGCGCCCCTCAACGACATTTTTCTATATTTCGAAATTAAAATTTAGGTGGACGTCAATCAAATGTTTCCACGACAATGGTCCTGTTCTCTTGGCAGCAGTTGAATTTGTCATGGAAACATTTTATTGACGTCCACCTAAATTTTACTTTTGAAATATGATTTAGTATTATCTTTGAGGGGCACGTGTGACAGATAACCGCTGCAATCATAGTGTTTCTTAAAAATCAAAATCTTAATTATTACATCTTAATCAAAATCAAAATCAAAATCAAAATAAAAAACCAATGTTTGATTTGATTTCTATGTAGAGCGTCTCCTATTGGTGCCCCAGCGCTTGGGACTTGACAACTGAGGAAGCTCACACTTTCAAGAAAATGGACTATTTGGAAGGATTGAATCCACCAAACTGTTTCACGTAACAGCAAACGTCATGGTACCAAATTGCTTTAATAACATGAAGCACTTATTGATGAGGCGTAATAGGTTACCATGGTAACAAAAAGCCCTACATTTTGTCTTTAAGGGCCCACGGACGGTGACTGACGTCATTATATCGTGAGCTGACCAGAAAACTCACTCACCGACCTGGAAAATTTAATAACAATCTCCTAATTGTTGTTTGCATCGAAGGTTCTTCCCGCCCTTCCTCGCGCTCGTCCTCAGATCAGCTGCGCACGCGCAAACAAACTGACTTCCGGTTTGAGAAAAAGCTAAATTTCCGGCAGTCTTGAAATTGAATTATTAAACGTTTTTTGATATGGCTCGTTTCACCTCCAAATACAGAATATAGCTAAGCATTGGTTTTTTGAAATCATCTTTTTTGAAAATGTTATGGGTATTTCAGTATCGTTTATCTCTCTAAAAAGAACATTTTTCAAAATAAAAAGAAAACCGTGCTTGGCTGGATGCAAAAACGAATACTAATTATGAAACCACTGATTAAATACCCAAATTGTTCGTACGTAGACAAATTTAGAGTTTGCTTTTATTGGTCACGTGGCCATGGGCGTGGCATGTTGACGTCATATTTGGGGTCATTGGTTCACAAAAGTTGGAAACTGACCAAAATAATGCCAAATTCTCTCAAATCTCTTAACCATTACATCCTTAGCAACGCACCCCAAAAAATACTTCAGTAGGCCCTTAAACATATTAAACGTTTAAACAAACGTTTACATTTTGTCATGCATTTTAAACATTTACATTTTGCCTTCAAAAGCTTATATCTCAAAATCGAACAGTAATGAGACCCTCATTTTTTATTGCTGAAATGATTTTAATTATTTCAGAAATAAAAAGTGCACAGTTATAAGACATTTAGTGGAGCGGATTCAGAGCCTCCTAATAAATTTCCAGTTGTGTAGAGGCTATAAATAGGCCACTTCGGAAAATACCATAATGCTCTTTGTTTGTGCCCCCAAATTTTGCATAAGCATTGTTTTTGTTTTCTTTTGGGATCACTGTAAGTCCCAGGAGAAACTGGAAACAATGCTTATGCAAAATTTGGGGGACAAACAAAGAGTATTATAGTAGATTCCGAAGTGACCTACTCGCTTCAGATAATTATTTTCTAACTTTGCAAAAAGTGGTAATCACTTTTAAGCGATAAAAAATGGCGTCACTGAATTCTTTTTGAAGACATAAGCGTTTAAAGACAAATTATAGGTGGCCTTTTATTGCTATGGTAATGAGTGCGTCTTTTCAGTGTTAAGCATGCGTCGCGTGCTTAAGCAGGTTTCTGAGTTGGCAAATTTTATTTGCTGTTGTGTAAAGAAGAACTTGTCAAGTTTTTCCTTGAAAAGTACACTTGTTCAAAGCTAGCATGCTAACTTTTCAGCAAGTGCACTTGTGAAGGAAAAAATTGACGCATTGCAGAACTTGCTCGTCTGTACGGGTCGACAAGGAAAACTTGTCAAGAAAATTGAGAAATTGCGGGCGCACAGCGGTCTTGTTCTTGCACGAGCCATGATCAAAAAACGAAAATGGCGCCCCGTGGTTTGTTTTTTTTTTTTCGTCCGCTGTGTACTTGTAATGCTGGCTCCTGTGAATCGTGTCAAAGAAAACTTGTTAATTCGTTCACACCAGCAAATAAGACTTGAAAAGGCAGAACTCGTCAAAGAAAACTTGTCGTTCATACACATGAGCATATGAACATTGTCAATGACACTTATCAAGGAAAAATTGCTCGTGTGTAACCGGCTTAAGCCTTAAACAGCGAGGGGCTGGTGACGACAACAGGACAGGTTTTTTCCCGCGGGTTTTATGTATCCCGCAGTATGGCGTCGCTAAGAAAATTTTTAATTCTAATTTCCGCCTCAACAGCTGTAGGTTTCTTCCCTACAACGGCTTCTCTCCCTGGAATGTTATTTCCAAGGGATACGGAACGCCGAGAAGTGAAGGATTTGAGCGGGATGTGGGATTTTAGAGCTGATATATCCCCAAACAGAAATGGCGGGTTTGAACAAATGTGGTTCGCTAAGCCACTGCGACAGGTAAGCAGAGGGTCGGTCATATTTTGATTTTTCCCAAACCATTTTGAGAAATAGATAATCCCATAGAAGAGCGATGAGATTAAAATTAAGCGAAATATGGATTACCTACAAATTCCCTAAAACCGGAAACGGAAACTTTCAGAGTACCGCAAACTGGAAGCCGGAAAGAATAAACCAGGAAACGTTCCAAACAATTTCCATCAATTTGTGGCAAATTCTCTTATCGATAGACACTGTTCGTTCAACGGTTGCCTTTGAAACATTTTGAACGTTCGCTCTTTATTTTGTCTTTTTGTTTCGAACCTGCTATCAAAAGCAAATGAACTCTCAACGGGTGTGTGATCGTCAAATCGAAATCAACAGATCAGGGAAAGGGGAATCTCCTCTTGTTCATCAAATGCCAACCGAAGTTGATGTACGAATTTGTATTTCTCCATCTTACCAGCTCGTGCAAAGCTAATTGGAAGTTATGTCCGTGTAAAGCAACTATTTTAAAGGATAAGTTCGATTTACTCACCGACTGTAAATAATTAATATACCTGGCGAATATGGAGGATTAATTTCTTTTGTCCCACAGTGAAAAATCTTCGAATATCCCAATAATCCCTTTCACCGATTTCATCAATTTTCTGGATCTTAGCCGCGCCATCTAAATTCAGAGCCGCAAGTGTGCATTACCTCAGAATTTTCCTAATTTCACACCGAATAATAGTTGTTGGGTTTTCCTTGAGTTTACAAAACGCACCTCAGTTCTTTCGAAAAGTATTTATAGGTCCTCAGCTTGTTAGGACTTGAAAACACGCCATGACGTCGACAGGAAATCTAAAAAAAATTCTAATTTGAGTATCCCTCTCAACGGTTTGGATAATGATCAGAACAAGCAGACGCTGTATAAGTTATAACTTATTATTTATAAATCAATCACGCATGCATGTAGACAGTGTTTTAAGTTAAATGAAGAGTGAATTGGATAATAGCGTTGTTATGGAATGGGTGGGCTCCTCAGTACAGTCACAAATAAGTATATATTTAGAATACCCGTTCCCGCGAAAATCAGTTGTCAAGTCCCTGAAAAGAACATGGCAGAAGCAATCACGTGTGACATGGCTTCTTCTAATTGGTTAAAGGCCCACCTTCGCCCAAAAGTCATTGCGGTCGTTTGTTTTTGTTTTTGTTTTTCAAATAACGACTTGTCCAAATACGTGATGTGATTGGCTAAAGGCACTCAGGCGAATCACTCGGGAAACAACATGTCAGATGTTTAGGAAATTTCGTGTTACACGAAATTCAGTCACGGTGCGCAGTGACTTTTGGGCGAATGTGGGCCTTTAAAATTGGCGGCCCTTTGTTTGTTTCACGCGCAAAGTGTATCTAAAAATAATTTCATTTATGACTGTACTGGGGCAAAGGCCGCAAAGTGATAGATCAACACTCTTATCTAATTCAATCTTGGTTAAATGTCAAGAACATTCGTATGAAGCGCTCCTCGTGGAGTATTCTGTCCGTTTGCCCTACACTCTTTTTAACATAAATAGAGGCGGATCCAGTATTTTTTTTGGAGGTGGTGCACCAATAAGTAATGGCGTAGCTGACTGGTGACGTTTTTTCCAGAATACCAGTTGTATTAGAAAGCTCATCTCGCCTGCACCCTCCCCCTAGATCCGCCCCTGATAAAAACGTCTAATTTTTGGGCTGAGGCTGAACGTTCTTATTTTCTTGCGATTGAGCCTGAAAACGTTTTAAACTTGTTCTTAAAATTGTATGGTTTACGACCACAAACTGAGTTGTTCGCCAGTGTATCATGTGATAAGAAAACCACATTGTTAATGCTAAAAAAACCGTCGACGTCCCCAAGTATTTGAGTTAATTGTCCTGTTAGACTAAAGTTTTAACATTTCTTTTACCCTTATTTCTACTACTCACACAAAAAGCAAACGACCATTATAAAGAGGTTCTGAACTGACTTTCAGCCTGGGTATGTCCCCAGTACTTTCTTAAAATTTTGTTTGATTTTGGCCTGAAAGTTCTTATAAAAAGGGTTCTTAAAGCGACTTTCATATGACCTGAGAAAGACCTGAAAAATAAACGTAAAAACAGAACGTAAACAAAAATGCAAAACATTTAATTGGCTTATCGTATAAAAATGCAAACGCAACGTTATCTCTCCATGGAACTTTCTGGAAAGTTTCGCTTGACGTCATTTGAAATGCAGTAATGTCATCGGACAATCGAACCGTTCACTGCCCATATTAGGAGTTTCCTTGGCGGGAATAAGGAGAAGATTTGTTTTAATCTTGCCAAACATTGGTCCTTGAAAGAAATTGTGAACACTTTTTCGAGGTCACACGAAAGTCGCTCTATAAAAAAGTGTACATCTAGACTCGGCCTCTTTACAGTCTTATCTGTTCAATGATTTTTTCCCTTCTTTTGTACTGATGTTTTCTTGTAGTCTGGCAAAGTGATTCCAATGCCTGTTCCCTCAAGTTATAACGACATCACTGAGGACCGAAATTTACGAGACTTTATTGGCTGGGTGTGGTATGAAAAGGAAGTTTATGCTCCCAGAGCGTGGAGCAGCAATGACACCAGGGTGGTCCTGAAATTTGAGGCAGCAAATTACAATACTATTGTGGTAAGTGAATCACACATTCTGCAATGTTTCCAGAAGGTCGCAAATGATTTATATCATATAAATCCATTACTTATATTCTTATATTAAGATTAAGAGTTTGGCTCCATTAACAAACGACAAAAAAGCAATCATGGTCGACCGGGAGTTACGCTTACAGAGATGTAATAGAGGTGATTGTTGTAATTTCTAACAATTTTTCAGTGTGCTTGTAACACTTTCAGAAGGGAAAATTCTTTTACACATGTCATGTCCCAATCGTTATCATTTTAGACAAATTGCAGACGAGTGGCTGGTCATGTTTTTCGAGGGGTGGGGTTGACGGTTAGATTAGAAAGAGAAAAATTTATCGGGTATGGCAGAGTTAATCCGTAATATAGACCAAAAAGAACTTTTCCCAGAAGAGAATGATCCTGATCAGCAGCCATATTGGCTCATTAAAACGAAAAATGAATTTTCACACAAATAGATTTCAATTCCCAAAAACACAAACCTATTTTTCCCCCTTATCACACTCTATGCATAAGGGGAGGAACTTCGAAAACCTACTGTCTTGAAATCTCAATTAACCTATCAAAAAAAAAAAAAACGCAACTACATCCTCCGAATCGGCCATTTTGACGAGAGCACAAGGTCAAGGACGTCATATTGCGCATGACCCGGGTCTTCGCAAAACGATTACAGAATATAGAATACGTACACTTACAGAGAGTTCACCAAAAAAAAAGAAAAGAACTGATTGCGTAGACATGAAAACCAAGAGTGAATTATCTAATTCACTCTTGTGAAAACTCCTTCCTTTGCTGAAACCGTAGTTTTTAAAGCTCTATTGAAGACCTCCTTATCAGAGTATCCCTACTTATTCCTTCTTTTCCTTCTTTCCAAATGTCGGCAGTGGTTAAACAGTAAAGAAGTGATGAGACATTCAGGAGGTCACTTGCCTTTTGAAGTTGATGTAACTCCTCTTCTAGAATATGATAAACCAAACAGAATCACAGCGGCCATAAATAATACCCTGACCCCAACCACCCTACCCCCAGGAGAAATAAAATACCTGACAGGGGGAGATTGGTGAGTATTGTAACTTGTAAGTTGAAAAAGTAAATATTTTGAGCAAGAGCTGATACAAAGAAGATTTCATTATTTAGTAATGTATAGGTTCGGTCCGTACGCGATGATCTCGGGCCAAATAGTTTTCCGTCCGGTCCTGCCACTCAGTCAATAAGTAGATAATATTTCGGCTGGCCAGACCAGTCTTCTTCAGGTACGATGAGAGTTTACATTGGCTTGCTTCTATGTACGCATATATAAAATAAGGTTGACTTGATTCTGGAAAAAATGTGATAAAATATTGTAGTTAGAACTAATTTGTATTCTAATAATATATATGAAAAAATTACTCGATTCTGATTGGCTGAGAGTAGGGCAGTTCAAGTGTAACACAGTACAAAACTTGTAATATACACACCAGTGCAAAAAGTGTAATACCAGTGCAAATTACACATCAAAATTCTGGATTATGATTGGCTAATAAACAATCATGATAGGGTTTGGTCAGAGCCAATCATATCTTTTGTTTTCAAATCAAGCGCGGGCCCTGGATAGCACAATTTATGGCGCAACTTTTTCCTGATTGCTTGAGGTGATACGCGTGCGTTTCTTGTGCTTAACCATCTCGAATTTTTTCATGTATACTAATAATAAGTAATCGCATGATTTTTCTCGCGCAATTTGGAATAAATAAGCACTTCTAAATTTTTTCAGAATACAAATTGCACGCGCCCTACGGGCTCGTGTAATTTTGGTCGTCTTTGAAAAATTGTACTCGTGCTTATTTATTAGAAATTGCACGAGAAATAATGCGATGACCTATTCAGTAAAGGAAGAACGGAAAATAAATAAATAATAATCTGAAATCTAACATGTTTCTTTGCGGATACTTAGACCGTTGGGTTCAATTGGCCTGTCTTTTGAAGTTAAAAATGCTTCCCTGGCCTTGCGGATGGAGGTTCTGTTGGAAAATATTAAGATCATCGTCATCATCTTCATTGTTACGTGTATCATCATGGTAATCAATGAAGCCATGGCCATTGTTTCTACAAAGACACAAGGCTGCAACTAATAGACCCTTTGCATAAATGGCGCCCAAATTAGAATAACAATACTTGATACATCCTTAGCCTCGTCTTTATGTTTCAAGACAAAGGATTTTTCTCATGAATGTGAGGCTAAGGATGTATCAAGTATTGTTATTCTCATTTGGGCGCCATTTATGCAAAGGGTCTATTTCCATTGTCCTGACTACTAAATTTTAACCTGTGGCTCACCCCATCAGGGACTCGTCCCCTCCAGGCCAGGTTCAGCTATGCAACTGCCCGCACCCCGGCTCCCGGTGTTCCGGCTGTCCATTCCATATTCTGCCGGATCTCACTCCCAATGTACATATCACGAACCGGACCACATAACCAGGAGCCTACAAGTCCAAATACTTGGTCTATGCGACGGCATTTTCACTGATCAGGGTATTTTTAGGCGAGTTGTTAAATACGATTTTGCTTGCACGAGTGACCATTCTTAATCCCATTGGTACTAATTTCTCACGCAAGACTTGTGATCAGCTGGAAAGGTCTGGTTTCAAGAGAAAATCAATCTAAAAATAACTCGGTCTTTAAAAACTCCGTTCAACAAGTATAATGAATTTGTACACTCATAGTCATGGACTCCTGTCCCGAATTATATCTCTACTTCATTGCAGGTATCCACCTGGTTTCTTTATCCAAAAATACTACTTCGACTTCTTCAACTATGCCGGCATTCACCGTCCAGTTAAACTCTACGCAACGCCTGTAGTCTTCCTCTCAGACATCACTGTCACCACAAGTTTCTCAGGAAACATTGGTGCAGTGAACTTTGTTGCAACAGTGTCTTCAAGTAATTCAATTGCACAGCTCCCAAAATTCGATATAACCATGGAATATCTGCTGCAAGACAAACAAGGATTTGTCGTAGCCTCAACTGGAGGTCCGGATGTATTTAATGGAACACTGACATTGAAAAACCCAATCCTTTGGTGGCCAGTTGGAATGAGCGATCTACCTGCATACCTGTACACACTCAAGGTCAAATAAACTTAACTTTACAAAACATATTTCCAAAACGTAAAGCACAACCCCTTGCTAAAAGTTGTATCTTAACTAATACCTGGGTGTTTAAGGTTTCCTAAAATTGAGGACCATCGGGTGTTTATTATTTAAGTTTTCTTATTTACTTTTCTAAATAAAATTACCTTTGGCAATTGGCTTAAGGGTACTATTAGAGTAATTATCTATTGGGTATTATTATTCGAGAAGGAACTACAAATGGGAACGATAATCCGCTGTCGTAACCTCTTTTCATAAACATCATCAAGAGTCAATTACCTAAGAGTAATATTTACCCAAATTGGCCTAGCCCCCATCAG
>NC_090886.1:40325172-40327672 GCF_036669925.1 Montipora capricornis
TCTGTACTAACTATGTAAGTTTAATATTGAACGCCTTAACAGGTGGAGACACTGCTGCAGTATTTCCCAGTGTTTGATCGGTTGAGAAAGGAATTCTTCATCGGCGAAATGATTTGGAACTTCGCGGATTTCATGACAAAGCAAGGTAAGTGAATACTTATACTTCACTTATCAAGAAATGACCTATTGTTCCTCATCAAATTCCATATCACACTTATGCACAATACCCTATTGTTTGAAGCCGCGGAAAGGGAATTTCGTCGGAAGCTGACGAAGTCGATTCCTTGCCATCCGAAGATTTATCGGCGAGTGAGGGAAACTGTTTCAAGGGAGAGGGGAGCGTAAAATTGCGTGTCAGCATGATTTAGTGGAGACGGATACAGGTACTGGGAAGGGATTTTGTATCTTTTCGAGCATGGCAGTGAATCGAAAAGTAAAATTACTTGCTCGTACATGTAAATTTCTTACTATGTAAGGAGCTAGGACTTTATTTAGCTGAATTGTAACGGAATTCTGCTGAGTTCTCAGATTGTAAGTCTTTTCCCCAAGACGACTAAATTTCAGCCTCCTAAACCTTGATTAGAGAAGGCTGAAGCTGTGTCACTGCGCAACTTTTAAACACGATCGAGCACAAAGACTTTAGCTTAGTTAAATTTCGACAACATGGCTGACGTTGCACTCGTGCGTTTTTCGAGTCAGTTATGATTAATAATTTTGTATTCACTCATGTGTAACCTTGAACAAAGCGAATACTCTTAATAGCAAGTGTTTTTATTAAATGAAACAAAAAAGCAATCGTCCTTAAGCCGAATAAAACATTTGAAAAGATGTTTTTATAACCAAAGGTAATATCCCAACAGCAATTACCCACCGTATTCTAGAGAACGAATCAAAGCAATTATCGAAGCGCGCACAAAACGAGATCGCTTGAAACTTGACAAAAACTCATTTGGGCAAGGAAGTGAGAAAATAGCCATGTATTGTTTTTTTTTTTCCAGCAAATCAGAGGAGATGTGCCAGTTTTTCGAAAAACGTGGCTATCCTGTCTCTGTGGTCAAAGCGGGCCATCATCGCGCCCAACAATTTGATCGACAGTCAGCACTACAAACGTCACAAAAGGATAAGAATGACAGAATTCCATTCACCCTCGCTTTCCATCCTCATAATCACGCAGTCAAAATTATCATTCTTATTAATTTTAAATTACTCCAAAATGATCCCGAGACTGGTAGAATCTTTTTGCAACCTCTACTTATTTCATTCAATCGCGACAAAAACGTACGCAACTTTTTAGTTAGAAGCGCGCCCAAAACTAAGGAACAACCCGGCACTTTCAAATGTGCGCGCTCACGATGCAAAACTTGTCTTTTTATCGTTAACACTAGAAAGATATCGGGACCTAAGCGATCTGTTACGATCACCGATCGTTTCACATGTACCTCCGCAAATGTCATTTATTGCATAACCTGTACGTTATGCAATAAATTATTCATTGGCAAGACAGGTAGACAGACGACTAGGCGACCGATTCCGCGAACACCTTCGCAATGTTGAGAAGAATGACAAGGATGCATCTAAGCCAGGCGATTGTCATTTTAATCTCCCTAACCACTCAAAGAAACACATGGCTATCTGAGGCCTTTCCCTACATCTAGGAACGACAGAAAGCCGCAAGAATCTGGAAGAAAATTCATCTTCCAAATCGAATGTCGGTACGGTGGCCAATTTGCATTATCAATTCCGTTGATAAAACCAAAATTTTTGTATACTACTTCCCCACCGACGCAGCACCACAGTTTCTTTAAAAACTACCCCCTTCATTCATTGATTGTTTTACCCATCTGTTAAACGTAATGCCGCTTTTTGATATTATACGAACTCAAACTAGACTGCAAGCAAATTTTACCGAACATAAACAAGGTTTCGCTGAGATCTCTGCAGAAAAAGTGTGATTCATCGCGTGACGAGAGTCGTCCCTGGTAGAGTTTCGTCTTGGTTTCTGGTCATTTCGTGGCAACTGTTTACACGCTCGCTGAACGAAATGTGTTTAACACGGGATGATTGACCACGATTTCATTCCGGTCCTCAGTACCGGGATGAAAAGTCCATGTAAATACTTTACACGGTTTCATCCTACATTTTCTGAGCATCACTACGATTCACCAGCAGTGATTGAATATTTGGCGCTTTTTCGAACTTCTCACGTTTAACAATTTTTTATGAGTTCAGTTCAAAACAGGCAACAAAACAAGCCTCTTTTTAAACGCAAACAGCCTATTGCTTGTATTGCATTCCAATTATAAGCAAGAATGATTTCGTTCCGTAAAATTCACAAAATTTTCTCCAACAGCGAAATTTCACAGGAAAACAACTCTCGATCAAGGTGTCAAGTTAAGCTTCCAAAATTCATGCTTGGATTTTTATTCGCGATCTTCTTTCTCCGGTCAACTAAAATGAATCATCTCGGGATGGAACTTGTTCCAAGGCATTCGCTGTCTTG
>NC_090886.1:40335172-40340172 GCF_036669925.1 Montipora capricornis
TGGGTCAGCAAGAAGCATTTCTGCGTCAGGTTTGTACTTAACTGTTAATTCATACCCTTGTCTTCGCAGCAACATTCTCTGGAGTCTTGGGGGAGCACCTGTAAGATTCTTTATATGAATCATCTCAAGGGGTTTATGGTCTGACTCTACCACAAACCTCTTACCAAATAGATAAGAGTGAAACCTCTCACAGGCAGCAACAACAGCAAGCATTTCGCGCTCAATATTTGCAAAACACTTCTCAGTGTCAGTCAGTGCTCTGGATGCAAAAGCAACTACTTTGCCTTGTTGCACAAGCGCGCTTCCTAGGCCTCTAAGAGAGGCATCAACTTGAACAACGGTTTCCTTGCCAGGATCAAAATACGTCAGTGAGACCTCACGACAGATAGATTGCTTGATTTTCTGAAAAGCTGCACTGAGCAGGGGCGGATCCAGCATTTTTGAAAGTGGGGGCCGAACAAGAATACTAATCAGCGCCCGTTAGTGCGCCTCAGTAGCGCCTTAGGCGCTACTTTCTAGGGGGGTCTGGGGGCATGCCCCCCCCAGAAAATTTTGAAAATTTGGGTACTCTTACATGCACTCTGGTGCAATCTGGAACGTAATGTATCAGGATTCCATATTGAATAAAATTATAAGTTATGGTTATAATGATGCATGGTTTTTGACTCTTCGCTCCAAAGTCACAAAATATATATAATTATATATATATAGGCATTAAGCTTTTACGTTGTTACAGTCTCTGTAAGATAGGTTGACTGTAGACAAGTATTTCGCATCCAGTCTTCTTCCTCATTTCGAAATGATAATATTAGCGCCTGTAAGTTGAAAGTTTATTCGCACAACTTTGGTCATACTATTAGCGAAAAATCCTGCTTTAGCTAAAAAAATCGAAAGCTCCAACAGACTGCTTAAAAAATGATATTATTATTGTATATTTTGACAAAAAAAAGTCTCCGACGAACTAAAAGGGGGGGCCGCGGCCGCCTCGGCCCCCCCCCTAAATCTGCCCCTGCTGAGTGAGGGAGATCAGAGGTTTCGTTTAGCAAGTTCCTCAAGGGCTCAGACATAGCAGACAGGTTTGGAATGCAAGGAGCCATGTAAGTTGCCATGCCAAGGAAGGCCGGAAGGTCCTGGGCATCCTGTGGGTCCGGGATCCTTCTGTCAGCTTCCACCTTTTCTGGGTCGGATGCCTTTAGCAACAAAAACCATTCTGAAGAATGTAATCTTCGTTTCTTTTATCATGCACTTGTCCATGTTGAAAACAAGCCCATTTTGCCTTGCAACAAGCATCAGGTTATTTAAGTTGGCATCATGTTCTTCCTCAATAGAGTCATGTACTGTAATGTCATCAGCAATACCAACTGCTCCAAGGCATTTCTCCAGGATGAATCTGAATCTGCCGAATGGGTTATTAAAGGTAGTCAAGTAGGAAGACTATTCGTCGAGAACTACAGACCAATAACCGTGGCGGGCATGTAACTTGAAAATACTGAGCTTCCTTTGAACTTGTGAGTGATCTCTTCAAGGGTTGGCGTATGATGATGGGTTTAAGATCCTTGGGATCAAGACAAATACGCCAGCGCCCATTTGATTTTTGGGAGTTGGCCACACTTGAAACCCAGTCAGTGGGTTCAGTCACTGATTTAATAACTCCTAGCTTGACCGTCTCATCAAGTTCCTTCTTGATATCATCTTTAATATGTATTGGGCATTTCCGAGGTGCATGAACCACCGGAGGCACATCAGGGTCAGTGACAATGTGGTATTTCCCCTCAATTTCCCAGTTCCTTCACGGTCTGGGTATAACAGCTGAAGGTCACCTTTACTCTTAATTGCTGGAAAAGACTTCTTGTGGGAACCTACGTGTATTTCACAATGTAACTCCAACAAATGGAGCTGGCAAGAGGTGGGTAATCCACAGATTGCAGGGCCTATAGCATCAGCAACATAGAAGATTGCGTCAGTTTTACTGTCACCATAAGAACACTTAATAGAGCACACTCCATGCTGCGGTATTTGTGTGCCATTGTATGCAGTAAGTTTGGTCTGGTTGGGTGTTGTACCTGTTGGAAATCCATCCTCATCCACTTGACCTGGAAACAATGTGTTCTTATAAGTCCTCAAAGGCAGCACATTTTCCTGTGCACCACTACCTACCTTCACTTTCAGCGTAGGGTTGGGATGATTAATATGTGGTAGATCTACCTGGATTTTGGCAAAAGCCTTATCTCTGACTGGTTTAAAATTAGAACTGTCAACCTGAATTGACTCAAAGCATATTTCATCAGAATCTGAGTTTATCTCTTCTACTGTGTGTACCTTGCCCTTACTTGCCTTGTCCTGTGGATTCCGGTCTACAGGTTGCCTTTGAGGCTCGAACTTGGTTTTCCGTTCCCGTGTTTGTTTGTGCCTGCACACCTGTTCCCAGTGGTCCCACTGATTACATTTCCTATACCTTGTACCTTGAGCTGGGCATTTTTCCCGTGGCTAAGTCCAGATTCTCCACACTGGGGGTTGATATTTTGTTTAATGGCATCGATGTTATTGTCGTTAGTACAGGTCGATCCTCCTTGTTGTTCTAGGGATTTCATGTCATTCACTGTAGCCTCCCTTGCTCTGGCAATATCCATTGCTTTGTCAAGTTTCAATTTTTCATCTTTTCCTTAAAGTTGCTCAATCAAGCGCTCTTCAAGCTCAGCTTCTTTGAAGGGACATTTTTCAGCTTGTATCTTACACCTGGCCATGAAGGAATCCACACTCTCGTCATCAGTTTGCCTGAAACCCAGGTAGTATCTTGCAATCCGAAAATTCGATTTGGGTTCTAGATATTTCGCAAACTTTGAAAAAATTTGTATCAGGTTTGGCTTTTTCCTCGTCGGACAAACCGAAAGAGTTAAAGATTTTTCGCCCTTCCTCACCAATCCAAAGTAGGATATAGGTCGCCTTTACTTCCTCTTCCTTTGCGCTTAAGGACGTTCGCGCGAAAATTGTTCAACATTGATTTTTTTCTGAAACTTTTACCACTGTAAGATGATGAGTTAGTTATGTCAGAAATGTAAAAAAGATGGGGGGTCACCGACTTCGTTTTGGAGAGAACATGCCCGGAAAAACACCCAAAATGTGACAAAATCGGGCTTCGTTAGCAAATAAGGCCAGTGTCTGTAAACCCAAATATATTGCAATTAAATCTTTGAAGTGAAATCTTCTCTGCCAAATATTGTTTAAGTGGACTTATTAAGTGAATTTAGTCAACTGGTGAGGTTCCTTAAAGATCAAGTTCGCATTTAGGGACCACAGTTTCACGCGCCTTGCAGCCGCAAGATGGCAGGATTTGATGTCCCGTGAGCAAAAATCTTGAAATTTTTTTAACTTCCCACATTGATTTTTTGTTCATTTTTGGACAACGTGGAGATGATTGTAAATAAAATCCGTTTCTGGAAAGAAAAATAGGGGTCACCGAACGTCCAAGACCGTTAAATCCAGGCAAAGCTATAGCAATGGCCTTTTGCCCTATCATTTCTCATTTTTATTACTTAGC
Organism: Montipora capricornis; assembly: GCF_036669925.1. Classification (NCBI taxonomy): domain Eukaryota; kingdom Metazoa; phylum Cnidaria; class Anthozoa; order Scleractinia; family Acroporidae; genus Montipora; species Montipora capricornis. Next base: position 40,338,711 of record NC_090886.1, read on the forward strand.
GCGCGCTCGTGTATGACGTGGCGTGTGCATTTGCGTGCGTAGTAAGGATGCGCAGAAACAATTGGCGCGAACGTCCTTAAGGGGCCTGTGGCGTGTCATGCGTGACACTGCTAGACTGCTAGACACCAGGTCCCCCCCCAGATATGTAACCAGGCCCTCAGCCTCACACAATCGTGTGTCTCGTAGCTCGCTTCACTTTTATTAAAAGTTCCATTGTAAGTTCTGTTCTTTAGTCCAGCTGTGATAGTATTCCCCCAACGCGACATGGCGTCAGAAGTGAGTCGACCTCTTTGCTAGAGGAGAAGCAAGACGAATTCACTCCGAAAAGGACAAGAACAAAGCCGACAGGACAAGAAAATGTTCGCATCTGATCGACGCCATATATATTGTATTTCGCAAAGATGCCCGACACCGAAGAACAAGCGGCTGCACCACTGATAATGCCGCCTGCGAATCTTCCACCGCCGAAACCTCTAGTAATCGATGATAACCTAGCCACAAGTTGGAAACAGTGGAAGAAAATATGGCAGCGTTACGAAATCGCCGCCGGGATTTATCAACAATCTGACCTCGTGCGAGTTTCGACGTTACTCTCTGTCATCGGCGAGGACGCGGTCAAGATTTTCGATACGTTTACCTGGAGAGAAGGCGAACAGGATGACAAAATGAAGGACGTGCTGGCGAAATTCGACGAGTATTGTGAACCACGTACACAAGTAATTTACCAAAGATATCGCTTCAATAACAGAAAACAGGAAGCTGGCGAGAGCATTGCCGCTTACGTAACCGAGTTCCGCATGATTGCGAAGAACTGTGCTCACGATGGCATCACGCCCGACGAAATTTTACGCGATCGCTTGGTCCTAGGCATTCGTGACGACAAGGTTCGAGAACGGCTATTACGAGTCACTGACTTGACTTTACAGAAAGCATTAGACATATGCAAAGCGGCTGAACAGACCAGTCAACAGCTAAAGATGATGAGCAGTGCACCTGACGAGGTGGTTGGTGTGGTCCGACAGACCCCGCAGAACCAAAGAAAGACACGGGACTCAACCGGCCACCGACCGGAATGCCGTTTTTGAGGTTGCCATCATGCTACTCGCCAGTGTCCCGCCTATGGGCAAACCTGCCGTAAGTGCGGCCAAAAGAACCACTTCCAGTCTAAGTGCCGTTTAGCCAACCCGCAAGTAAATAATGTACAAATACCAGAGGAGGTTTTCCGAATAAGCCAAGTTGGGGCTGGCTTGCGTGCGATGATCACAATGGGAGTTGGTACGCAGTCCACTGAGAGTCAAGTAACTTTCCAACATGATACTGGCGCAGAATGCAACCTTCTGTCCCTGAAAGAATATAAGCGCGCCATAGGGGATACGGAAATGCAGCACGTCAAGTTCTGCTCCCACAAGTTTATCAAAACGTACACTAACGAACGTTACAAAATCCTTGTCTTTGCTGACAT
>NC_090886.1:40345172-40367672 GCF_036669925.1 Montipora capricornis
CGCATAGTTCGTCGTTTCTGAAGAAATTTCGTCTAGATTCAATCGAGATCGAGTGTAGTATCCATACGGGAAGAAAATATCCGAATCTATTCGATAAGTCATTGTCCAATTAAACTGGCCGTTGAGAGAGGCAAAATGGAGGTGAGTATTTATAGGACTTTCTAAAACGAAGAAAACCCATCGCTGTTTTGAGGGTTTTCTTTTCTCAATGTTCTTCATATGTGATACATTTGGTAGATGTCTGCCATGAAATATCACTGCATCGCTTACTTCGAGTTCTCTTTGTCTGTGTGTGAATTTACAGATTTGCTCACCGCATGTTACATTTGCATCTAGACCGCTCGCCATTCCGGGCCATTTTGGTCTTCCGAACGAAAGAGTGTATAATAAAATTACCTTGAGGGGGGCATCCTTCGTTTGGTCGTCTGTTCTCTCTCTGTCCTCGATTGTAAAGTTTACTTCCGTTCTACGTGGAACTTGAAAACTTCGTGCGAACTCACTTTGAAGGAGCCGTCTTTGAATGATTATGACCAAAAAGCTCAGAAAAAAAATCGCCAATCCGAATCCGGTATGTTTCTTTTTGCAGTTAACAGTCATTTGTTCTTGATATCTAGCTAAGGATGTTAATACTCCTCTGTGGGGATGTATTACAGAAACCAGGGCTTGCGACTTTGAAGTGCTTCAAATGAAGTAAAACCATCAGAAAGAACCAAGGAAGAGCGACTTGCGATGGATGCACTCAGCCGTCAATCTCGTACCGAGATCTCACTCTGTCACTGGAAATGTGAGATCTGGTAAAGTTCGACAGTGCACCATTTTTCATTGGCTACTAAAAAAGGTTGCGGCAATGCAATCTACGCTCCGGTTGGTTTATTTCGCGGGGCACTTAGTAAAGGTTTGGTTTCGCAAGCTCATTTTCTGTTTTGAATAACTTACAGTTGTGCGGAGGAAAGTTTTGTTTTTTCCGACGCCGGAAAAGCTTTACATGAAAGTTTGAAATTTCGAGGCAAATGAAAGGTATAGACTACATCAGAGAAAGAAACACCTATACAGTGCATTTTACCTTTCGACACACCCATCCGAAAAATTGGTTTTTGCTCTGAGCGGGACTCGAACCCACGCCTCCCTGATCACTAGTCGGGCATGCTAAGCCACTACACCATCAAGGCTACCTCTAAAACCCCAGAGGCAAGGATACACATTCAAGTGAAGGAAAAGTTGGGCCCTAGGGATCCCCACGCTGCTAAGTCACCTCATTAATCTTCTGCGTTGCCAGCGTGGTAGCCTTGATGGTGTAGTGGCTTAGCATGCCCGACTAGTAATCAGGGAGGTGTGGGTTCGAGTCCCGCTCGGGGCAAAAAACCAGTTTTTCGGATGGGTGTGTCGAAAGGTAAAATGCACGGTATGTGTTCCTTTCTCCTTTATATAATCTATACCTTTCATTAGCCTCGAAATTTCTAGGTTTCATGTGTTCTAAACCCTGTCTGGGGTTTTAGAGGCAAGGATACACACTCAAGTGAAGGAAAGTTGGGCCCTAGGGATCCCCACGCTGCTAAGTCACCTCATTAATCTGCTGCGTTGCCAGCGTGGTAGCCTTGATGGTGTAGTGGCTTAGCATGCCCGACTAGTAATCAGGGCCCTAGGCCCTAGGGACCTCCACGCTGCTAAGTCATCTCATTAATCTGCTGCGTTGCCAGCGTGGTAGCCTTGATGGTGTAGTGGCTTAGCATGCCCGACTAGTAATCAGGGAGGTGTGGGTTCGATTCCCGCTCAGGGCAAAAACCAATTTTTCGGATGGGTGTGTCGAAAAGTAAAATGCACGGAAAAGCTTTACAGGTGAGGAAAATCATTTAAAAATTTGCGACGTTTGTGTAAATGGTACCGACGAAAGCCTCACGTACCCTGCCACTCGAATAAAGTTCTGCGTAGCTGGCTACGCGGTACGCAGATACTAATAAATTCAAGTTGAAGTATGTACTTTATTCAAAAAATTGTTTCTCGTTCTTAAAGCGTGACTTGCGAATTAAGTAGTGATCAATTGTGAATTTTACGGTTAGATTAACTACATTTTTCACGAGATCGTGTCAAGAAAATAGCGCTCGTTGCGGTGATTAGGTCTAAGTACTCTTTAACATTTTAGCTTTCAATTTACGGTTTGGTTAATTAGACTTTTCACGAGATCGTGTGAAGAAAATAGCACTTAAATGTTTAAGTGCAGAATTTGAATATTCTTCAACAACGCCAAAGATCCTATGCCGTATATGCCACATGAAGATCTAATCGAAACCGCGATACATTGCAGAATTATTTGAAGCTGTAAATCAACGTGGCCTTAAGTTTTTACACCAGAATATACGAAGTCTTCGTGGGAAGGTGGATGAATTTTTTTCACATCAGCGGTCAGCATGAGAGCTGGACGTGCTTTAGCTCGCTCTCTCCTTTTTCTAATATTTTCGACTTTTTGGGGCGTTTTGTGTTTCATCCAACATTGCAATATGCCCGCCGATATTTAGTGACACTTCTTTTGGTACCGCTGTTAGCGAGTTTTTACACTGTACGGAAGTCCCACTTTTGAACTATATTTTTGTCAAGTTTTGTTCGACGAGCGGCCATCTTGGTTTGTTACATAAGCGTAAGAGGCATTTCTTCTTTCGTAAAATTAGCTATAATAATTATAGCAATTCATCTGCCTCATTCCAACTCGATAACTTATTGTTATGTGGGGATATTCATCCGAATCCTGGTTATGGCAGTACTTCGGCACACGACAATACTCATGTTAAGTCAAGTGAAGCTATGATCTTCGCAGTTATGAACGCAATTTTTGCAATTGCGTAGAGAAGCCTGAAAAATTCAGGACTTCAACGGGGTTTGAACCCGTGACCTCGGGATTCCGGTGCCGGAGACTATGTCGCCAAGACATAGATGGGGCTCATATAACGTTGGGTGGAGAATCTGTGAAACACTGTGATGCCTTTAAGTACCTAGGCGTAGTTTTGGACAACAGTCTTTCCTTTAATCTTCATATTGACCATGTGAAGAAGAAAGTTTCCGGAGGGATAAGTTTAGAGGGATTTATTGTTGCGAGAAACGTCTCGACTCCGAACCTGGTTCCTCCTGAGGTCAGAACACGAAGCAAGACTGCCGCCATTACCTCGATGCCCGCAAGTAAGAAGCTGTTGATGGCGGTTCATCTATTGAATTCTACTTTCCTGGCGAACCTACTGCTTCTCTGTAACGATGTTTCTCCTAATCCTGGTCTTGTGGATGCCAATGCTGATTTAAGTTTCTCTTCTTTCGCATCTGATGAATCCTTTACTTTGTCGTTTGGAACTCCATCAAGTATATATAATATTGACGAGGAAAATTATTCTTCTTCGTATTTTGATCTTGGCCTGGGCGAAAAAGGATTGCGAATTGGGCATTGGAACATCAACTACCTAACTGCTGACAAGTTCAAGCAGATAAAGCTTTATTTGCTTGGTAACTCCTGTCTTGGTAAGCCTCAGCTAGATGCTCTATTTTTAAGTGAGACATTTCTAAAACCTGATGTTCCAAATACTCTTTACGCGGTTCCTGGCTTTTCTATCTACCGTAGAGATAGAAAATTAAAATCTGGCGGTGGAATGAATGTAGGTTGTGTCGCCCCATCGCCTTGTCGCCCAAAGTTACGTCGCCCCAACCTCACCCTAACCCTAACCTTCTCTACTGGCGAAACGCGCTCCATTAATTTCCACATAACTTGCGAAACTAAAAATCTTATCTACATGATTCAATGCAACAGATGCCATCTACAGTACATAGGAGAAACTAAACGACGTTTAAAAGACGTTTAATGAACACTGCCGCACTTTAGATAACGCTAACACCAAATCCAAACCTACTACAGTCGCAGAACATTTCCTCTCCTCTCCCCACAACATCTCCAAGGACATGCAATTAATTCCTATCGAAAAAATATTTTCTTACAGAGACTCGATCCGTAAGGCCAGTGAAGCTTTTTTAATTTTAAAAGGCAGGACAATTGATCCCAACGGTCTTAATATCCGCGAAGAAACGTATTAGATTTCAGTTTATTATTTTGAGTGATTTCCGTTATTTTTCCGTGAATGTACATAGAAGCAATTCAATGTAAACTCTCATTGCACCGGAAGAAGGCTGGTTTGGCCAGCCAAAATATAGTACACCACTAAAGTCAAATCTACGTTGTAACGCCTCTTGCTAAAAATATTTAGCTTCTCAACTTGAAATAACGCCCATAAGATCAAGCCACTATTTGCCCTAAATATAAAAGACAAACATTTGCAGTATCCTCTTCAAGACTCTGGAATAATGTACCCTTATCTACTAGGAAGGTGGATTCTGTAGCCTGTTTTAAGCATAACATGTGGAGTAAGATTTTTAGGGACCAGCAATGTTTACATCATTTTCATGTTTAGTAATCGAATTTTATATGATCATTTCTCGATTATTTGACTCGCATTTAAATCGCATGTTTTTATTCATAATTTTAAGCGATGTTCTATTTTTAACTTGTAATTAGTTGATGAAATAAGGGCCACAAGTTTATTAGCCTGTGGCTATTGCGTGCTACCCTGTATAAATTAAGTCTTTATTATTATTATTATTATTACGTTAGGGATGTTCTCAAGAATTAGATCATCATTAACAACTGAAGCAGTGAATCGATTGTACAAATCGATGATACTACCAAATTTGGAATACTGTTGTGCTGTTTTTCATGGCTGTGGTAAGGGAATTGAAGAAGAGTTGGAACGCCTGCAGAGACGTGGTGCTAGGATAGTGCTAACTGGACGGTGCATTTGTCCACTCAAGATATGGCTTCCGGTCTTGTTTGGGACCCTCATAAGACGAGAAGAGAGAAACATATCGTCAAACTTGTCAAGAATTGTCTTGATGGACAAGCTCCAAGTTATTTCTCAGATAATTTTCGACGGCGAACTTATGCAGCTGATATTCATCGGACTATGACACTAGGTCTAAGGATAGGTTATCTATTAATAAAGTCAATCTCGAGTTGACTAAGAGTGCTTTTTTCTATAAGGGGCTACCCTATTTAATGGTTGTATGTAGTTTGTTTATAAAATGGCTACTTTTATTAATCATAATGATGTAATGTATGCCAATTACGTATATAATTAATGTTTTTTTTTTTTTAATTATTTATTCATTTATTTTACACAGTACCCATAGACCTTATTCATAAATGGCGGCCAATTTATAATTCTTTTGTCGAAGTGCAAATTAGCCTACCAAGCCTCGATACCATACAGTGAATTGAAAAGAATTCTTGCTCTAAAATGAGGCTTGGTAGGCTAATTTGCACGTGGACAAAAGAATTATAAATGTGACCGCCATTTATGAATAAGGTCTATATTGATAGCAGTTTCTATAACTGAATTGGTCATCCTGTTTAAACATGTTATTAATATTATTATTATTATTATTATTATTATTATTACTATTATAATATCAGTTTCGCGAAGAAAGCAGTACTCGAATCTTTACTGATCAATTGCCACGTTGCACTGAACTGTAGCCGTTATGCAAAATAGTCAGGATACTATTATTATTTTTTTGTCAAATTAGAGCGAGTTTCAATCGAGTGCCGTAAAACCAAAACCAAAGTAATTATGTTGGCCAATCAAAACAGGACGGAGACAATCCAGTTAACCAATCAAAACTCGAAGTAATTACACGTGGCCGACACAAAGCGAGGGAAAATGTGTACGCGCGAGCCACGCGATTGGTTTTGGTTTCACTTCTGATTGGTTGAAAAAGTGGCGCGAGAACTTTGAACCAATCACTGAGTGAAGTAATGCAAAACCAAAGTAATTCGCTAATTACTTTCGACGCTCAATTGCCCAATAGTCACACCACGGCCATGTTGAGTCCCGAGGGATTGAAAACGTTTGTTTTGCCCCACCGAAACTAACCAACTGAGCTGTGAAGCCAGTGACGTTGGGTGCGACGCTCCCAACGTCACTGGCTTCATAATTCAGTTGGTAAGAGCGTCGCACTGGTATCGCGAGATCATGGGTTCAAACCCCGTCGAAGTCCTGAAAATTTCAGGCTTCTCTACACAATTGCTAAAATTGCGTTCATAAATGCGAGGATCATAGCTTTACTTAATATGCAAATTGATATCTACCTTGACAAAGAAACAGTCAATAAAGCACGTTTAAAACGTCGAACTTTTCATGTGCCGAACCTTTAAGTTCGACGGTTGATTCAGACGTCGACCTTTTCATGTGCCGAACCTAATTCTTGGCGTAAACAGATAGCATTTTTAACAGTTAAAATAAGGAAATGAACTAGTGAAAGAGGTTTGAAATTCCATCCCGTTTCCTTGGCATAATTCTCCTTCGTCGATTCTGATAATTTTCTTGCCCCTTTCCGCCCGAAGATACCTTTTTCCCTTCCTTTACGTATTTGATGTAGAGCTGCGCCCGAAATTTTCGTCATGCACGTCCACAATGTCTGAGGCGACAACTGCGTCCTGGCCTTCATCTGAAATTGGTTGGCTTTTCGCTTTGTCAATCTTGTCAATAGTCTTAATTTATAGTACCATCTCATCATGTGAAATTTCTCGTAAATTGTCCAGTATGTAACATTAAGCACCACACTCGCATGAAGATACACTTCATGTCTTCCTTTTTCTTCCAAGGTAGCAGCAAAGGCATCTCTATTTTCTTTCCAGTTATTCGTCTTTTCAACATCAAGAAGGACGGGAGAGCATTGTATGGAAAATGGCGCCCGCTTTTCGCAAAGTCTCTCCTCCTGGCCTGCAACTTCTGGAAACTTGGAAATAATTTCCGAAAACATTTTCCGACAAACATGTCTGAACAATGTACAGTATGGCTCAATTTTCTGGATGAAGTGCACAAATTGCTGTCGAACTAGAAAAAATCACAACGATTTATCGTCCCTCAAGTTTTGTTCGCAATGCGTATGTACACTTTTTAAAGAAGTTGTTAGGGTTTCTTTGATTCTCTCACCTTCCTCCACAGAGATATATTTGTTAGAAGTTATTTTCTTCTTACTCCTAGGTCCGTCTTCTGTTTTATTTCCCCCGACATTTGCTGTCCTCTTTTTTCGAAAAACTTTTTTCCTCCTGCTCGAAGATTCGTTAAGAGATTCCTCATACGACGACATCTCTGATGCGTCTTCGCCACTTAATTTGTCGGAAAAGTCGTTCCTCTGAGCTACTGCTAACTTTCCCATTTTCCGAGTCTGAGTGAATGAAGCTCTGAGCAAACGCTTGCTTTAAACTTGAAAGGGAAACTGATGACAGAAATTCGATATTATCCTCATTTCGGACGCCATTTTTAAATCGTTACTTGCGAGGTGCCCTCGCAGAATTTACGCGCGTGTGGCACACGAGATGGCGCAATTGTTTCTAAAAATAGATTTTTTGGCACAACACATGGGGACAAACCTAACAGTGAAAATGACATCTCGTTACGGTCTCCATCTATGATTATGGCTCCTGTGCACAAATAAATAAATAATGATACACAGTTTTTAGGAAGAGCAGAAGGAAGTTTTCAGGACGGTCGATCGAGAATAAAATATTTTGCCATCAGCAACAAAATTTACGACATGAAAACAACATTAATTTTGAACCACGAATATGAAAGTTACCATCAGCGAAAAACATTTTGCGAGTTTTTTGGCTACGTTCACTTTTGGCTACACAAGTAAATCGAAAGTGACATCGAAATCACGGGCGCCGTGATCAAGTTAGCTCGCCGTGTTTATTCGCGAAACACTGAAGCATCTGTGTCAAATGATGGCAAGATACCGGGTTTTTGTTTTTGTTAGTTTTCGTTTTCCTTCAAGTGTTATAAAGTTTGACAAGAAATGTGCGAATTCAACACAAAGATCACAATCGCCCAACTCTTGAGGTTGACCATTGTTTCTGCAAAGTCAAAAATTTATTCTCCAACACGTGGTTATTTATCACCAGGTAATTCCATCGTTTTGGGAATAGCAGCTACTTTATTATTCATCAGCGTCACAATTTTGTGCTGATTTTGGGGCTCATTTTATTGAAAATCAAGCACGTTTCCAACAGACCTGTTTATTTTCGTGACTTATGCGCTGCTTACAATGCACTACCACAAAAGTCCTCCCGGCCGTATCACATTTCAACCCATGTTTGCAAATTTGTTAAGCTAGAAAATTATACATCATGATAAATTCACAAAGGGTGGAAATGACTGGAAATCTCACAAAAATCTTTTCCAGCGGGAAATTTATTGAAACAAACAACATATTTGCTATTAGAGGCAAAAAAACCTTCCTATTTCAATTGCGTGCGTGCAAACAGGACAATCCGTGGCACAAAGCATATGCAATTAAATAAATTTCTGACAGTTCACATCAAACCCCTTTAATTTTCGAAAGAACCTTGACCGTAAATAATCAAGCACAAAAGAGACAACAAGCTTTCATTCAAATAATTCTTCACAGTCACATTTCCAATCTTTTTTTACCATTGCAGATTTGAGTACAAAATTTATGTAAATTGCCAGACAACTTAGATGCGACTTCACGGTAAACACTGTAATGCAATTCAAGGCGTTCCATTTCTTCAATATTTGTTAAATCAATAAAAAATTGCCATTTGATTTCAGTGTTGTATGTAATACCAAGTTAGTAAAATATTAGAAACAAAGCTCACTTGATATCCAACGGGCGAAAAATGAAAGTGTTGTCGAAGACCATTACTCGTGGCTTTAAAGATTCCAGATATTTATTTTTCATCGCCTGTCTTGTTCTACCCTGGATTCCAGAAAAAAGCATAGAAACATTACCCATTTTTCAACCCAGTAAATCGCTCTTGAGTAGATGGCCGACTGACACGGTTTAAAAATAGACACTTTTGTGACGCTGGTCGGAACAAACCTGACCCGGGGGATTCTTACTCTTGGGCTGAAAAAATGATAGCGATTACATGGATTTTTCAGCCCGTTTTCCCGGGCTTCAAATCCTAGTTTTTCAAATTAGCTTATATTGGCCCCTTTTCCCTTCAAAGCGCAACGCAAAATCAAAATTATCGCTAAGAAATATTGTAAGGGTTTAGACATTAGGTTAGCCTTCACTTCCTACATGTTAAGTAACATGTTCAGTGTGAAGGACTCGATCGCCAATGCGCTCCGTTCCCAGGTGGCTTGCACATTTACAAGAGCAGGATGTCATACTTGTTATGTTGGTGAAACCACTCGACATTTTGGAACCAGATTTCCCGAGCACTTATCCTCGGATCGCAATTCCCACATCTATAAACATCATCAGGCACTGTGTGCACTGTGTGCACTGTGTGCACTGTGTGCTTCTGAGTCGTGTAAGAATCTATGTTCTCTCAATTGTTTTTCCATCTTAGACTCGGCTCTCACTAAGTTCCAACTTAAGATCAAAGAAGCCCTTCATATTGAATGGGAACGACCCGCATTGAATAAACAACTGAAACATGTTAATTTAACACTCTCACTTTAAAGGCTGGGACACACTAGGCCATAAGTCGCTGAGATACGTCGCGGGGGCAAGTCGCCGCAACTATTGGCCTTGTGTGAGAAGGTTAATTTCATGAAAATCATTGTTGCTGCGGCAGAATTTTGTCGCCGCGATCAGTCGCAGCGATCAGTCGCAGCGAGCGTTGTCGCATCGTGTGTACACTTCCCGCAACAAGTCGCTGCGACAAAATATAAATGAACCAATGAGAGAGTGTCATATGGTCAGCCATATTAAATTAGAAAACTAGTTCACATTCCTCCTCATAGGAGATTACTGCGTGTGCTCCGAACAGGCGTCGTGTCGCAGCGACTTGTTTTGAACGTAGTACACATGGAGCAATTTGTCGCAGAGACATGTCGCTGTGACTTGTCGCCTAGTGTGTCCTGGCCGGGACAAAAAAACCTAATCACAAATATTAAGGAAGAAAAAATTAACTGTCCGCAACATCATCGCTGCAGTTGGTTTCATCATCACCATCACAATTAGGGGGTGTCAGGACGAATAATTTTCACTGTAGTCCGCATTTCTCACTTATTCGGTGAAGAAAAGCAAGGCTTTTCTTACTCATCCGTCCCCGGGGAGCAACAGTGAACGCTATTTTGGTTATTTGTTGAAGAACCATAATCAATTTCAGCCGGCAATAAGCTTTCGAATTTTCTCTTCGTTTCTCCCACAATTTTTCGCCCACCCCCAAAAGTCATCCATGTTATTGTAAACTTTTGAAGGTAAAGAACTGTTATTCAAAGCGTGGCACAACCTACAAGGCCAAGAATCCCAGACCTTCGATAATACTTTGAATTCTTTTTTCCACCAAAAATATTCGTTATAAGCAGTATTGTTTGTGTTCAAGTAAAGTAAATAATTCGCAAGAGCTTCCACAGAGTCAAAATTTGCAACGTTGATAAATGAGCCGGGAACAGCGAGTTGTTCGTTTTCATACGAGGCTCCTCCCATCACAACAGGAACAATATTTTGATTAAGCGGAATATCCCAATATTTTTCTGTTATGTAGTCAACGCAAAATGAGTTTTCGAAGGCAAAATAGAATTTGTAACGCTGTAGCTTCTTGGTGCATTCTGGAGACGATTTTCTACACGGTTCGTGTTGATTAAACTGTCTCGCACATGATCCAAAGATATCTATTTCGATGTATTTCAACAGTTTCCTGACAACTTTGTCTCTAAGAGTGCCGCAGTGGCTTGAGATCCAAACAGCCAGTTTGTCTTTTCCATCCGCATAGTTCGTTGTTTCTGAAGAAATCTCGTCTGGATTCAATCGAGATCGAGTGTAGTATCCATACGGCAAGAAAATATCCGAATCTATTCGATAAGTCATTGTCCAATTAAACAGGCCGTTGAGAGAGGCAAAATGGAGGTGAGTATTTATAGGACTTTCTAAAACGTAGAAAACCCATCGCTGTTTTGAGGGTTTTCTTTTCTCAATGTTCTTCATATGTGATACACTTGGTAGATCTCTGCCATGAAATACCACTGCATCGCTTACTTCGAGTTCTCTTTGTTTGTGTGTGAATTTACAGATTTGCTCACCGCATGTTACATTTGCATCCAGACCGCTCGCCATTCCCGGCCATTTTCGTCTTCCGAACCAAAGCGTGTATAATAAAATTACCTTGAGGGGGGCATCCTTCGTTTGGTCGTCTGTTCTCTCTCTGTCCTCGATTGTAAAGTTTACTTCCGTTCTACGAGGAACTTGAAGACTTTGTGCGAACTCATTTTGAAGGAGCCATCTTTGAATGATTATGACCAAAAAGCTCACAAGAATAATCGCCAATCCGAATCCGGTATGTTTCTTTTTGCAGTTAACAGTCATTTGTTCTTGATATCATTTTCGCTGAAAGGGTGATATTTTATCCGTTCTTTAACGAAGTAAGCGCCACTCGAGTCTTTACTAATCAAACTGTCGCGTTGTACTGAACTGAATTCCTTCTGGGCAAAACAGTCTGACGTTTTTTGTCTCGTTAACCCCTCCCCCAATTCCGGCGGGAACTCCCAGAAAAATTGGGTGGGGGTGTGCGGCCCGCTTCCTGAAACCCTTGCATATATTTCAGACCAAAATCTGAGATTTTCCCTACTCTATTTCAGACCTGACCAAAAATTTGATACTCTATTTCAGACCTATTTCTGCTATTTCACGATTGGCGTAACAATTTGAGAAGGGCTTTTGATGATGGTCTTATCGCCTAAATGATGAAGAAACTTCTTCCAAAAAACATACCCAATTTGAGACTTGAGTGTACAAACCATGCCCTATTTTAGACCAAAATGGTCAAAATCAATACCCTATCTCAGACCAAAACAACCAAGAAAATATACCCTTTAAGGCCGCACATAATATTTATCCCATGTAAGGTTGTATCCCCCTTCCCCCCCCCCCCCCCCCTGGGCATTAAACATACACTAATTAATGTACAAAAACGCCAAATTGCCCCAACTGACTGCTGATAAAACTACACTCCTAGTTGTTTTACGATCATAGACTCAGCTAGAGACGCTCACTGTCGTGCAGTTATAGGATAATGATAATTTTTGTTTTTTGCAAGCAACCTATTTAACACTTGTGCACGCACACATTTTTGTATCGCAGCTTTGTATCATCTTTCTCCAATTGTAACGTATATAATAACAACAGAGAAAGGTTTGTAGATTAAAATAAACTGATGATGGCATGAGTAATAACGAAACATATCTTTAAAAAGTTGGTTCGTTTCTCTTAAATTTATATTGTTCAATTTTTGTTGTTTATTTCAGCCGTGTTTCAACTTAAATCGATGGGAAAAAAAGATATTATTGCCGTTTCAGTGATCGGTTCTTGATAGACAATTGAAACTTATGCGGCTCGGCAATCTTTGTTTTCACGCGTTAGTAATCAAAGCTATGCAGCTTGTAGGGTTTTGCAAAAAACTAGAACTGAAAACCATTAACAAGTTTACAACATTTACAAACATAGCTACGGACAGTTCTACTGAACTTTTCCGTCAACATAAAACGTGTGTCGCATGTGTAGCACGATTTTTTCAACGGCCAATTTGCAAGCAAACAAAAGACTACTAAAATGGTGGCCATTTTGAAACTCAGTAAGGTGTATACATATAAAGTACACCATATCTAAATGGGTGAAATCAAACTTCTCTTAGTCTTGTCTGCAGAAGAATTTCAGTTCAAACAGATAAAGCACAATTTCACTTCTCTTTGAAGCATTAAACCTCTAGTTGATGTCTGCTTAAAGACCAGGTGAATTGGCAATCTAGGAATGAGTTATCTATGTATGAAGTCTAATTTTCTTTAATACAAAAACTCGGTATTTATTCTGTTCCTACTCAATTTAATACTTTTTACACACTTTCATACGAAGACGAGGTTTCATAATCACGTCATCAAATTCTAATATCAAAATCACAAGTTGTTTTGAATTTTTATCTTTGGGAGGTTAAAGGTGACCTAGAAATAATTTTTTTTTTCAAGTTTCCAGTTCCATGACGTCTTTTGTTGTTAAAAGCTAATGAGTACCGCAAAAATATATGTTATGGTGAGCCATGTGCAGGCGACTGTTGTCTCAGCTTTTTAAACCAATGATATAATTATTTTGTGGCGTTGTCGTTGCTGTAGCTTTCTACGACTTTAGAAGTGTCCTGGAGAAGGCTTTGTTGCAATGTTGTGTCAGAGCCTATCATGAAATGCGTTGTGCACTTAAAATGTAAGCGAAGAAGGTGGATGTTTTTGTGCCAAAGCGTCACCGCATTGATTGATTCATTTTGGTAACTGTCAAAAAATTGTTTCTCTTGGGTAGCAAATTGTTAGGCACCAAATTGTATGTTCAGGTTTGTATTACCAGCTGGTAGACGAAAACAGCTGCTGAAGAAACAACAGAAACGTTTGAAATGAATGCATTTGGGAAATATGGGCTTACTTGAAGTTATGGCTAGCTCCATGGCATCCTTACCTGTCTTGAACGCTCTGCGAGAGACCGGCTCGTGAAAAACAACATTTCTTGATCAACAATTTGTATACAAGGATTTTTGTCGGAATTTTACTCTTCGTACATTACCTAACTTTCTTAACAGATATTAGAAATCACTTTGCCGACTTCACTCAGACACATCGCAATCTTACTTTATCCGAATAGCCACAACATACGAAAAAGCTTGTCAAAAAGTAACCAAAAGTAAGTTACAAAAATCCTTATAAACACGACAGATTTACACAAACAGAAGGCGATGAAGGCTACAATAGACTGATTCACTTAAAATATAATGATACATATTCAATAACAAGTAACCCTGTTCAAAAATTCCACTTAGAAATTGTTCCCTTTTTTTAATGTTTGGCAAGCTTATTTCCGTGAAATGCAAATTTCCGCTTTAATTGGCAGGTTACCCTAATCTTGGCCATAAAGACGTTCAAGTCTCGATGACTGACATATAATTTGCATTTAATTTTTGTATACATTTTGCTTTACGTACAAGGTTTTCCCTTTGCGCAGTTATGTACAACGTTGCCAGTCGTGAGTCACCAGCTTGTAAAAGTTAAAACCGCCAAAATAATAGTTCATCGAGGTCCCAATGAGGCAAAAAAATATCATAAAGAAAATTGAAATTCAAACCTAGTCACCGTATTAAAGTGTGTAAAAGGTAATTGAATAGGTACGGAATAAATATAGCAAGTGCTCGTATTGAAGAGAATTAGGCTTCACCCATTCAGATAGGGTGTATAATTGATCTGTACACCGTACTGAGTATTCTTTTGTGTCATGTTTTCGGTATATGTGTATTTAATTCATTTCCTGGTGAATGATCTCTTTACAATTTTCCATACGAATTACCACTTTACTCGAAGGTTTCAGGCCTCAAGCACGGTTAAAAGTCTAATACTCAATATTCAAACTAAATACTCGAAGCTATCCGACTATCGATCAAAACTCAGACTAAGTCCTTCTTCACACATGACTCTCTTCGCGCCACACGTAATACGTAATTTATGCTAATTTATGTCAAATCTATTCCTAACACACTCCCATCCTTGGTTGGCGCCGGTCAATCAACAATTAACTACTGAAGTTCGTAAAGACATAAACAGAAAAAAAGAGAGGGTTCACCGTTGTCTATTTTGTGATCCCTAATGTTCAGCTACGTGTTGCTGTTCAGCGTTTCCCAAAAAGGTAATTGGAAAATTAGTGTTCCTGCTCTGACGTTCATGTACCCCTAATCCAGCCTCTACAGGATACAACTTCTTCAGGGGTCTTGTCTCGTCGATTCCTCGATCTCCCGGCACTACCAGTTCTCACCACTGCTCGGTGAAATCCATCCGAGTCGTCCTGTAATGATTTGAGGGATTTGACCACTCCCATATTAAATTAGTCTTGGCGTCCTGTCCTTGTGAATGCAAACAAGGTCTTCTACATTGACGGTTGGTTGTCTGCAAAAGAACAATTGTCAGATACTTCGCACGACTTGGCAATTCACTTCTGGTCTGAGGCGCTTCCGAGGGAGTTCTCTCTTCTTCACTCTACAGGCGACGACCAATAATCAATTGTGACGGTGTCAAAGGACTTCGTAATTCATCATCCACGTACGTGAGAGGTCGTGAATTGAGTATTCTTTCTATTTCCACAACAACAGAGAGCAATTCTTCATAGCTGACTCTTGCGGCTCATGAGGTTTTCTTGAGACAGCGTTTAGTTGATCTTACGAGACGTTCAAGAAATCCTCCCCACCAAGGAGCTAAGGCGACGTTAAATTTCCATCCTATGCGGTGGTCTGCTAAGACCATTTTCAGGTCTTCGCTCTTGATAGTGGATCCATTATCTGACACTTCAAGATTTGAAACACCTCGTCTGGCTTCATCACGAAAGCTTCGGTTGTCAGCCACGGGACCAGGTCGAGATGAACTGCACGACTGGAGGCACTCGTGTATAACACGATGTACGCCTTATTCAAATCACCACTCTTATGATAAATGTCCTTGACACAAACGGGGCCCGCAAAGTCGACTCCTATACATGTAAATATGAGCTCGGGAAGTTGAGTGGTAGGTGGCGTTCCATATGCACGAGTTTCTTGCACAATACCCACTTGTCGATTATGCTCTTCACCGTTTGTCTTCCCTTCACAATCCAATACCTTGACCTAACTTGAACTAAGATCTCTGCCACTCCATTGTGCATCACTTGGTAATGACACTTAAGAATCACCAACTTAGTGAAATAATGACTTCTCGGCAACAGCATCAGAAATCGTGTATCGTATGGTAGGGAAGACATGCCAATTCTTCCTTGACATTGTAGACTTATCCCTTCATCGTCTTGATAAAGTCCTGAATGATGACTTCATCTGTGGATACTAGTCACTTTTTAGGATCTCTTGATGAACGTGCCTAATCCACAACATCTCTGCTTGTCTGTACAATTTCGTAAAATCTTTTTCCGTTCCTTCTCTGGACCTCGCCTTCTCCAATTTCTCAATAAACTACAGAGCCAACACAATCACTTTCATAAGCTTGGTTAACGAACTTAAGTTCTCAGGATTGATTAAGTTATCTACACTCGGTTCTGCTTCCTTCCCTTCAACGCACGTGGCGACTAAGCTGGAAACAGCTGGTTTTGTGGATTTCAGTTCGCTGTTGTTGTAACGCTGTCACTCGACCCTTACTGCATGTAACTCCTGGTTGTTAAATTAAAGTGAAGGAATTCTTGCTCTAACAAGATAGTCTTTCAGAGAGCAACAATTGGGGGATTTGGGAATATCCGCGCGTGATTGCGGTTGCCCGCTATAAAACCAGCCTTAACTCTTCACTGGCTTGTACAACTGTCGATTGAACTGGCCGCTGCTCACTACTCTCAGTAGACAGGAAGTCGGGTCCATGTAACCACAAGCTGCTTTCTTTCAATCCAGTAGACCTGATTCCTCCGGACGCTATGTCAGCTGGATTTTCTGCTGTGGAACAGTACCTCCACTGCTCAGGGGTTGAATTCCTTCAAATTTTGGCCACTCGATTCTCGACAAACTGCTTGTACTCCTTGTCAGTGTTTGTGATCCACCACAGTGAAATCATAGAATCTGTCCACTTAAACAAATCGTCAATTCTTACATCGTCTAGTGTTTAACTCACGCTGTCCAACAACCTGGACGCAGTTAAGTTGGACAGTAACTCCAGACGAGGGGTAGTTTGTTTAGCTAATGGTGCAACTCTTGTC
Source organism: Montipora capricornis (assembly GCF_036669925.1). Classification (NCBI taxonomy): domain Eukaryota; kingdom Metazoa; phylum Cnidaria; class Anthozoa; order Scleractinia; family Acroporidae; genus Montipora; species Montipora capricornis. The sequence continues at coordinate 40,361,922 of NC_090886.1, forward strand.
TTCGAAGATACTATCTGACATTCCACCCGCGCCTCATACTCTACTCTCATGTGGATCACAGCTTCATAAGCCTTTTCCGATGCGTCAGCAAAACAGTGAAGTTGGACTGACTTGACCTTGTCTCCATTCAATCCCTCAGCACAAAATCTCTTAAAGCTCACTCTTCCAGCCTGTCTCAGATCCGATAGAGTCGCCAGCCATTGGTGATTTAGTTCAGCATCGACCAACTGGTCCCAGTCTTCCAGCCATGCAAAGTTTCTGAAACATCATCTTGAGTGGAAGAATGACTGGAGCTATCAATCTCAAGGGGTCAAAAATATTGTAGCTGTACTGAGAATCAATTTTCTTGTTGCTGCATGGTTGGGCATCTACATCTCCCAAAGTCTTGCTCAGATCATCAATCAGTTCATCTTGGGTTGGGTGCCAAAGAATTCCCAAAACCTTTGCTCCTTTTCTGCACTTTGCTTGAAAACTGACTTAGAGAAGCTTTCGCCTTCTTCCTCAACTCTGAGTCTATTTCTCTTTTTAAAGTCGTCACTGAAAGCTTCATCTTGTTCCAGTGATCTCAGCAGACTTTCTGAATTGCAATTCCACTTTCTCATATTAATTTAAAAACCTCCTGACTTTAGGCAGAGCTTTAGCTCCTTAGACAATCTGAACGCACTATCCACGTCACCATTTTCAGACACATAGGCAGTGATGATAGTCATCAACATATAAAGACTTCAACAGCTCTCTTGCAAGTGCATTGTCAACTAGCAAACATGAGTTCACAGGGTGTCTGATTGTGGCATTAAGAATAAAAGGACTTGAGTTTACACCAAACTCCTCGCGTGCAAAACGTATAGTACCATGATCTCTGGACTTTCCTTATTCGGATTTTTGACCCATAAAAATCTCACAAAGTCCCTATGTTCAGGATCAATCTCAATGTTCAAAAACGCCTTCTCAGTGTCTGCAGTTAATTAAGGCAACTTGATGGACTCTGAATCTCAGCAAAGTGTCAAATAACAAGGGATTAAGAGAAGCTTTTACGGTGCAGACAGTCATTTAAACTCTTCCCAAACGCTTTAGGTGAAGCATCGTATAAAACTCTCACCTTAGTTGTATCTCTGTCAAGTCTCACAAATGTCCTGTGTGAAAGATAGTGAACATCTCCAGGCGGTGGAATTTGATCTTATGGTACGATTTCAACCACACCACTGTGCAGTTGCTCTCTGATCACACCATCAGACTGCTTTAGAATTTCTTGTTGGTTCTTGAGCTTCTTGTTTGTAGTTGTTAGTCTATGCAATGCTACTGTATAATTGTCTGGTAGCATGGGGTAATTATCTGTGAAAGATAACTTGACCTGGTATCCAGTGAAAGTGATATCATTTGAAAACTTATCATAGACTGAAGTGTCATGTTCCTTAGTGCCCAAAGTTTCTAAGTCCCAGAATTTCTGCAGATCATCTTTCATATCACTTATCTATGTTGAACTCAAATTCACAGTGCATGACCTTGTAAATGTTAAAGCACACAGTCCTGACAAAACCCAACCTAAATTGGTTTCAAGGGCTACTGGTCCATAGGGATCTCCCTTAATGATGTTCCCAGTGAAGAAAAATCAGTAATAATCTGCTCCTATCAGCAGATCAGCACTGACAGAATCACCTGCATCACATGCAAGTTGTAGACCCTGCAAGTAGGGATGGCATTCCAATGTGCTTCGAGACTGTTGATTGGACACTTGGCTGAAAATTACCGGTACAACATATGAGGTGATATACACATTCATTCCATCCAATGTTCTGACACACAATTGCACAACATCACATTCCTCCAAATGTTTTGATCAAAAGGGTCTCCTTACCAATGGTTGGTAGGTTCAATTGCTCACGTGCCTTGCTGGTTATGTATGATCTCTGGCTACAGGAATCAAATATCACATGGGCATTCAATCCAAATTGCTGGTTATCTGGTGTACAAACAAAGGCTTGGGCTATCTGTAACAACACAGAGTTGGCATTATTGCTAACGTGCATTGCTGAAGTTCCAGCTTCTCTGCTCCTTTATTGAAAAGATCCAGATCCACGTGGTGTTGCTTCTTCACTACGGCTACATTTCTGGATCTTGGAATGTTCCTTATTCTTTCATAAAAGGTTACATGGTGTCTACCCTCACAGTTAAAGCATTTTGCCTTTGACGGACAATTTGTGGAGATGTGGCCACCCTTCAGGCACAAAAAACACTTGCCTATTCGTCTCAATATTGTTCTCCTAGCTTTCGGTTCAGTGATGTTCATGCAGTTAATGGATTTCAGTGACTCTTCTTTCAAAAAACACATTGTTCAGTAAATTCCTCGCTGTCTGTATAAAGGGCAGAGGCAGAATAGGGTTGTTTGCTTGTTGCTCTGTAATGTTCAAACCTGGGTGTATTTACATTTGGACTAATTGTTTCCATTGCTAGTAACGTGTAATAACGGCTGGTGATGTGTACTAACGTCTACTGAGGGGTAGTAACTGCTAGTATGTATCGTATAATAACGGCTGGTGATGTATACTAACGTCTAATGACGAGTAGTAAATGCAAGTAACGTGTAATGACGGATAGTGATGTGCAGCAACGTCTGGTGATGAGTAGTAACTGCTAGGAACGTCTAGTAACGGCTAGTGATGGGCAGTAACGTCTAGTGACGAGTACTGAGTAACTGCTTGTAATGTGTATTAATGGGTAGTAATGTGTAGTAACGTCTAGTTACGAATAGTGACTGCTAGTAACGTGTAATAACGGCTGGTGACGTACAGTAACGTCTAGTGACGAGTAGTAACTGCTAGTAACATCTAATAACGGCTGGTGATGTGTACTAACGTCTAGTGACGAGTAGTAACTGTTAGTAACGTGTAATAATGGGTAGTGATGTGCAGTAACGTCTAGTGACGCCGTGACTGCTAGTAACGTGTAATAACGGCTGGTGATGTGCAGTAACGTCTAGTTACGAGTAGTGACTGCTAGTAACGTGCAATAACGGCTGGTGATGTGCAATAACGTCCAGCCTTGTGATCAGTATAATGTGCAGTAACGTCTCAGTAGTGACGAGTAGTAACTGCTAGTAACGTGTAATAACGGCTGGTGATGTGCAATAACGTCTAGTGACGAGTAGTAACTGCTAGTAACGTGTAATAACGGCTGGTGATGTGCGTAACGTCTAGTGACGAGTAGTGACTGCTAGTAACGTGTAATAACGGCGGGCGATGTGCAGTAACGTCTAGTGACGAGTAGTAACTGCTAGTATTCTGTAATAGCGTTTGGTCATATGTACTAACGTCTAGTGACGAGTACTGAGTAACTGCTAGTAATGTGTATTCAGTAATGGGTAGTGATGTGTAGTAACGTCTAGTGACGAGTATTGACTGCTAGTAACGTGTAATAACGGCTGGTGATGTGCGGTAACGTCTAGTGACGAATAGTAACTGCTAGTAACCTGTAATAGCGTTTGGTCATATGTACTAACGTCTAGTGACGAGTACTGAGTAACTGCTAGTAATGTGTATTCAGTAATGGGTAGTGATGTGTAGTAACGTCTAGTGACGAGTAGTGAGTGCTAGTAACGTGTTATAAGGGCTGGTGATGTGCAGGAACGTCTATTGACGAGTAGTAACGGCTATTAACATGGAATAATGGCAAGCGATGTGCAGCAACGTCTAGTGACGAGTAGTAACGACTAGTAACGAAGAATAACGGATGGTGATGTGTAGTAATAAACACTGACGTTAGACTATATAAAGTAACTAGTATTGATGCGTAATGTTGGCAGATGACGTTGAATACTGTATTGCATAAGGAATTTTAAGGGGATTTTTCATTTAGAGTACTTGGACACGGATTGGTTGTTTCCAGGCTACACAGCAATGATGTTGGGGTACCAGGCCTCCTATTTCCGACCGACCCAATATCAGGAAACGCATTCGACGCTAAACGAAAAAAAAATGGGATGGCCTTTCCAGCGAACAATGTATTGAAACAAACAACATATTTGCTATTAGAGGCAAAAAACCCTTCCTATTTCATTGCGTACGTGAAAACAAGAAACCCAATCATGTCAAAATTAATTACCATACGCAACAAAATAAATTTCAGGATCAAACTCTTTTCTGAAGAACCTTTCCTTGAATAATGAAGCACAAAATAGTCAACAAGCTTTCTTTCAAATAATTCTTGATTGTCAGATTTTCAATTATTATTTTTTACCTGAAGACTGTGCAGAGTTGAGCACAAAATAAATATAAATAGCCAGACAACAGTAAACACAAATGGTGTTTCTCTGAGTTTGTTAAACCCATATCCAGCCAGAATAGGAAAAAGTTACCAGATAATTTGCCATTTGGTTTCAGTGTTGTACATAACAGTACGGTTAGCAAAAGATGCAAGTGTTGTTGAATTCGTCGCTTTTAAGATTCCAGATATTCATTTTTCACAGCTTGTGTTGTTTATCGAAGTGACGTTCCATTATTGAGCTCCAAAAGGATATATTTTGTTTAAAGATCCAATGAAACACCATTCACATTAGATCGGCTTTGTTGCCATTTTTCGTGCAGTACTGTGTCCACCTGATAAAATCTATGCATTTCCATTACCCCATGAACCGCAGTACCAAAGATACGCGCAGGGTACTCTAGGCACAAAACCAATACTTACCAGGGAAGCGACAGGTTTCCATTTTCCCGGCACGGGAAAAAGAACGGAGAAATGACACCCATTATTCGACTGGTAATTATGAACTAGGGAGACTTCGTCGTGCACATCGGCATGCACACCACTGAACCCACCACCCCAGCTCCATTGTAATGGCACATAATGCGTAGTCAACCCCATGACACATTATACATTATGCACCGTACACGACGCCATACACAAAACAAACATGGCGGATTTGCGGAAAGCAAGCTGTTGTCAACCACAACGCCCTTTTTATGTCTTCTTTTGACGGTGGAGCTTAACTGCTGGTGTTAGTGTCGTCTTCCGTTAAAAAAATTAATGAAATGCAAGAGAAAACATATTTGAAAGTCGTTCTTCTGGGAAAAGTCAACAGCGGAAAGACTTGTCTTGTCACCCGATACATGACTCGATCGTTCAGTGAGGAAACTCCCAGTGTGAGTATGAATTCTTTCTCACGCATTTGAAAATTTTGACAGCAGTAGCATTTACATAACCGAAATGTTTTTCTTTTGGATTCTACTTACAACAGTAAACTATATAATATAAGCCTAATTTGCACGCAAGCGATTATAAATTTTAATTTTGTTCTTTTATTACAGACAATTGGAGCAGCCTTCTGCAGAAAGGATCTTTATATCCAAGGCACAAATTTATCACTGGCTATATGGGTAAGGGAAACAGAATGCTGGCGTCACTTGAGCTCTTCGTTTAAATTTTGACCTTGTTCTATTACAACACTGTCCATGATTTGTTGGGACAATTGCCGTCAGATTTCTGTAACAGACCTATACTTATTGTTCATACGGGAGTCTTCTTAGAATGATTATTACAGGTTCAATAACACTTGGAAAGTCTTACCTCGTCTTTAGTTCTTTTATATACAGTTCAGCTGTCAAACAACAGCATTTATGCCTGTTTAATTTCGCGAAATAGATTGTACCTCCTTCGTTCGATGTCACCAGCCAGCTGATCTGCCCTGTGTTTTCTCGCATTTAAGTCTAAGCACCCATTTCAAATAGCGCTGATAAACAGTACATGTATTTAAGTCTA
>NC_090886.1:40372672-40385172 GCF_036669925.1 Montipora capricornis
ATCAAATACCAACATAAAAGGGATTACAATTGGTGATAATGAAACAAAGCTGCTTGCTTATGCAGATGACTTGACTGCATTGTTATCAGATATTGCCTCTGCGAAGGAACTGTTAGACAGTCTTAACATATTTGAAAGGTATTCAGGTTTGAAAATGAATGTCTGTAAAACCAAAGCCATGTGGATTGGGACAATGAAACATTCGTCAGAAAAACCTTTGGGCTTGGAATGGTGCTTGACTGTTAAAAATTTAGGAGTAATCTTTTCCTTCAATCAGAAAATGGTATCTTCACAAATTTTTCAGGAAAAGTTAGACAAAATTCAGAAAGTTATAAATATTTGGAACATGAGAGGTTTATCTTTATTTGGGAGAGTGACAATTGTTAAAACGTTTCTGATACCTAAACTTTTGTATGTATCTTCGATAATCCAAAGCCCAATGGAAACCATAAAAAGGATGGAAAGAATGATTTTTTAATTTCTATGGAAAGGACCAGATAAGGTTACGCGAAATTCTGTTATAAACTCAATTAAAAATGGTGGGTTAAATCTCATTGACATTGAAACCCAAATTAAAGCATTAAGGCTCTCCTGGATTCCAGGTGTACCTTAGATAGTACCAAGAAAGGACCCTGGAAATCGTATTTTAATCATTATTTGAAACCTTATGGAGGAACCTTTCTATTGAAATGCAATTACGAATTCAAGGATCTGACTACTTTACTAAATGGTTTTTATTCAGATTTACTTCTTTGGTGGTAGGAGTTTAGAAATACATTTTCCGATATCAATTATGCACAAAGAATTATTTGGAACAATAAAGACATTAGAATAGACAATAGATCAGTCTTTTATAAATTGTACTATGAAAACAGGATTGTTTACATATGTGACTTGATATTTGAATCCGACAATAAGCAGTCTTATGATTTTTATAGACAAAAGGGTCTTAAAACAGATTTCCTGACATGGACAGGTTTAAGAGTATCAGTTCCGAAAGAACTCAGGTCGTGTGAATTGTTACCTGAAATGGACTCGGTAAATTTTAAAGTGCCCCTGTTATGATCAAAAACACCACTTCCTTTTTTCCTTCAGATTTTGAAAGTGTATTTTGCTTAACACCTGACTGGCAAAATTGTGAGCTTTGGGTTTTATCCAAAGGCCGTTTACTTCGAGTGTAAGTTTTGGATTTCACGGCCTGCCATTGCTCTCGTTCAAAACTGACTGATTGGACCTCAGAGGATTGGGTCCAGGGAAAGTGACGTCAAAGGCTCACTAGCTTAAAATTTCAGCGTGTGATTGCAGCTTATTATGTATGCAAAACGCGAGTTTAAAAGTCTGAAAGCCCAAAACTCCCATGCTGGATAATTATTATTTCTGTGGTGTACATGTACACACGCATTGCATTCTTAAACTTGTGAGCCTTTGACATCATTTTCTCCTCGATCCAACTCTCTCAAGAACATAATGTTAGTAATGGCGGACCATTAAATAGGAAAATTACAGTTAAAATAAAGAGGTGTCTTTTTGAAATCAAGGCTTAAAACGTGGGTCACTTAGTGTTTTGTTAACATAGTTTTGAAATCCAAAGAAAAATATGAATTGATTTTTTGGTCACAGGGGCACTTTAAACATAATGATATACAATTCAACGTTTACAGGGCTAAGTGTAAGCATTTTTATAAATTATTAATAACAGCTAAGGCTAAATTGCCTAATATGTCTAAGAAACTAATCTCGGATTTTGACATCTCAAATTCTTTGGAGGAAATATACTCACTTCCACAAACTGTTGCCAGTGAAACGTATATTTGGTCCTTCCAATATAGAGTGCTTAATTATATATTGTATACAAATTCAAAACTTTTCAAAATAGATTTGTTGTTGAGTGATAAATGCACCTTCTGTGGCTCTTCAAAGGAAGAGTTGTATCACCTCTTTTTTGAATGCTCCCATGTGCAAATTTTTTGGAAAACATTCTCTTCTTTATGGTTTGAACTTGTTAAGGAAAACATGACTGTGACTTTAAAAGATATTATACTTGGGCTTCTAAATAGAACTGATATTATAAACTATCTTATAATTCTCGGAAAACTGTGTATTTGGGAATGTAGAAAAGCTGGCATTTACCCTGATTTTAATATCTTTCTAAAAAAGTTAAAATTAAGTTTGAAACCGAGAAATATATAGCAAATAAAAATGGGACGTTTGCAAGTTTCAGGAAAAGATGGGAAGCAATTCTTGTTAAACTTATGTAGGTATTGAAATATTTATATTTATTTTAAAAAAATGTTGTTGAAAGAGAAAGTACATGTATCTGTAATATTTGTAGTGTTTGTAATCGTAATGTATGTAACGATTGTACTTTAAGTAATGTCCTTGGTGATGTAAGTGTTGTAAGTAATGTAAATAGGTAGTAGTATTGCAAGAGGTAATAGTAGTGTAAGTAATGTTAGTATTGTATGTAACAGTTAGTATTGTATGTAAACAGCAGTAGTAAATAAATAAATAAATAAATTCAGAGCTACCTTACTTTTTCAAAAACTTTAAGGAACTCTGAATTGGCTCCCATGAATTTTTTAAAACTTTGTTGATAGAACTTTTTGTTGCCATGGTAACCGATTACGTCACAACAGTAAGCACATTTTGTTAAGCAATAATTGGTGTAACTGTGTTTCACATGGTGCCATGAAAATTCTGTTATGTGATACAGTAAACTCACGTAGCTATAACCCTTCTAATAAAAAGGCCTCTTCAAAGTGATGAAACTGGTTTCAGCAACCTTAAGGGGAATTTCCTGAACACTGGACATATAGATGCAGACACAGAATCAATAAACTAATAGAACCTTTTGGGATCATTTCAGGACACAGCTGGAGCAGAAAGATATCAGGCAATGAGTGCAATGTACTACCGCAGTGCAAGAGCAGCTGTTTTGTGTTATGGTGGGTACTTTAATTTTCAAAGCAATGAACTACCTTTAGATGCAAATGTTTTTTAGAAGTGAAAAAAAGCAGAATTGTAAAAATTAATAACAGTTACTATGTAAAAGGGAAGTAAAAGTGTACAGTAATGTCAATACATTTGTAATTTATTACTTTATATCAAACTTTATTGGGCAAAGACCATAAATACATGTATACATTAACGTAGTAAGAATATAAATAAATAAATAAATAAAGCCCAAAAGGAGAGAGCATGAACGGGGCACTCAGACCCATGGGAGACCCATGAGTATCGCGATCTTCTTATAGTTTTGCCTATGCGCGAGCCGTCAATATTTCGTGTTATTGCCATCTCACTTTTGCGGCCTGTGATTGGTTCTAATGTTGAAATTGACGTTGTTGCACTGAATTGGGTTCCTGACGTACGCAAACAAATACGTTTCGCAGGTAGAAAGAATTGAAAATTCGATCAGGCACGGGTTGATTAGTTTACAGTTTTATTTATCCTTATGAATGATGGATCGCGATACAAAACAAATTGCGATTTTGAGACGGCAATACCACATTATATTGACGGCGTTAAGAGAAAATATATTCTGTATTGGACTCCGTCGCTTCGCGACTCCACCCAATACGGAATATATTTTCTCCCAACTAGCCGTCAATATAAATGTGGTATTGCCGTCTCAAAAATCGCAATTTGTTTTTAGTAACTATGGTGGCACGGACAACTCTGTGAGATAGACCACGTACGGGCCAGATCTACATTCATAAATTGACCTTAAGAGGGAGACAAAAATATTTATCAAAAAGGACTTACACGCAAAAGAGCCCTGGGCAAGTGAACATGATGGGAATAGCTATTCTGTACATACATGTACAGTGTTGCACAATTTTACAAATATACAAACAAAACATGAGGCAAAATATAAGTGCAGGTCTTGCAGGCCGGAACAGTGAGATAATAGACAGCTTTCTGGCCGTGACGCGTACTCGGGTGATTATTAAGAGTTAGGTAATTACTAACATCTATGTCAATGTAGCCGTGGATGGCCTTATAAAAGAATAAAATGTCTTTAATTTCTCTGTCGTAAGCAAGAGGAAGCATGGTCAGAGAGAGCAGTCTCTCTTTGTACGACATCTGACCAGGCTTTTTAAAAATGTAAAATCCATCTTTTGGGCTTCCTCTGTACTCACTTGATCTTAAGTTTCAGTGATTCAGAGCTGGGGACCAGACTTAAGTTGCGTAATGTAAGAAGGGTTTCACTATTGCTACATGTAAATAAAGAGACCTAACTGCAACTTCAGTTAACAATGAGCAAGTTGTTAGCTTTTGCCGTAATTAAGTGGGCATGAGAGTGCCAAGTCAACTTATCCGAGATAACTACACCCAAGTCCTTCTCCTCCTGAACATGCAGTAACTTTTCGGAGCCTAAAAAATAGTCGGCAAGTACATTGTAAATGTTATAGACATTACCTTGCATTTAAAAGCATTAAATTGGTTAGGTTAGATCTGTTAAAGCTTGCTGAACTCTTTCACAATCAGCTACCAAGGAAATAGAATGAAATAATATTATTTTAGTGTCATCTGTGTAGAGAGCAGATTGCATACCCTCTGATAGAACACTTGGCAAATCATTTATAAACTAAAAGAACAAATAGAGTGGGACTGAATATACTCCAATTGGGAACTTCAGATGTAACTGGGGCTCACTGAGGTAATCGTAAACCAGGCATGCATGTGGCCTACCACTCCATGTCGTTTAAGCTTTTGAAGTAGGACTGAAGGAGTGATGGAATCGAAAGCTTTAGAAAAATCCAAATAGACAAGATCTGTTTGAATATTTTTGTCCAGGCACCTTTTGACTGTTATTCTATTATTTTCTGCTGTCTTTTTGTTGTTTTGTATTTTTTGGCACTGTTGGTATTCTGGTTATTTTAAGGATAATTTTTATTTTGCTTGTTTTTTTTGTTTCTCACAGACTTGACTGACAGAACAAGTTTTGATAAAGCCAAATTTTGGGTGGATCAGTTAAAAGCTGCCGAACCTGTAAGTGTGACTCTTTCTCTCTTGAGTGTACAATGTACTTTCCTCCAATGCCAGCTGAAACCAACATGATCTTTGTTCAGATTCAAGGGAATCATGCATTTAATAATAAATTTTGTCACTTGCTATTAATTTATAAATGTAGAGGTGGGATTTTGGAGAAACTGAAAATAAAATGCTCAGGAATATTATTTCTTCCCAATCACGCATCTGAAATCCACCAGATGTTTACACCCCATTTATGTTTGCAAGGCAAGAATTGTGTCAGCTTTAGATTTCTTAGCTAATTGATTAAACTTGAGCTCGTTGTGGTCATTTTGCGAATAAAATAGGTAACTTGGAACAAACTAGGGAAAAGACGATTTTTCTAGCCAAAGAATTATAATAATTGTGTTTCGACTAATAATGGCTATTCAGTTTGTGGTTTTGGTTGTGAAGTCCTCCAACATGATTGGCTTAAAAAAAAAAAGCATTTCTGACATATTTTAGATGTGTTTGGTACTTGGTGTTTAAAGGCATTCTGTAAAACACTTCTGCCATTCATTGTAAAATTAATGATAAGAATTATTACTTAATTCTATTATTGTCCTTTTGCTGTTACAAAAAACCTTTTTCATTTTGTGAGCAGAATTCTGAATCAGCAGAAAAGAACTTTTGGCACAATGAGACCAACTTGGGAGCACTACTGAAGTTGCAAAATTATGTCCTTTTCAAGGCCATAATGCACGGATTTCATAACACCTGGTGACCCAATTTTGATTAGTTCATGTTGACTTTTGGTTTTATCAGGATTGTCACATATATCTTTGCGGAACAAAACTTGATCTGATAGAAGAAGCAATAAAGCCAAGAGAAGTGCAAACAAGAACAGCGGTGAATTATGCAAAAGGTCAGCAGCAAGGTTTTATCAAAGTACATTTACAGTGTACACTCCTCCAGGGGCCTTGGAGTACATTATTTTGAAAATGGTTGGGGTGGGGGGTGGGGGGGCGGGGGGTTAGGGTTTTGGTTTGCATCTCAGAAGTGTTGGGGGAGGGGGAGAGGTTTCAGAGAAAACAACCTGTAGGAAAACAGTGGGGTGGGGGGCTGTATCCCCCTCCCCCCAGCCCCTCTCTCTCCGCAGTGTGTAGGCATCAACATAAGCATCCTCAGCTTTGAGTACTCTGCCTTTTTGTAAGCGCCCGCCATTCAGGATGAAGAGAGTTCCATAATCTTGTTCCAAAGATTGCAAAAGACTTCAACTGTATGCTCAGTCGTGATTTGCTAACATAAGAGTTGCCCATAGCTGATGATCATGTATTATTATTTAGAGCGGTTTTCAATTGAGTGTTGAAAGTAATTAGCGAATTGCTTTGGTTTTGCATTTACTTGAATCAGTGATTGGTTCAAAGTTCTTGTGCCATTTTTTCAACCAATCAGAAGTGAAACCAAAACCAATTGTGGCTTGCGCTTGCACATTTTCCCGCGCTTTGTGTCGTCTACGTGTAATTACTTATACTTTTGATTGGTTTACTGGATTGTCTCCGTCCTTTTTGATTGACCAAAGTAATTACAGTACTTTGGTTTTGGTTTTACGATGGTCGATTGAAACTCGCTCTAAGAATGTTAGATGAATGATTAAATAGTTTCGGAATGTTCTTTGGTACAAAATTATTAGAGATAACATGCATAAGGGTAGATACTGTTTCAAAGTAAAGCATATCAATTGGCAGAATATTAGAAGAGACAAACAATGGGATATCATGGGATCTACTATTACAAAAGAAAATAAGGCAGACGGCTTGTTTTTGAGGAACAAGAATCTTCCTTAAATCAGACTGAGCAGCTTGGCCCAAGCAGCTATACCGTAATACATACAAGTTATAAGTTATACACATACAAGTTAACACATACAAGCTATACCGTAACAAATACAAGTGATCGATAAAATTGAAGAAGGATGTTTAATGGTACATGGTGCTGCAATCTCGCTATTAAACCAACAATTTTGCTGATCTTAGAAGCATTATGTAAATTTCAATGTGTTGTTTCTAAGTTAAGTGCTTGTCAATTAGGATCCCAAGAAATTTAAGATAATCCTTGTTTTCAAGAACTGTTACAGCGTTCACATTGTTATCTTGTATTTTCAAGCATATCATTCTGAAAATTAGGTTTCTTTTGCATGGGCCTAAAAATAATAAACTTTGATTTCTTTGCATTAATAGTTTATTTGCATTCAGCCAGTCGCAAACATTTTTCAATTCATTGTTAACTACGGCTTCTAGCGACTGCAAATTCTTGTCAGCATCATTATAGTAAAATTAATTTTTATCATCAGCAAACAAGGAAAACCTGAGTTTATCAGAACAAGTATACCGGTAAATGTCATTTTTATAAATTAGGAAAAGTAAAGGTCCCAGAACAGAACCTTGTGGGACTCCAGTGACCGAATTCCTTTTGGTAGATACGTGATTATCAGTTTGAGTTGTCTGAGTACAGTGAGCTAAGTAAGACGAAAACCAGTTATAGACAATACCCCTAATTCCATAATGATACAGCTTGCTTTAAGTAAAATGGAATGGTCAAGTCTGTCAAAGGCCTTTTTAAGATCAATGAAAATGCCGCATGAGACCATTTTCTTATGCAAATTTATCTAAATGAAATGCACAATGTCAAGTATTGCATTTTGGGTGGAGCATTTCTCTTGAAAACCATATTGCGCCTCATATAACAGTTCGTTTTTCTCAATAAACGATTTTAGATGATTATAGGTAAGTTTCTCAAAAATTCGATTAAAAATGGAGAGAAGAGAGATCAGACGGTAGTTATTTGGATCGGTCTCATCATAACACTTAAAGGCCGAGATCACTTTCGCATGTACATTGTAAACAATTATTATTTTTAGGTTCTTTTGAATTACCCTTAGGTCATAGGAATGTTGCCATAAGTTTTCTTTTGTGTGGTGTGACAAAAAATTCTTTGGTCCTTGTAAAAACCTGGTTCCTGGAAATGGCTGCGTGATGTTAAATCGCGTTCTTGAAATACTGATTGGTTTTAATTAAAACTCGTCTTGTTAGGCAGGCACTAGTTCATGCATGCAGATGACTGGGTGGTTGATGTTTGATATTAAATAAATGTATTAGGGGCTAATTGCCTCTCAACTCTTAAAAGAAGATACCTGATCAGGTTTATGTTGACCGTCAGAAGTAGTGTCAATGGGAATGAAATTTGTTCTTTTTTCAAGTCTAAAACTCTATGGGTGAATTGAGTATACCATCTTGTACCAAAATGTGTATTTTGCTAACTGTTCGCAACATCATGTAAGATAATAATAAATGCTTTCAATCTTTCCATGTCCAGATATTGAAGGTGATGTGTTTGAAACATCAAGCAAAAGAGGATTTAATGTTGGTGAGTTTTTACCACATTTGCCGTACTTAAAGGGGCTTTGTCAATGAGGGTGCAAGTGGCTGGGATTTGATCAGATATGTCCAGAAATGCAAGTTATGTAATAATAATTATTATTAGATGCATGCGGATTCAATAAGCGTCACATAGTGTCCCCTTGCTCCTCTCCCCATCATTCATCATTCATCGTGTCTCAGAATACAGACAATAATTATTAATGTCACAAAGTGTCCCCCAAATGCTGCTCTTCAAGTGAAGATAAACTGCTGCATTGACCCTGACCTAAAAATAAAGCTAAGTTAGCTAAGTTACCTTTACCCCAACCTTACTGTTAGAAATAGGTATACATGTAGGAAATGCTTAGACTTATAGGTTAACAAGGTTAACAACAAGTTGGAAAGATTAAAGGTTAACAAGTTAATGGAACATTTTTCAGTGAGTGATTAACCCATTGACTCCTGGGGATGAATTCCCCATTGACGAGTAAAATCGTCTGGCGTTAGACAGAGTAAAATACTAATTATGGCCAGTTCAGGGGTGAAAGGGTTAATTAACATGTTTCTGCATGATTTATTGTGTACGTCTGTGAGAAATTTGACTGTGGACAAGATTTGAAACAGTTCCCGTTTTCAAACTACTTTCTTGTAAAGTTGTTTCCTGTGGAGAGTTTACCTGGAAGGTAAAAGGGGGATAAATCTGTGAAGGAAGGGTGGGGTAGGATAGGATAGAGGCAATGGGCAAAATCGACAACAAAAATAACTTTGAAAAGTTAATGAATGCATTACTGTTAGATTGAATCAAGCTGTGTTTTATTTCTGTCAACAGACAAGGTTTTTGAAAAGATTGCTGAAGATTTCATGAAATCCAATAGATCACATGTCTCAGGTACAATATGATAAATTGGTGTTATGATAATTTTATTTCAGCACCAGCGAAGACAGCTGTTGCACTGTGTACACATTTGAATTTTTGTAGAGGTATAATCACATGATTTTGAGTGCATTTTTTTATTAAATGAGCATGATTAAACTATTCACCCCTGGGAGTGAAGTCAAGTGGGGGCATCCTGAAGAGTTTGAGGTGTCCATGGGTTAAGTCTTTTCAAAAGCTAACAAAATTACAGGTGAGTGCATTTTTTAGTCTTTAGTCATGATGGGTTGAGGTCTAATAGACGTGCTGTGTTTATAATCACATAAAGAAAGATACTCGACCGTCATAAAAGAACCTCATCACATAAAATTGTTAACACGGCACGTCAAAAGAATACCTCAACACATCATGATGGAAACACAAAATGTAGACCCCGTCACATAATGACAAAACCTCACCACAAGACAAATCTTAGAGACTCAAAGAATAAAGATTGCATAAGAAAGCTATTGCTTTCCATGATCCAGGGCTAGCATTTGATTGGCTATCTGTGACTTTCTTTGATTACTATTATTATTAACCAATTAGAATGCATGGGTTGTTACAGTGTATGTCTTTTTGCACTGAATTTCCTCTTTTCTACAATTTAACCTTAAAACTGCATTTCTCTTAGCCAATCAGAATCGATACATTGTAATTTTTTCTTGTATATTATCAAAGGGGACATAGTTTTTTAAAAGGGAGTAGTTAAAGAGGACAAAGCTTTTGAGTGTACGTGTATGTAAGGGTTGTTAACCCACTGACTCTCGAACGGCCCCTCCACTGTTGAGTAAAATCGTCTGACGTTAGACACTATAATCTCTTAAGGACGGTGCCTACTAATTAAAGATATTTTTGCCCCGGTGTGTGATTATACAGGAAATGTATATCTTAACAAGTGTTATTGAAATCCAAAAAGAAAATTGGGGGTAACCACGCATTTTTCAAAGATAATTCATGAATAATATTTGTTAAGAGCTTTAAAATACAAAGCAATGTATGGCGTTCTTTCTCAAATTGAAGCTTAATTATCTCTCAAAAATGCATGGTTTACACCCAATTTTCTTTTTGGATACCAAGAGTACTAACTAAGATCTACTTTTTCTGGATAGTTCAAAACCGCGCAAAATATCCTTGTATTAGTAAACATCTGCAATAGGAAATCAGAGTATCTGGAGATGCGCAGAACGTATGTGCAATAACAGTAGTAGGCACCGTCCTTAAGTCTCACTCCTCCTAGGAGTCAATGAGTTCATCTAAAATTTTAGCATTTTTTCCTTCATTTAGGGTCAAAGGGGGCTTTGCAGTTGGAAAAATCAACTTCAAAAAAGTCGTGTTGTTGACAGCGTGATGATCATAATATGGCCTGCAGAACTACGGTCATACTTATCGGCTTGCACCACTGACTCACAGTGCCGACTATACATAAGATTACTGTATGTCAAAGAGCTCAAAGCAAAATTTGAAAAAAATAATGTCCATTGGAGATGGTATGGTTTTTGCGTCTGAGAGACATGTGAGTCACCTCATAAAAAAGAGATAATTATTACCTTTGTTTACAATAGTTCTCTTTAAGTATTATTTTGTTGTAAAAGGTGTGTGTTTGGTCTGATTTAGATAATACAATAATGATTATTACCCGTATTTTATATTCTGACACTGACATAAGGTTATCTTTAGGGATGATAGTAATTTTAAAGATAATATAATGTGTTATATATCTGATCTGATCTTTAAAATTTGGTTATTTATTGGTAGAAAATAGTCTTAAACTAAATTTTCGGTTGGAACTGCAGCCTTCTTTAGAATAAAATATGCAGTTCTGATTGTGAGTTTGTCATTTAAATAAAATCATTGTTCTCCCTGGGGTTTCATCAAAGGTTTGTAAACAGAAGGGAATGGCTTCCGTTCATTCACTGCATTCTTGTCTTTTGTAGAGTACCACGATTCCAGGAAAAGTTCTTTTGTGCCAATTGTTAGCATTCTTTACTAAGATCTGGACGTAGTTGACGCAAATGTCATGGTCCGATTCTCTATTATTGCGTGTGCCTGGTTTGTGTTCGCTACAACGCGAGTTCCATGATCTTTTTGTTTCTCCAGCGGAAGTGAAATCGCAAAACCGGCACTTAACTTTGTAAACAATTCATTTCGTTTCAATCTCAATTTCTGGGTGGTCTTTGGGTTTCTTAAAATAATGTGCAAGTGTTTTAACAGGCTGAAATGCGGTCTTTCTAATAATTATTAGCTCTGCTAAGTATAATTATTTCGAACTTGCTCGCAGGTGCCCTTCACGTGTGGTAGGGTAGTAAAGGCTTTTGAATGCGTATCTGCATCTTGTGTTTGAACTGCAGTTGATGGCTTGGGGGTACAGCATTCCTCAATGAAATTGTCGGGGTAACCATTGATTTTCAAATCACTACATGTAAGTACCTGCTGACACTGGAGATCTTTCTCTGTGTCATGTGATGGAATGTTGTCCGTGTGGTCCATAAGGCACTAAATAACTACTGTCCACTTGCTTTGGGTGGGGCTGTGGGAAGTGAAATCCAAGTACTTGTTGGTGTCACTGAGTGACTTTACAGTGTACACTAACAACAGCGTTTCCTGATCGATTGACTGTGCTTCGCGTGTCAAGAAAGGTTATGGTTTGACTTTTGGGCGATGATGACTCTACAAAAGACAAGAAGGCAGTGAATGAACGGAAGCCATTCCCTTCTGTTTACAAAACTTTGATAAAACCCCAGGGAGGACAATGATTTTATTTAAATGACAAACTCACACTCATAACTGAATATTTTACTCTGAAGCAGGCTGCAGTTGCAACCAAAAGTTCAGGTTAAGATTATTTTTTATCCAAATATAACCAAATTTTTAAAATCAGATCAGATACAACGTTTTTTAACACATTACATTATCATGATGACTGATCGCCTTTCAAACACGTAAGCAAGAAGCATACTTTCTAAACGTGCATAGAGAAAGATTATAAGCCACTTTCAAAAATACCACAATACTCTGTTTGCCTTCCAAAAGTTTGCATAAGCATCGTTTTTGTCAATTTTCTCTTGGGGCCATTATGCAAAATTCTGTAGGGCACACAAAGAGTATTATGGTATTTTTGAAAGTGGCATATGATCAGTACAGTTTGTTTGTAGAAGGTGAATGTTTCAATGACTTATGGCGAGACTCTTTCCCTTTTGAACATTAGCGTA
>NC_090886.1:40390172-40422926 GCF_036669925.1 Montipora capricornis
TTTTCAAGTTGTTGAACTTAGCGACAAAGCTGTCACCTGTCATTGTCACTGAACCTGATGACCTTTGCTCCCACGGGTCCCATTGGTAGTTGCAGGGCATACGAACTAGTAATTGCACTGTCGTAGGTTTGACTCCTGCAAAGAAGCACTCGTATCTTTTCCGAGTATCAACGAGGCGCCATCGGGAAAGTACACCTCTTCATAAAAATGTGTTGTCATGCATTTAAAAATTCCCCCCTCTCCCTTCATTTGTTTGTTATTTTCTAGTTTATTAAAACACATATATATATTGACTTTTATCTTATTATTCCATGTAAATTTTCATTGTTTAGTTACCTATGCATGTGAAAATATGTCAAGTAATCTCAAGTGTTCTACGTAAGTACGATTTCATTTATGAAAAAAAATAAAGTAATCAGAGAGAAAAACTGTGACACTGACGTCCTTAGTTTGTAGCGCAAGGCATCGCGATATGTCACGCGCAAGAGAGTCCCTCGCGGGCCGTTGCCGCGTGCGCGCGACATTTCGTGACTCCCGATGATCATGGTTCCTCGACTGCTGAGTTATCAAACCATCTAAGAGCTGGTCAGTTGCGAATTAGTTCTCAACTTCGTGGAGTACGCTCTCCAAAACTTACGACATTCTTATACCGTAAATTCTCGAATTTCTAAGTTGAGAAAGAGGCGCTTCAATCGTTTTTCAATTGTCAGGCTCAACATAACAGTCTTTATTTGAACTGAACCCAAAATGCAACATGATCTTAAAATAAAACTGTAATATGTTTATAGAGCGCTTTTCAAATGAGTGTCGTAAAACCAAAACCAAAGTAATTACTTTGGCCAATCAAAAAGGACGGGGGACAATCCAGTAAACCAATCAAAACTCGAAATAAGTACACGTAGAAGACACAAAGCGCGGGAAAATATGCACGCGCGAGCCACAATTGGTTTTGGTTTCACTTCTGATTGGTTGAAAAAATGGCACAAGAACTTTGAACCAATCACTGAGTGAAGTAATGCAAAACCAAAGCAATTCGCTAATTACTTTCGACACTCAATTGAAAACCGCTTTAGAGCATCTCCGCTGAATGTACTATTACATGTCATTCATTATAGCGGTTATCAGTTTCACGCGCCCCTCTACGACTTTTTTTTGATTTTTTGAAACTAAATTTTGGGTAGACGTCAATCAAATGTTTCTATGACAATAGTTCTTTTCGCTTGGCTGCAGTCGAATTTATCATGGAAACATTTGATTGACGTCCACATAAATATGAAAACGTGTCGTTGAAATACGCGTGTAACTGATAACCGCTGCAACAGTGTGACGTGTACGTAAATCGTATGACATTCAGTACCAGATATTCGTTCTCTGTTGGGAAGATTGGGGAGAGCGCTCGTGGAAGGGGAGTGCTTATTTAATATTTTAACCCTTTAGAGGGGCGCTTTCAAATTAACCCTTAAAGAGGGGCGCTTATTCGCCTCGCTTCGAATAAATTCATTTACCTTGTGCGGGATTTCGAAAGAAGTCGGTGACGAAGTCGAATTGCTCCAACCGGTTGCAGAGTACAAGCGACAACAATTTAATAATGGGTGGCCTGTGAAGCTACAATTGCACAGTATCCTTACAGATGAAACAGAAGGTGCATTCTTTCACGTGACGTGTGACAGATTTCCTGTTTTATTGCTGTCTGGAAATATTTGGCGTTCTTCCTGAAGGTTCTGTGTTCTCTTTGAAAGTAAATTCGGCCTTTATAACTGGGTTCTAAGCTGCAAAAGACACAGAAGAATAAGTGCTAGTGATTTTCAAGGTAAGTTGGTTTTCTCTAGCCTTTCAGAACACGCAAGGATCGCCAATCGTTTTATTATTAATAAATATATAGCTTTATTTTGCATTCAGATCAGTTTTAATTATATTCTACTGCTTTCTCGTTTAACAATACTATTGACATCTTACTTGATTTTTTGCGGCCTTAATAATGAAATTTGATTTGTACATTCCTGTTTGCGTGATAGTTGCCTTTGTCTTCCGTGATGTCAATGTTCAATCATTCCAGCGTTCTGTTGAAAATGGCACGCATTTCAATAATCCTTTAAGCTTACGTGTGAGCGCCCAATACAATGTCTTGAGCAGAATGTTCAGGACATTTGAGATACTGTTTTTAACGAGTCATTGCCATTATACCACAAAACAGTCACCGTTTTATTATGCGTAATCATGTTTAGTCTAGTTAGTTGAATTTGTCGTACGAGGAAATTGAACAATGTGGTTGTGGATAAATTTATGTAAGACGAAACTGAAACCCTTTTCTAGGCTTTAAACATTTTATCTTACAAACAAGACAACCCCTGAACCTGACGGTAACCTATGATTAGCATAATGCTCGTCATCAATGGTTGTGGAAATAAACAGACCGGAGGGCAAAATGACCTTTGCACAGTTTAAAATAATTCAATTTACTTGTCTTCTAATCTAGACTGTCGTATCTGTCAATTTTACCCTGTTGAGCTATAGTAAAAGAAAATCAATAAATAGGCTGCCTTCTTGAATCCTTGGATAAAAGCCTTTTTATAATTCCAACAGAAATGCAGTATTCAAGTCTTGTCTATTAAAATTATTGTCAGTAAATACTTATGCATTATATATGCTATACATTATATATGCACTTCTCATTGGCTTCCCCAGTTGGTGGAGAAAATGGTGGGACCAGCCATGGGGGATAATTTTTTCTTGCAAAGTGCCCAGTATTTGTCAAAGCTGAATGTCCCCATTAATTTAATTTAATTAATTAAGATGCTCTTTAGTACTTGGAACAGTTAGCAAACAGTCACGATTTCACTTTTAACACCAAGGGAGGAATTACCATCATCAAAGTTAATTCTCTGCCTCTTGTAGGAGCTAAATTGTCCTCATTTTTCTGAGTTCTTTAGTTAAATGGTTGGTATGATGCTGTTGAAATAAACACTTTCAATAGCATATTTCATCAGTTGAAATTAATGAAAAATGTGCATGTATTAGCAAATTAATGTAAATGACTATCTATCGTAAGACGTTTCTGTTTGTCCCAGACTCTCAGCAAATTGTCATAAACCAATCACCATGCATGAACCAGCAAACCAGCAAAATTAGTGATAATGTAGGATCAACATCATTCATCTGCATCTTCTATTCAATTGACACTGAAGTGGGTCCTGAATCCAATCAGTGTCCTGTTCACTTCTGCCGGATTGTCAGCAACTGTGTGAACTTCAATCAATTCCCCCCTACTCCCCATGATTTGAGCTGTCATAGAGCTAAATACCCACTTTTCCCCACCACAAGGGCTTTCGTTCTTGACAATTAATAGTCCTCATAAAGTCCCCATTTTTTCCAACATCAGCCCGTGGTCTTCAGTTTAGGGAAGTTGATGATAAGTGCATTGTATCTCGCTTGTAAATCATTCTGTAAGTGAGATGTCACATTTCACAAAGTATATACAACACAGTTTCAGCTCGTATTGAAGATAGTCAGAGGAGCTGGATGAAGAGTTTGAGTGAACCAAAACCAACTCTAGCTTCCTCAGGACTTTTGTACTCAGCTTGGGTGTGCCACCTTCAGAAGGTGGCACATTCTCATGCTAGTAACAGGCAAGAAGGATGAACAGTTTAGGTTGGTGATTGTACAGGTGTCTTTTTCGGATCTTCTTTTACCAAGGAAAATCCCATTGCTGGAAATATACACAAGGGCCATTATGCCATTTTGTACATGAACTAAAGACAGAAAACAGGGTTTTGTTAGATGACTCATTGCCCTGCTGAAATCCAAACAGTCCTTTAACAGTGCCTTTTAAGTGATGCAATAGTTTCTGAAGGGTGTTTAGGCTTACATTAGTTGACAACTGTCCCTTGTTTAATAGCCTCATACGCAGTCTTTTTTCACCTTCTGCCACAAACGCCTGCTTATGTTAATAAAAGCAACATTCCTTTCCCTCAGTTTGTCCTGCGGTACATCTTGGCCAATCAATCCTTTTGTTGTCTAACAATGGCCATGTAATGCTTATAAAGAAGTCCATCATACTTGCTGTGTTGTTCACTCGTAAAGTTTTTTGCGTGTGATATCGCCTAATTCAGGAGCTAAAATTTGATTAGCAAATTGCGGGAAAGGAATGTTACTTTCAGGTAAGCAGGGGTTTGAGGTGGGATGTGAAATACAGCTTCTCTGAAAACGACTGAGTGGGAGGCTACTTATTTAACGACTTAAACTGTTTTATTTTTGTCTTAGAATGTTTCCATGGAATCATTTATGAATTCTTCAGTGTCAGGGAGCTTACAGTGGACCTGGCCTCCTGACGAAGCATTAAACAGTTTGGTCAATTATAACTCAGAACTTGCATTTATTCCTAGTCCGTTGCATTCAGTCCAAAATCAGGAGGCATCTTATTTGGATGCAAGCAGCAAACTCCCAACAAAATTGTCACGAAATCCTACCATTTATGAGAAAGAGTTGCGTCAGATTGTCATTGACTTGTACTCTGAGAGAGAAGAAGAAAGAAAGCCAGAGCAAATCCCTAACACGTCCTCTTTCACTGAGATGTCCATCTTGCAAGAGTCTGTGGAGACAATGGAAGATCAATGGAAGCTTTCAAGTCTAGCACCTGGTGCTTATCAGGACAATGGACTTGGCAACCTCATGATCGGTGCAGAGGCTTCCCACACACCTGAGAGGAGAGGCGGCTTCTTGATGGAAGGGTCTTCAACCCCATCAATGGAAAAGTCTCTGGCTGATGGCAACACATACACAGAGAGACTGAAGGCCCCTCAGCCTCTTGACATGGTGCGCATGATGGAAACTTCCAAAGGCTCTTCTGAGGTGGGATCTGAGGGGTATTTCTCTCAGGATTACAATTCCAGTGCAACTGATGAAAGTGAGCTGCAGAGTGTTGAGGACTTGCAAGGCTATTTGATGAAATACCAGAGCAGTAAGGATGGTAAGCATCGTTGTTTTCTTTTTTCCAGGTTACACAGGTTTGGGGCAGTTATCTTGCTGGATTGCCCTGACAAAGTACATTTTATTGGTCTTATTGTGGCGGAATCATGTCAACCTAGTTGATACCAAATTTACCAATTTACTCCCCTCCAATGTTGCCCTTCAGTTCTTTCACTTATTTTACTCCTTGCCATTGTGACCCTGAAGTTTGATCAAAAGGCTAGAAATGCCATACACTATCAGAAGTTGTTGATTTGATACAGTTGACCTTGGGATGGAGTTATTGAGTTGAACTCTCTTGACATATGTACCATCTGGCAAAATACAGTAGCTGAGTTGGGAAAGATTTATTTGCCTTCAACACCATGTTGTCATGGCCTTCCAAAATTGCTTGGCATTAAAACCCTGATGACCCTAATGGAATCTCTGGAGCCCATAACCTGGGGCCTAGGTCTTTGCAACAGTATTTTCACAGATCAAGCTAGTTTAAGACTAGTTCTTAAATAAGATTTGGCTTGCACGAGGGACCATTCTTGATCCCATGAGTAATATTTTCTCATGCAAGACTTGTGATTAGTTTTTGTTTCACTGGAAAATCAATCTAAAAATAACTCGACTTTTAAAATGATTAGAGTGTAATATGAAGTTCTAGTTTTGTACCCCACATGAACCATGTGAGCGTTAGCCCTACTAATGGAAATGGGCCCACACGAGGACAGAGAAAAGACTCTAACCAGGGTGGGAATTGAACCCATGACCTTCGGTTTAGATCACCGCTGCTCTACCGACTGAGCTACAAGGTCAGACGGGAGCAGGCCGTGGGAACTGAAGATGTTAAAGTCACGGCAATGAACATGTACAAGTACAAGGAAGGGTTACGTTTTTACAAATGTTGGCCGAGTAGCACTTATTATTTCAACAGACTTAGCTGATTAGAGTATAATGTGAAGTGCTAGTTTTGTACCCCATATGAAGCATGTGAGCGTTAGCCCTACTATAACTCGGTCTGCAAAAACGCTGTTCCACAAATACAATGAATTTGTGCTATCCTATTCATGGGCTCCTGGCATCCTTTGATACCATCATCTCCAATAAGCATGTGTGTTTGCAATGTGTTGCACTTGACTTGAATTTGATTTTGTATACTCACCCATTGGAACCCTTTCTTGTTCCGTAGATGTGGATTTCCTCTTCCGCAAGGTTAGCTCGTCCTCAGACGTAAACAGTCCATTATTTGATGATTCTGATATACATCTGGAGTTTGCTTTATCTTTGGATAGTGGTGATATATCTCAAAACGAAGGGGAGAAAGAAAACACAAATGGTGGTGTAGATACCGATTTTGAATCTGGAAAGATTCCTACTATACGATCTTCCCCTGTGGGTGGGAATTCAGGAAGAAGTGAAGCTAGTGGTTCTCTGGAATTCCAGTGTGTGGCTACGGCAAGTTCTCTCAGCTCTCACATTCAGAAGAGTGAAGAAATTGTTTTGTGCAAGACTGTCACAATGGAGAATGCTTGTGGGAAGAATCATAACATCACAAATGCAGACGATTTGTCAAGTTCACGCTTTTCAGTTGTTGCTGGGAGGGGCATTTGTGTCGCACAACGCCAAGGCAAAGGTTGTTTTGTAACTGAGAGTCAAACTTCGGACAATGAAAGTGGAACTGATTCAGTAGTCTCAGGGAGAAACTCCAGTGTAGTCTTCATGAGTTACAAAGATGATGAGAGTGTTTTGAAGGAGAGTGAGATGTTTTTTGAAAACGGGGGCAAATGTGCTGTTGTCAAAGATAAATTTACGATGCAGACTCGTCTCCCAGGTCAGGCAGTTCCTGTACCTGCTGTGATATCCGGAATTGGTGAAAACGTTTGGAGTGAGAGTGTAATAATACCTGAGGATGATGTCGAGGATGGAGTTGATCTAACCCTTGCAGATGATGCTTCAAGGCTGCAGAAACCATCTCACGTCCAAGCACTGCCTGTAACCACTTTGACAGCCCAAGCAGACACAGGCTTCATCTTTTCCAAGGCGGACAATGGCACCGAAAGTAAGGAAGCTAAAGGGTTACAGAAACCATTTTCAAAGACGAAATCACAAGATGATGAACTTCATTGTGCCAATTTGGAGGGAAAAGTGGAATCCCTACAGAGAGAGTTCGCTAATGTCTTAGAAGACAGGAAATTATTAAAGACCAAGCTCCATACTGTGGAGAGAAGATTGCGAGAGGAGCTAGAAAAAGCTCGGCAAACGGAACCAAATGCAATGTCGTTGGTTGATGACTTGCGACAAAGTAAATCCGAGTTAGAAAACCAACTGATGGATTTGCAGAAAGCATATAAGGAGAAAGGTGACCATCTTGATGAGGCGCTTGTGCGGTTGGAGACAGCTAATGTCGCCATTCAGAATTTAAAAGAGAAGTTGCTGTTAGCGGAAGGAGAGATAAGTCGAAGTGAAGAGAGAGTGGGGGTGCTGCAAACTGAGATAGACGGCTTGAGAAGGTTGCTCGATGAAGCCAAAGATCAGAATGAAAAGTTCAAGAGGGAGAATCTCACTTTAAATGCCAATGTAGGGAGCCTTGTTGATGCTAAGGAGTGGCTCCAGAAGCAGTTGAAAGTAGCAGGGGAAGCTCGGATGAAGATGCAACTTGAAACAAACGAACTGGAGTCCGCATTGGCAATGAAAACACATCTCGTTGAAGAGTTGAAGTGTGAGGGTGCCCTTTCAAATCAACAACTTTCTGAGCTGCAACAGAACTCGCTGTTGGAGAAAGCTCAGATTTTAAAGCACATGGAGACAGTGCAAGAAGGAATCACCCAACAGAATCTTGCTTTCAAGGAACTAGAACTTGACAAACAAAAGACGGAAAACACTTTGAGGGCTAAGATCGAGTCGTTGACCAAATTGGTGAGGTCATCTGTTGAGATGGAAAAAGAGCTTGATGCGGCGAAGCGAGATGTAGTTTTGAAAGAGTCCTTGCTTGAAACTGCTAGGAAAGAAAAGGACGAAATGAAAGAGCAATTGAGGCTGGCCCGAGAATCCACTGAGGAATACAAAAGATTTTTGAGCGAATTAGAGTTCAAGTTTGAAGAAATGAAGCAAAATTATGAAAAGGTACGTGTGGATTTAGTTGAGAAGAAGAGTTCAATCGAGAAACTGCAAGAAGAAAAACGAATTTTACAAGAAAGTCTAGAAGTTGCAAATGAGGAACGCGCAGCCTGTGATAATGCAATTTATGCGTTAAAATTAGATTTGGAGAAGGTGGACCGACGTTTTAAGATGATGAAAAGAGAATTGGCATCAAAGAAAGGTCAGCTGGAAGAGACGACTCAACAGAAGGACATTTACGTAAATGAGTTACGTTCTTTGAGGGAAGGATTTGAGAGTGAGGTTAATGAAAGTCGCGCGGTGAAAGAAGAATTAGCGCGGAAGGAGAAAATTGTTCAAGAATTTGAGGAGATGATGGAGCCACTCAAAGAGAACATTGCTAGTTTGACTCAGAAGTTAAAACATTCAGAGGAGCAAATCGCAGAAGCGTACAAAGAAAGAAACGATGTTCAAGATCAACTTGAGAGTGCAATGAGGTAAGTGAATTGAAGGCTTTGTGACGCCAAAGTCGAAGTGGTAGCACAATCTCGTGATCTAGTGAAATTAAACCATGAGAAAAAGATGCTCTTTTTAAGGTGAACAGATCGTAATCGAGAGCGAAATTATATGGTTAACTTTTTTTTGGCAGTTGTTGATGATCATTCATCTTATGTTTTCAGCGAAATTGTTCTATTGGAGGAAAAGCTTCATCAATCCCGGCTGGAAAGAGCCAGATTGGAGGGCGAGTTTCAAACGACACAGCAGTCAAACAAGGATGAAGTTGAACTGTTAAAACGTGAAAATGAGTCGCTAAGGGAGAAGGACCAAGCAGAGGCGATACAAATGCAGACAGAAGTGACAAGACAACGAGATAAGGCCATCAACTTGGAACAAGAAGTGAAATTTATGGCCGACGAAATGAAGAGAAGAGAAAGTCAGTATAAAGAAGGACTGCAGGCTTTTGAGGAGAATTTGGAAGAGTTAAAAACGAGAAAGGAGGTTGCGGAACAAGAATTGAGAAAGTTTCGAGTCGTTGCTGATCAAACAGTGGTCGATTTGAAGAGAAACTACGAGAGTCGACTTGAAGTGCTGCAACAGGAGTTTAGTGGTCTTCAACGGGGGAAGATGAGTTTGGAACAAAACTATGAGGACTTAAAAAAGAAGACCGAGAATGAACTTGGCGTGAAGAGGCATGAAATGCGTCAAATGGAAAAGGAAGTTTCGTCGTTGAAAGAAATGCTAAGACAGGCGAAAGCGGAGGTGGAAAGAATGCAGTTTGGCGCAGTTGAACTCGAACGAGAGAAGGGTCGTTTGGCTGGAGTGCTCGCGAGCCAGAGAACACTGAGAGAGCATGTTGAGAAAATAGAGCACGAGATTGTTGCTCGGGAAATGGCTTTGATTAAAGAGAGAGATAAGACGGAAATGTTGGAGAGAGGGTATGAAATACAGCGCAAGAAAGCAATTGAAAAAACACAGTTGCTGGAAAAGCGGTTAACTCTTACGAGGGAAGAAAGCAAAAGATTGCAATGTTCATTGAGCGACGAAAAACAAAAAAACGTGTCTTTGAAGAGGAAAGTCGAGGAGGGAGAAACCGAGCGAGTTGAGTTGACGAAGAAATTAAGCTGTGCTGAGAAAGAAATCAGGCAATTGCAAGAGAAGATAAGAAGAGAAGTTAACGAAGCGCAGAGGTTTCGCTCTCAAGTTGATGACACGAAAACAAACTTGGTGCAAGAACAAACTCAACGAGAAGTTTTGCAAAGACAATTGGAAGCAGTGTTAGCGCAAGATGATGCCAAGAACAATCGAGTGGAGAGCCTCGAATGGGAACTAAATCGGCGAAATAGAGAAGTAGAGTACCTTAAAGAACAGATACGGATGATGGAAGAACGTCAACAGCTAGAAATGGAAAACTTGAAGACCACCGTGCAGGTTTGCAGAAGTGAAAGTTCATCATTGCGGTCCGAGTTGTCGGACGTACGAAAAGCAAAATGCGCTTATCAAACAGAGACATTCAAGTTTAAAGATGCGCTCCTCTCGGCCAGGCAGGTTACAGAAGCGTTGAAGGAAGAGTTGTTTGTTGCGCGTCGAGATTTAAGTGAAGTACTGAATGATGTGTTGAGTGCAAGGAATCTTCAGCATTTGCAGGATGGAATATTGAAGAAAAGAGAAGAGATAAGTGATTTAAAAGCAAGACGAGATGACATAGAAACGAGCAAGAACACACTGTCTAGTACAATCTGCTTGAGGTACATTTGTTTAAACATTGCTGAGTTATCTTTTTCACGATTTCTTTGTGTAGTATCTGGTCGGTTTTCAGCTCTAAGCAATATTTTTACGTGTTCACTTTAGAACGTTTTTCATTTGAGCACCGTATAACCAAAAACAAAGCAGTTAATTTGGCCAGCCGGTCACTCACTGTTGATAAAATTGGTATGTATCACGGCAAGCCTGGCACGTGTACACCAGGGGCCGGTTACTCGAAGCATGGTTAGCGCTATAACCCTCGGTTAGAGCGGTTTTCAATTGAGTGTCGAAAGTAATTAGATAATTACTTTGGTTTATGATTACTTTACTCAGTGATTGGTTCAAAGTTCTCGCGCCATTTTTTCATCCAATCAGAAGTGAAACCAAAACCAATCGTGGCTCACGCGTGCACATTTTCCCGCGCTTTGTGTAGGCTACGTGTAATTACTTCGAGTTTTGATTGGTTTGCCGGATTGTCTCAGTCCTTTTTGATTGGCCAAAGTAATTACTTTGGTTTTGGTTTTACGACACTCAATTGAAACTCGCTCTAAGAGGTATCAAAACCTATGGATGGTATTTTAGAATTGTTAGCGTTAACCATGCTTCAAGCAACCCGGGACAGCAGTTTACAAGTGCGTGCTAGTATTGAAAGTGCAATTTGCACGTGCAAGCAACTATTTTGGTGTTTACAAAACTCTGCGACGGACAGGGCTCGTTAACGTCATTCGCCTAACAGTAGATTGCTTTAAAATAGTTGAAACGAACGCTTACGCTGGGCGTTGGTATGAAACCATTGCAGTCTCTAACCAATGCCCGCTGTATTTGTGACGCGCAGCTTCAGCCATTTTGAAGGTTCAACGTACGTTGGTTTCAACGATTTTAGAGCAAAAGAGAGATTGGTCGAAGTCTAGCCTAACAGTGTTTTACGTGTGCTTATACAGGCCCGTGACTGGTCTACAAGAGTGCATTTCTTCATTAAGGTGAGAATTCTACCAGCTATATTTAAAAGTAGCAAATAGTTTGAATTCAGAAGGCGAAGTAGGTGTTTTTATATGTAGAAAGTTTTTTTTTTTCTTTTGGGGGAAGGGGGGGGGGGGGAGGGCCATTATGTAAACTACCAGGTAACCGGTAATAATGTATTTCACCCTCGATAAATAAAGTGTTTGTTGTTGTTGTTGGATGAGAGTTCTTCTGAAAATAACTGTTGCTGGTGACATTGACAGCCGACAATTCGACAACATGAGCGGAACTCTTCCTCAAAGTAAAGTGATTTGTATTTAGTCAGTGAATCGTATACTCTGGTAATAGGCCTTTTTCGATATATTAAAATTCAGCGTGGAAGAGAGGTTTAGAGGACAAAGACAAAGGAAAGTGGATGATATGCAATAATTTTTCACATTCATTCCAACCTGTTTCTATTGTTTTTGTCCTCAATGCCTCACTATCAAGCTGAATATTTGATATTTCGAAAATGGCCTATTATTTGTCCCTATTGGTCGGTAGAAATTTATTGCTATTGGTCTGTGTGGTCAGCCGTTATGTTGGTGGCTGAGAAGACTGATTGGTTCGTCTGGAGCCGTGAAAGGTCCGAAGTCCTGTCGTTGTTTGACTGTTTTGAAGGTTTCGTGAATCTCCAACAAATTAAATATGCTTTTCCGAGTTCATGTCTGCCTCCCCTTCAAAGTGAGTCTAAGTGCGACGTTTTTCTTATTAAATTAGATGCTTCTGTGAAGCATACACTGGCTTGCCTGTGGTACGTGCTACAGAAAATCAGAAGGCACTGAATTGTGTGGTATTGAAATACAGCATTCCAGTCTCTGAAGAATAACAAATAAAAGAGAAGCGAGAAACATTGGCTTCTGGGCTGACCTGTTGATAATTTTCAAGTTCCCTCACAACTTCTTTTCACCACAAGTGTGCCCTATTTTGTAATACTAAACTTCACTGAAGTCAAGCCCTGTTTCGCGCGGTTAGTGTTGGGATGGGAGACCAAAACAATAAACCCCTCATAAAAAACAGAAACATCTGACCGAACATACTATTAACGCTAACAAATGCGAACTCAGCAAGGTACAGATTCTGTTAGCGTGCTTTATGCAAAACAAATATTGATGAAAAAGCAAATAAATATTGATCATGACACAGTTTTCAGAAAGGGCAGAAGGAAGTTTCCCGGACGGTCGATCGAGAATAAAATATTTACGACATGAAAACAACATTAATTTTGAACCTTGAATATAGATCGTTTTCACTGTCACGCAATAAAAAAAATAAATCAAAAACTATCCAGTGCAAAACGCTAAGAAATTGTTATCTTATAGAAGATAAAGAAATAAGACACTTGTCCAAGTTTTAGGCCTCTGCGTTTCCCAAACTTCAGATATTCGTCGAAATGTTTCGCAGGCCGGAAAATAGTGTAAACATCTGGAACTGACTTTGGCTATCTAGGCGACTGATTATCACTACTGAAAAAACAAGCATTTACATAAGCACATTTCCTAATACTCTAACTTCTAAAAGGGCTCAAAATCATGAGATAAGTATATATTTTTCAACAAACTTGATCGTAGCTTTGTGTCACGCACCTACATAATCCGGAAATTCAAAATGCTCTGGTTTCCAAACGAAGCACGCTATTGAGCTGTGAAATTGTCAACAGATATAGATATGCCGCCTCTTATGCCTGATGAGGATAAAAACTTTGGTGGATCTTTAGTTTTAGATTTTGGAAGGTGATGACGTCACGTGAAAACGATCTATAGAATATAAAAAGTTACGATCAGCGACAAACATTTTGGGAGATTTTTGCTACGTTCAAGTAAATTGCAAAATCGAAAGTGACATGGCCGGAATTCAGCGGGCGCCGTGATTACGTTACCGCGGCATGTTTACTCGTCAAACAGTGAAGCATCTGTGTCAAATGATGGCACGATACCGGGTTTTTAAAAAGTTTCTTTTTCTGTCAAGTGTTATAAAGTTTGACAATGAAATGAGCGAAGTCAAAACAAAGATCACAATCGCCCAACTCTTGTTTATGAGACCAAAACAATGAACCCGTCACGAAAAACAGAAGCATCTGACTGAAAATACTATTAACGCTAACAAATGCGAACTCAGCAAGGTACAGATTTTGTTAGCTTGCTTTATGCAAAACAAATATTGATGAAAAAGCAAATAACTATTGATACAAAGTTTTCAGAAAGAGCAGAAGGAAGTTTCCGGGACGGTCGATCGAGAATGAAATATTTACGACATGAAAACAACATTAATTTTGAACCGTGAATATAGAATATAAAAGTTACGATCAGCGACAAACATTTTGGGAGATTTTTGCTATGTTCAAGTAAATTGCAAAATCGAAAAGTGACATGGCCGGAATTCAGCGGGCGCCGTGATTACGTTACCGCGGCATGTTTACTCCTCAAACAGTGAAGCATCTGTGTCAAATGATGGCAAGATACCGGGTTTTTAAAAGTTTCTTTTTCTGTCAAGTGTTATAAAGTTTGACAATGAAATGAGCGAAGTCAAAACAAAGATCACAATCGCCCAACTCTTGTTTATGCAAAGTCAAAATTTACTCTCCAAGACGCGTACGACGTTATTATCACCAGGTAATTCCATCATTTTGGAAATAGCAGCTACTTTATTATTCATCTGCGTCACAAGTTTTCACTGATTTTGGGGCTCATTTTGTTGAAACTCGAGCACGCTTTCAACAGGCCTGTGAACCCTTCCCGCTTACAGAGCAAAACTAAAAAACTTCTCGCATATCACATTTCAACCTTAAGCTCGAAAATTCAATACACAACATGATATTATAATTCACAAAGGCAGAAAATACCACAGAATCCTTTTCCAGCGAAAGTTTTATTGAAACAAACAACATATTTGCTCTTAGAGGCGAAAACCTCTTCCTATTTCATTGCGTGCGTGAAGACAACAAACTCAATTGTGTCAAATTACCTTGTACTTCAGGTAAATACTGCTCACTTTGATTTCGTCTCGACGGGCGATAGATTGTTGTCGAAGTCCAGTACTCGTCGCTTTTGAGATTCATGCCTAGTTTATCCAACTGACTTTCCATTATTGAGCTCCATAAGGGTATATTTTGTTTAAGGATCCACTAAAACGCCATTCGCGTTGCATGACTTTCGACGCCATTGCAGGCTAAGTTAATGATTCTACTGTGTCCACCAGAGAAATCTACGCAGTTCCACTACCCTCTCGATCCTACGAAAATACGCGCAGAAGGCTCTATCCACAAAGACACCACTTACCAGGGGAGTGACAGGCAAGACTTTTACCGACACGGAAAAAAAAAAAAAAAAAAAAGAAAAAAAAGAAAAAAAAGAAAACAAACAAACTAAACGCAGACCTCGACTGGGTTTGCCTTAAAAGGCAACCCAGTAATTAGTTTTCATTCATGTGTAAAGTAGAACTAATTACCATCGCAAAAACTTCGCCCTTAGACTCGCTTTGAAGAGGAGGCAGACATGAACTCGGAAATGGCCTGTTATTGACACGCACTGGGTTTTAGCAAAAATTCAACAAAATCGCCCTCTGAATGGATGCGAAATCTGTTGAGAAACTCTTTACTTGTCTAATCCTTTTTTGAAATTACCTTATCGTTATGTAACCGATAACTGCGTTGCCCGCATGACTGTTTTAATTGTTTTCGATGCCTGAATCGACTGTCAAAGTTGATTATTGAGGTTGACCCAAAAAGGTATTAGGTTCGGTAAACGTACAGTTTAGAGCGAGTTTCAATTGAGTGTCGTAAAGCCAAAACCAAAGTAATTACTTTGGCCAATCAAAAAGGACTGAGACAATCCGGCAAACCAATCAAAACTCGAAGTAATTACACGTAGCCGACACAAAGCGCGGGAAAATGTGCACGCGTGAGCCACGATTGGTTTTGGTTTCACTTCTGATTGGTTGAAAAAATGGCACGAGAACTTTGAACCAATCACTGAGTGAAGTAATCATAAACCAAAGTAATTATCTAATTACTTTCGACACTCAATTGAAAACCGCTCTAACGTTTATACTGGTCCTTAGTTGTCTGTCACTATGCTTGAACATGGGCCGAAAAAATGCCGTCGAAGTTTCTCGGCCAATGAGAAGAAAATTCAAAAGGTATTCACTCAATTTCAAACACGCAAATCGATAGCCGCTAAACTTAAATTTCACTTTTCAGGTCACAAATCAGTTGTTTACAGGAGCAAATGAATGATCACACGGACTCGGTATTAACAGCCACAACATCCTGGAGGTAATTTGTTTTGTATATTCAGTTCCTACATTTTCAGCTTTTCGCAGTCAGATCTAACCTTTCTTGTGATCTGTGTGGGTCACTAAATCTCAGTTGTCAGCGCATGCACGTTAAGGGTTGTTATTATACATTGGTGTCACCAGCTCGATTTTGATTGGCTATAAGCACGCAGCTAATTCTTGCTTGCTCTGTTTCTCTTACGTCATACCTACAAACAATAGATTTTATATATGTAGAATTGATGTCATAGCTACAGACAACAGTTTTATGCATGCAGAAGTGACGTCACCTGACACACTAACCAGCAGTTTGATCAGTTTTGTCGTGGCGGAGCTCAGCTCAGGAATATGCATAATAAAACAATTATTGAATTCAGTTTTCGCATGTTAGCGATAATTATCAAGGCCTCAGTTTGTGTTATCCGCCTCAGCCTTCGGCTTCAGCAGATAACACAAACTTTGGCCTTGATAATTATCGCTAACATGCTCAACCGCATCCAATAATTGTTAATTAACAATAAAGCTGAAAAATTTGTGGCGGGAAGCAAAATTTCCTATTATTAAAGCAGTGTAGGATTTCTTATATTTAATTAAACAATTATTTCATTCGAATTTTCGGACTTGCCCTCGGGCCGATGGGAAATTGGTTTTTGCCTTCGTTTCTCCTGAGCTATTCATCATATCATATCCAACACGTACTCATTCCACTGCATCTTGTAAATGATCCACACAGCATTATATATAAGAGTAACAATACAAGCGAATGAATTTCGGTTTGAACAGTATTTTTCGTTACATGAAGGGAAGGCCGGCTTTTGATGGTTCGCAACCCATCTCAGTTCACAGCTCATATGGAATCTGTTTGTTTAGTAGAAACACAGTAGCAGATATTTCTGTAGACATCGGGTCACTTCTTGTGGCCTTGGTTGCCTTGACCTTACTATCCGGTCCCATAATATTGTTACTCGTTACGTATCCAGCACTTTTCATTGATCCTCGCTAGCCTGCGTAGTGATAAAAGGGGGCGGCTGGAAAGATGGAGGCAGGGTGAGTGCTGAAATGGAAGGCGCCTGGGGAGAGGATGGGAGAGGAAGCCCTCCCTCCCTCCCCTCCCCGGTCCCTTCTTTCCCTCCCATTTTAGCTTTTGCTATTCAGGTTAGATCCTCGCCTTCCAAACAAGCATCCCTTTTGTAATAAGACAGTCTCTTGAGTGTGAGCAACCTTGAAACCGATGGGATTCTATTTTCATGCGAATTTCGTGACAGTTTTTTCTTTGTAGCGTTGCAGGTATGCCAAATCATTGTTTTTATTTTATCAAATATATAAGGCAAAGTTCATTTTTTCGTGACATCGTGGAAACAGGCCATATATCGGAAGCAGGCAAGTAGGCCAGGCGTTGTTTTGCAAGAAGAACGATGGAAATTTATAATTATTTTTTCTGTTCCACATTTCCACTTTTGCATGTCGAAAGTTTTTATTTTGATTTACGTTCTGCTCACTTATGCGAGCTGTTTTTTTAACAATCTTTTATGCCCGAATGATTTCTTGATGATGTTCATCTGTTCAGTCAAAGATCACAGATGAAATAAAAATGTGCAATAAAACAAAACAAGCGGTGACTTGTATGTCATTGGAGCGACTGGAGTTTTGTCACAGTTATAGATGTCTTCTGTGACGCGGCAACGCCACAAAACAGAAATATTATTGGTTTATTAATTAGGAGAGAAAGTACTCACTGCTCTTACGCCAACTGAGCATTAGTACCTTTCTTTGTCATACTATGCCAGCGAATAGCAGTAAATCGAACCACAGTAAATCGTTCATTTTCAGGAACGCAGTTCAAAACAGTTATACGATAATTTGCCCCATTTTGTGCAGCGTGGAGGAAAGGGAATAGTTGGCAAACGCAAAAAAATAATGCAAAGTTGTGTTTTGAAGTGACAAGCTCGTTGCCCTGGCCGATCTCCGATATGAGTCAACAGAGCAACGGACAATTTGCTGAACACAATGAAAATGTAAAATTCAAACGATGACAACTTTTATAGGTCTGTTTATGACTAATCAAGCCTCGTATTCGTTTGTCTCTAAGAAACGAAAGAAGCATTGAAAAAATCCACGACTTAGTGGCTGTAAGACAAAGAAAGCAATTTATTATATAAACACCAGAGAAATACCAAGTGAGCTTTCGCGCGGAAACATGATATCTTCACACGAGGAAAGATCACTGTTGCTATGGTTACATACAAAAATTGCGCCTTTCGTGAAATGATTTAGCCATGTAATATCCTCTATGTAATGTATCGCGTGTGTTTTTAAAGGTTGGTCGCATTATGGAGACAGCGAAAAGTTAAGTAAGTGGAATGATGTGGGTTGGAGTATTTAAGATTTTCACTCTGTTCCAGGAAGATATTTTTCCGCTTCGGTTTTCTTCTTTTGTTATATACAGTATAACACTTCATTTCGAACCTTAAGATGTCATGGAAACGACTAGCCTGTAAACACAGACGTATTTCCGGTTGTCAAGAAAAGCGAGAAAAGCGTTCGCACGCTAGGAAACAACACAAAAAGGAAACAGTTTATTGAGAAAAAAAATTACCTTGAATTTGCGTTTTCAGCATTTGTACAATTCTTTCCCGTTTTCGGCGAATCAGCGACGCCGGCGAATTCACCCAATGTCGAGTTTTGTTGTAAATGTGAATACATGACGGTAAATTTTGATTTCACGACTTATTTTGAACACCGCTCCTCCTAAGAGGCTAGTTTATGGAAGTTGAAAAACTTGAACGGACAATTTTCTATTGCGTTTTCTTTGCGCAGGGAGTAGGGCTGGCGCAGTGGTGAGAGCACTAGCCTCACTCCTTTGTGGCCAGAGTTCGATTCACATGTTGGTTGAGTTTGTTGGTTCTCTTCTCTGCTCCGAGAGGTTTTTCTCCGGTTTCTCTGGTCGTCGCCTGTTCTCAAAAACCAGCCCATGGTTTCATTTCATTTCATTTTTGTACAGTGTCCCCAATGAGTGCCTCAGCGCTAGAAACACTTGACTAAATAAATTTTATTATGATTTGGTCTCCCTGTCGTGGCCGTAGATTTGCGTGGTGGTTAGCCTGTTTTACTGGGCGACCTGTGGCAGAAACAAATTGGTTGCAATACTGCTTAACTCAGATCAGGGGACAATTGTTCGGTTTCTAAGAAACAAGAGGAATCTTAAAGCAATGCGAGCTCAAGACACGACTGAAAAGTATGGTTGTGAATCGCGTAAGGCGACTTGCTGTGTTGACGATTCTTCTTGGAAGTCTTGAGGTAATCATACATTGGTGGCTTTTTCAAACGAAACATGCAAGAAGTGATAAACATCTTATAACGAAAATATCAATCGCTGAACAACACTGGAAAGCGAAAAATGGAATTGGGCGCGGATCAAAATTGGTTTTATTTTACACGCCGTTGTTCGGTCGTAGACCATGGCCGGGCCTCGCGAACGATCACAATTTCACGCGCTGGAGGGGCATCGGTTGTCGTGAACAAGCGTGTCGGATAAGTTACAACCAAAGTGACCTTGTAAAGAGCGATGCAGTTTTGTTTTACGGCAGAGACTTGCCAAGTGTATCTCACATGGTGCACATTATGAAGAGAAAACCAGCACAACAGCGATGGATATATTTCATGCATGAAAGTCCCGTATTTGCTTACTCCAATGTCGCTTCTTATAACGGCTTCTTTAATTGGACCATGACCTATCGAAGGGATTCGGATTTTTTCGTACCATATCGATACTACACACGATTGCAACCCGACGAGATTGTACTTCAGGCGACGCAGACTACCAACTTTGCGGAGGGAAAAGACAAACTGGCTGTTTGGATCGTAAGTCACTGCGGCGAACTCAGAGACGAGTTGGTCAGAGCGCTTATGAAATTCATCAAAGTGGATATTTTTGGATCATGCTCAAAGAATTTTAATCAATCTGAATCGTGTCCAAAAGCGTCTCCAGAATGCAGTCAGAAGCTATTGCGTTACAAATTCTTTTTTGCCTTTGAAAATTCGTTCTGCCTTGATTACATAACAGAAAAATATTGGTACCTATCGCTCGATCACAACATTGTTCCTGTTGTGATGGGTGGAGCTTCCTATGAAGACGAACAACTCGCTATTCCCGGCTCGTTTATCGACGTTGCGAATTTCCAGTCTGTCGAAGCCCTTGTGAAATATCTCCTTTACTTAGACTCAAATGACACTGCATATAACGAATATTTCAAGTGGAAGAAAGAATTTAAACCATTCTTACCTGAATCTTGGACCTGCAAGATTTGTGCTGCGTTGCACAACGATACCTTGCCAGCCAAAGTGTACAACTTGGACGATTTTTGGGGAGTAGGGAAATCTTGTGGAAAAAACGAGGATAAAATACGCAAACTTATTTCCCAAGCAGACTAATGTAGGTAATCAATGAAGACGATAAGGCACGCTACTGCATGTGATATATAAGGAGAGAGAAGTTTAATTCGTTCAGTGGTGTCGGAGAAAACGTGTTTCAGTGTAATTACTCATTTGATTATTACAGCAACTGCATACACCCTATTCCAAAATGGCCGTCATTTTAGTATTATTTTGTTTGCTTACAATTTGGCCCTTGTTGCCTCGTTCTTAAGGTAAAAATTCCAAAGGAATTTAACCTTGAACGAGGCAACAATGCCTGATAACTGTTGTGTGCCGCTATGCTGTAAGAGCGGATATCGAGTAGGGCCGGACGGAGGAAAGATCACTTATCACAACCTTCCAACGACAGATCCAAGAAAACTTAAGGTGTTTTTTTAATACCTGTTGTTTTTATACACTTACCGTTGCATTAATTATGTGTTTTGATTTGCTCAAATCTGCATAACAATGAACATGCAAACGTTGCTTTAATAAAAACACTGACCTTCTCAACACCTCTAAGATGTATTTTGGAATATTTCGACGAAATTTATCCTTGAAGGGGCTTCCTTTTCGATTTCAGCATCCAATTTCTCGGTGCAAAGGCTGCAAAATTCCTGGCCAGCCCTTAGCAACGGTTACTACCGAAAAGCCTCGCTGCGTTCGAGATATCGATATTCAGGCATAGCTACGAGGCTCTACGGTCGTTTTGCTCGGCTCAGTTCTGTTTTCTTTGTCTCAAAGGTCTCAAGGGAGATTTCAAAACCAAATAACATCGATCGAAAAAGACCATTTTCGAAATATCAAATATTCAGCTTGATAGTGAGGCAGTGAGGACAAAAACAATAGAAACACGTTGAATGAATGTGAAAAATATTTGCATATCATTCACTTTCCTTTGTCTTTGTCCTCTAAACCTCTCTTTCAAGCATGAAGGGGGTAGTTTTTAAAGAAACTGTGGTGCTGCGTCGGTGGGGAAGTAGTATACAAGAATTTGGTTTTATCAACGGAGTTGATAATGTAAATTGACCACCGTACAGAGATTATAGAAGCTGACGTTTCGAGCATAATCACTGATCACTTTATCATTATTATTGTTATTTGTTGTTGTTAGCAAATCGGCCTTTAGCCGTGTAATGGTTGACCTTTGTTATTTCAGATCTTTTAAAGAAAATGTACAGCAGTTGCAAGCAAGTTGTAGTTTACAGAACAACAAACTCTTGAAAGCCGAGCGGGACAACGAACCACCCATCTAGCCAAACACCCTGCAGGTTTGGACAAAGACCCTAGAAAATCGCCAGCTGGACTACAAAGTGCGACTTTGAAGCGTCCATTTTGAATTTTTTTTTTTTTCAGTTTGTTTTCATGGTTTTGCATTTTGTTTAGACCGTCGCACCCGCAGGAAGTTTAAACACGGCAAAAAGTCGGTCTACTGTACTACCCTGGTCTACAATCGAAGTATGAGAAATGGAGTATGGAGGTATATATATATGACAAAATTCAATGATCAGTATTTGAAATAAAATCGTCCAAATCATGAATGCATCAATCCAAAGCTGAATGGCAACAAGCCGATTATGCAAATGGCCATCACGGAAAGAGACATAACGCAAATAGCCATAACGCAAACAACCATAACGCAAATAGCCATAACGTAAAGAGGAATAACGCAGAGGCATAACGCAGCAAAGCATAACGCAAATATTCATAACTCAAAAAGTATAACGTAAAATAGCCATAACGCAAAGGCCCTTTGAAGAATGAAGACTAGCTTTGTACTCCGTAAATATTTTCAGCTCTAAAAACGTGAATTGATTGTTTAAGGGAAAGAACATATAATCGCTATCGAACTTCTTTCGTTTTTAAGTTATGCCTCTGCGTTATGGCTCTTCGTTATGCCTCATTGCGTTATACTTTTTGCGCTATGGCCATTTGCGTTATGCGTCTTTGCTTCATGCCTTTTTGCGTGATGCCTTCTTTCGTTATGCCTATTCGCCTTATGGCTATTTGCGTGATGCTTATTTGCGTTATGCCTTTTTGCGTTATGTCTCTCAGCGTTATGCCTCTTTCCGTGATGGCCATTTGCAGAATCGGCTTGTTGCCATTCAACTTTGGATTGATGCATTCATGATTTGGACGATTTTATTTCAAATACTGATTATTGAATTTTTTCATAGATATACCTCCATAATGGAGCAACACATAGAGGAAATAAATCGAGGAAACGGCAGGTTATAAGAACGTCTCATTTTGGGGCCGAGGCTGAGCGTCATTCTTTTTCTTTTTTGCGATCTGCTTAAAATTATGTCAGGGTATACTAAGTTAGACTACAGACTGAGTTGTTGTTCAGTGTATCATGCAATAAGATAACCACATTGTGGTCCCTAAATATTTGAGTTAATTGTCCTCAGTGTTAGACCACAGTTGTACATTTCTTTTACCTTTGTTTATACTGCTCACAAAAAAACAAAAACAACACATGAACAAAATAAAGACGTTCTTAACTGACTCTCAGCCTGGGTATGTTATACGTTTTTAGAATTTTGGTTCATCACAGCCTGAGCGTTCTAACAAAAATGGTTTTCACAAAAAAGAGTATGCTTAGTATGGAGGTCAATCTACCAGACAAAAGCTTTAAGACGGCAGGTTTTTGTTGAATGCAAAGTGCTATTAAATTATTCCAGTGTTTGTATGGACTTCCCTAAATAAAAGAAAGTCTACTTTTTACTAGTAACTGTGCAAGTGTTTTGAAATAATTCCAACAGTTGTTTGGACCTCAATAAAAAGGAAGACGACAGTCCACTGGGGTCGAACCGTTCTTTATGAAACCGCTGAATAATTTATCAGAGGACGGAATATGTGTAAATATGGTGGTTTTAGTTAAGCGCAATCTCTTTTCAACTTTTCTTTCCTTCCGGTTATTGATATGTATTTGAAGTGTATCATCATAACCCTACTTAAAGTACCAACACGGTTATGGAACACAGTCTCTGACCATGTGAGTTAATGTCTGCCTCCTCTTCAAAACAAGTCTAAGTGCAAAGTTTTTCTCATTCATATGTAAAGTAGAACCAATTACTATCACAAAAACTTCCCTCTTAGACTCGATTTGAAGAGGAGACAGACATGAGCTCGGAAATGACATATTCATAGTTTTCACATGACGTCACGGCCGCCATGTTGGTGCCCCTAAACAAAGAAACAGCGGCCATATCACATGAAACTGTCACATGACGGAAGTTATTTTAAGTTTGAATCAGATGCACTATTAGACATCAATACTGATATAATAAAACATAAGGCAGATGTTAACACCAGTAAATAAAAGATCTTTATTCACATAGTAGTAAATTATCACCCAAGAGGGGGGATGAACAGAGGAGGGGTAAATGGCCCAAAAAAAAGTTGGGAGGAGTGAGAAAAGGAAAAGTTGGGAGTATTTTTACCGTCAGAAATTATAGTGTTTGTATGGAAATCCGATGACAAATGAGAATTTTGTGTATTGAATCGCAAGGTTAAAATACGAGGCAAAAGGAGTCGAAAAGGTTGTCTTCTCCAAATTTGAACGATATAGTTGAGCTGTAAAGCGTGCAGTTTATTTTTAACTTTGAATACATTTGTTCATATTGGTGGGTTAATGTGCTTCACAGAAAAAAAGTATTAGCTAGGCTTAACACTTTGGTGAATACATTCTTTTGATTCTTCTCCCGAGTCATCTTAACTTTGCGAATCACAATTGTGCAAAATTCTTTCTTTTTTTTTTTTTCAATCATTTCCCGTCGGATTACTACACAAACAAAAAAATGACCCAGTTGAAGGTTGGTCCGGTCTGGGGCTCGAACCCAACCGGTCGACCTCAGTTATGTCTTGTTCGGTGCCCTCAATGTTTCAAGTCTCTGATCTGGAACTTGACTCATATCAGTGGAACTTGACTCATATCAGAGCATCGTAACAGAGTCGTGAGTAACAAGCCTGTTAAAGACTTCTCAGTGATGAAACCAAGTTATTAAAACGTTCGCAAAACGAACAAATTTCTCAGCCCATTGGTACCGTAACATTCATTCTTAAATAAGTTTAATTCGTTCATTTGTCGCCCTAACGTCTATTTCTTATTCAGGTATGTAAATTTGAAGGCGTTGTGAGGTAAACTTTTAGGGAGGACGGAGAAATTGGCTCAAAAAGTAGGGAGAGGGGAAATTTACCCCCTGTTCCTCCACCCTCACCCAAGTTTAATGGCCCAGTTCCTATGGTTGTGACTAGAATGGATCCGCCACAGTTGACCTACATGAATTTGGCTTGCTTTAGACCGATGATGTAAAGAGGCTACATCATGTTTAAATACATTTCCACCCTTGACACCCTCGAACACGTTCTTTGCCTTAAATAGTGCTGATTAGTACTCAACACGAGAAATGATGAAAACGACCGGTTTTCGTCGACGAGTTTGCTTTGTTTGTTTGTTATGTACTTGTCATAAAGTGTCCCACCTGACTGAGACGGGTTCGCGTTCTTATTTAGACACAACCAGTCTCCTTTAGACCTTTATAGCTTGTACGTTT
Organism: Montipora capricornis; assembly: GCF_036669925.1. Classification (NCBI taxonomy): domain Eukaryota; kingdom Metazoa; phylum Cnidaria; class Anthozoa; order Scleractinia; family Acroporidae; genus Montipora; species Montipora capricornis. The sequence continues at coordinate 40,414,709 of NC_090886.1, forward strand.
TGTTTTCCCGTTTCAGACGACATGCAGTTACTCTAGGGAACATTTTCTTTCAAATGTACGCATAAATTATGAAAAAACAAGAAGAAAATTCCTTGAGAACATCACGTGGTCTGGATTGTGAAAACTTAACGTACAAGGCAAGTAGTTCTATTGCTCATTGCGACCCTCTTTTAGAGCGTCTCTGAACTGCAGCAGGTACGCCATGATTGGGGACATATCTTTTATCGATCCCAAGAGAGTACCGGCCCTACAAACGCATACTCGCAGGTTGTCCTCTTCAGTTGTACCAGAAACCCATAAGAGGTTGAAACGTGCAACGAGCGTTCACAGCTTCCGATTATTCAGTGCGAACTGATTGGTTGAATATTTCAGTGCTAAGTACCATTTGGAAACCCCTCGCTCTTGTTGTTCCAAATATTGAATATTCGGAAGCTTGTTTCCCAGCACACAAGAGGCCGTTACACGTTTCAACCCTTATGGGTTACTGGTTGTACCAAGAACTCCGTACCCATACCAAAACTTAGCCGCACTTAAATGGTAAAAAAAAATAACTTCCTTTTTTCCCTGAGATTTTTAAGGTCTGTTTGCTTAACACCTGCCTGGCAAAATTTTCAGCTTTTTCTTTTTATCCAAAGGCTGTTTACTTGGAGTGGAAGTTTTGGATTTCACGGTCCGCCATTACTCACCTTCAAAACTGACCGACTGAGGGTTGGATCTAGGAAAAAGTGAGGTCATTCACTCAAGTTTATTATGTATGCTAAACCTGAAAGCCGGTAGCCTGTTCCAGGCTGCCAGATGGTAGGGAAAGAGAAAAAAAAATGCGTGCGAAAAAAAAATGGGGGCTAGCTTTTCTCACGCAGTTCTTTTCGTTTTCCCGACTATCTGGGAGCCTGGAACAGGCTAGAAAGCCGGAAACGCAAGTGCTGCATATTAATTCGGTCGTGTACAAACACGTGCCATTCTTAAGGGCCTACGTACGTGTTTTTTGGGGTGCGTTGCTAAGGATGTAATGTTTAAGTAATTTGAGAGAATTTGGCATTGTTTCGGTCAGTTTCCAACTTTTGTAAACCAATGAGCTTAATATGACGTCATCATTCCACGCCCATGGTCACGTGACTAATAAATGAAAACTCTAAATTTGTCTACGTTCTACACAATTTGGGTATTTAATCAGTAGTTTGATAATTTGTATTCGTTTTTGCATCCAGCCAAGCATGGTTGTTCTATTTAAAGATTAACGATACTGAAATACCCGTAACCCTTTTGATTTTGAAAAAAATCAGTGGGTAGCTATATTCTGTATTTGGGGCTGAAAAGTGCCCTATAAAAAAATTAATTCCATTTAAAGGACCGCCGGAAATTCATCTTTTTCTCAAACCGGAATTCAGTTCGTTTACGCATGCGCAGTTGATCTGAGATCGAGCGTGAGGAAGGGCGAGGGAAAACCTTCGATGCAAACAACAGTTCATGCGGTGATTTTTGCTTGTCAGTGGGTTTTCTGATCAGCTCGCGATATGATGACGTCAGGCACCGGAAGTAACATTTCACTTCCTTAGCAACGCGCGAAAAATCCGTCCGTGGGCCCTTAAACTAGTGAGTGTTTGACGTCATTTTCTGCTCGATCCAGCTCTCTCAAGATTTTTAAGTTAGTAATGGCGGACCATTAAATTATTAATGGCAAAATTCCAGTTAAAATAAAAGAGTGTCTTTTTTAAAAACTTGGGTCATTTAGTGTTTACTTAAGATAGTTTTGAAATCCAAAGGGAAAAAAGATTTGATTTTTTGATCATAGTACCACTCTAAACATCCCAAGTTATCCTCGAGAACTGTTAGGACGGGAGGCAAAAGCGATCAATGAGCTTTCGCTTTTTTCTCCAGACGCTTCTGACTGCCCAGGTTGGGTCTCTAACGACTGAATGATGACGGTTTTTAAATCGTAAACATCTAAGTAAAACTTCCAAGGATGATATTCCATGCACGGTTAACGAATGAAAGAAGTCAGAGAACGACCCGAACAGGGTGGTGATGGGAGTAATGCAGATTATCAACTTCTTGGAAACAAATTGTAGGGATAAAGAGATCACTATTTCGCACAAAGAAGCTTATAGCTCTTTTCTTTAATTGTAGCGATCGACCACCTCGTCTGATAAGATAAATGTTAGACAATTCAATAATATTTATTGTTTGAGCTATTTCACTGATTTCTCAAGATGAATTCTATGAATTCAGATAAGAGTTTTGTACATGAAGAAGCAGCTTGCTCAAACAACTTCCATAAACTAAAGTGGGCAAAAACACCCAATTTTTCTAACATCTATTTCTTACAGTTATGAGATTTGTGCATTTATACTGAGAAATTTTGATGAGTTTCTTTTTTGTGCGCTGTTATGCCCAACACACAACTTCGTGAGAATATTACTCCAAGGTACACTTCTCAATATATCAACCATGTATAAATCCCACAGAGATTTAACGACACATTGTGTGACTACATTGCATGTTTTCGTCACGACAACACTTCGGTGGTGTTGTCATCAACATAGCCGCTGTCAGCACAAGCTTCGTCTGTCGAAATTCTCTTTCGTTCTGGGTCCTGCAGAATCGTCGTCATCGGAGGGGTGCCTCTTTTTGGGACCCTGGAAGCGAAAGAAACAAAGAAAACAAAGGTTAAAGTGCGCCTAACATAGAACTTTTTCTTTTCTTAAGATAAATTTCGATTAGTACGTTTAGAGAACATTGGCGTTTCCTTAGCGAAATTGCCCTTTAATGCAGCTTAACTCTTGGAAAAATTAGCCGTCATTTGTCCAATAATCTAGCCAGTGAAAGTCAAGGGTGTGCAGTATATTCCTTTCATGACGTCGCACACAGCATAGAACCCCAGCCGTTGTAGGACTGATCGCAGGCTTCTTACGAGCTCCGGCTTTGCCTGAATCGAGTGGGCAAGGAAGAGAAAGTCTTACGTTTAGTGCACTTGTTAGCCCTCCTCTTGTGGCTGTTAGGACTGCTAAAAAAAAAGTTTTTTAGGGGGACTTTGCCTTGCTGAAACTACTAGTTTGAGATTTCTAAAACCTGAAAACCATAGATGTTATCACTATTTTCGAACAGTGGAAAACACTGGAACAAGACTCGTAAGTCAGTAATTGAATTAATTGTAATTGCAATCTTAATAATTGTAAGTCTGTAATTGTATTCGCAGACGTAATAACAAAAGGAAGCAATTTCTGCTTAGTTATTTTAAGGGGCTTTTCACCAATCCCACAATACAGTTCATTTGGGGGGGGGGGACAGGAGGGGGTTACCTGCATTAAAACAATGGATATTCAGTTCACTAAAGCATGATTCAGTCCCAGGAGTAAATAACTTGTATTGTTTTTAAGTAAATACTCCCCAAAACGTATTGCATTATGGGATAGTGAAAATAGTCAATGAACCGACCCCCAGTGACGACTGTCTCCCGCACAAAAGTTCACTGCCTCAAACAACTAAGACAACCAGTCGGCGGAGAAAAGCTATGGGCCACAATATTTCGAAGTTTTAAGAAGGAGGGAGGGAAGGGTAAATGACCAACCGGAGACTTAACTCATAAGCCGTGAGTGACCTTTCACCAAGCAGCATTTCAGAACATCAAATCTGAGTAAGAACAACTAACTTATGGCGCTTTCCTTTGAATCAGAACTGGCCGGTCAGACCCATCAGTTTGCAAAGAAAATTATGCAACAATTTGAAGGAACAATTTGCACGATAATCCCTCGCATTCTTCTGGAGGAGTATATATCATCGTCGAAAGTGTGTTAATTTGAATGCGTTGTAGAGTTAGGCCTTCCAAATTCCCGGTCTGGCCGGTCAGTTCTGTCAAATGGAAAGCGCTCTTAGATAAGACTTACAGGCTCAGCCGGTGGAGGCATCGAAAAATTTCCCTCAGCCATCAGTCGGTTGGCTTTCTCAATGACCACCTCATCATTCTAGAGAGAACACGATTAACATCAGCGTTTTTAATTCCAAGCACCTCACGCTTTCTTTATTACAAAAAATGACTAAATTAGGGCCCATCATCTACAACTATGGGTGGGCGTCACATTTCACGATTAAACGCCGTAATCAACCATGTAATTGACAGAGAGTCTATTCAAAACAAAAAGAGGAAGGCATCTAGGACCAGCCTCTTGCTCATAAATGAATAGTAAGAGTTCCGGGAAAAGTCGCCATTTAGCTTTTAAGGTTTTAGTGAAATGTCACCGGTTTGAAGTTCGCGTCCCCTTGGGGACTCTTTTTGGTCAATTTGTCGGGAAAAGTCAGTTTTGAGACGAAGATACTTCAAGGTGTGGTAAAGAAGAAAAAACCGGACTGTAAGTGTTTCAAGGTGTCATACGAACATTTCACCGCGAGTCTATTCTGTCGCCTAAGGGATAAAATTAGTACTTACAGAAATCCATGGATGTTGAAGAGCTTCATCAACTGTAATTCTTTTGTCAGCATCAACGGTAAGCAGCCTTTTCACAAGGCAATAGCTAAAGAAATAAAACGGCAAATAAAAATAACAACACCAGTGTCAATAATAGGCCATTTGTAACCGTTCAGTGATCTGAATGCTTTCCGTTTAATTAATCCTAACAAACGGAATAAGGACAAGACAAGGAAGAGGCCGACCGTAGTGGAAGGCAACCCGAAAGCCCACTCTTTCTTTATAATTTTAAAAAAAAACAAAAGAGCGTTCGCGGTTGCCTTACGGGTTGCCTTTCGGGTTGCCTTTCTAATTACGGCAGGGCGATTGGAAGACACTCCTATCCCGTTTCACCCAACAACCCGTGCTCACAGGGAGAAATACCCCAGTCTGGCATCCGTTTTACCGCCCTCAAATAGAGTTGAGTAGAATTTGGAGCGCACGATGCTGGAATTCGAAACAAGAAAACGATGGGATGCTGTTCGCGAGCGATATCCACTACACTATGCGCCCCATACATAACACGTAATGAACGTGTCAGAAAAACATCGAATTTTCGGCGTATTTACATTCCGGGCGGAACAGCACTAAAAAGGCTACTCCGAAGAAACGAAACAAAACGACCATGTTTGGAAGTGCAAACTATATTCGCGAGGCACTTGAAACTCGGCATTCCTAACAATCTTCAACATTTTTCTTTAAATTCAACGAGTCCATTATAAAAACGGCTGATCATTAATTTGTCACGACTTTAAACCAGTACCCAAGGACATTAATAGAAACGTAAGGGAAAGGACCTTTAGTCTAGTGTCTAGCGCTGGAGCATTCATTAGGGACATCTGTAACCTGAAATTAACAATTGAACGCAAATCCAGTCAAATGTTGGTTTTTCGTAGAAGGCAAAAACCGGAGTACCCCAGAAAAACCTCTCGGTGCAGCATTAGAGAACCAAAAAACTCAACCCACATAAATGAAGGGGTAGTTTGTTGTTCTAGAATTTTTAAATCCACAGCTTTCTACCAGGGAGACCAAACGCCGAGCTGCCATCGCCAGCGCGAAGAAACGCACCAAGGAGCTACGCCAGGAAATCGTAAGTTACTCTTGGTTCTTTTGCCCACACCTAGCGACACATAGGTAAACTTAGCTTTCCGGTTAGGAACTTCTCATTTTGCGACCCACAAACTAGGTTTGTAGTCACATAAACTTCATAGCAGGCCGATCTGCCTCAATTCTAAGTCATTCCTTGTCAAAAAAAAAAAAAAGGGGGGTTTTTCGCTAGGAAACTTTCATAGGCTACATCTCTCTTCACTCACTCAGTATCTTCACCAAATCACGATGTGGCGCAACAAAATTCGTGTTTCACGTCATATTATGAGGGCAATCACAATTAGAGCTATGTGCCAAAAACGAATCGACCTTGACAAAACAAATTCTTCAGTGTCGCTCCGAACTTTCCAAAATTCTGTCCAGCAATTTTAGCTACAAGCGATTCGAGCCTACAAATCAGACAAACTAATTCGGGACTGTTTGACCATTACCACCAAACCAAGAATCTAAAACGTCAAACAATTAATAGGTTACACGCAAATTTACGACGACACTACATGTGCATAGCCATAATACACCCCGTAAAACAATTCCAGAAAAAATCTTCCGCTAACTGAATCAGCGAAAGTGTTCTCATGTTAAGGCACTAAATTTCTGTCCCTAGTACCAAACGCACCAACGAATTTTCTATGAAGCAAGATGTCGAAAAATTCCTTCGCCGCGTTCAGATTATAAAAAGCCTTTTTTCACGACAAAGAGCATGATTCGGACACTTATTAATAAAGATATTTTTGAAACACTTCTAGTTAGCAAATCCAACGGACTCCCCCAGAGGGACAATTTGCCTCTTTAGATTTCGTCACCAAAAAATGCCCCCGTCAACGACATTCACAAACATAAATTCAATCGCAACACTAAATCCTTCGAACCTTTCCTCGGAAAGAGTGGGCGCGCGCATTTAAAAATCTTTAGTAAACGCAACGACATAGTTGCTCAAATCGGCCGACACAAAGCCGGCGCGGTGGTGGTTTGGCGGTCCGACTTTTACCCAAAACGCACGTCTTTGCGGCAACTTTCGGATACCTCGTTTTATGCCAAAATCCCCTAAAGATACTCACTTCCAACAATCAAACCTTGTCACGAAAGCCACCTCACCATTCAAAAATCTTTATAGTTAATCAAGAATTACCGGAACTGCCCTGCCTAATCTCATCATCAAACACCCCTAGAACTTCGTGCATTTACTTCTTGACTAAAACTTCAAAAACCCCAACAACAAGGTCCGCCCTATCGTTTCTGCCCTGTAGATTGCCCCACCGACAATCGAATTTCTAGCTACCTTAGAACGGATGCACGCCTATCGTCAAAATCTTGGCCATAATACATAAAGGATAGTGCACACCGCACTACAAATTTCCGTGATTTCAATTTCTCCGGCCAGACAAACTGATTTTCACCATGCGCACATTAAATGACGTACTATCGACACAAGTCCTTCCTAATATGCGAAACACAAAGCGGACTTCCAGCACTTAAACACTTTTTCGATCCAACGCCCTCGTCAAAGAATCCTAGCTCCGGAAAACGCTCCTCCGCCTTGCCGAAACTACGTTTATAACGCTTAATTGTTTTTCAGTTCGCCGGCAACTATTACAAACAAAATTAATTCGTGTAGCGCTAGGGCACTAAGAATGGGACCTAGCTCTGCCAATCTTTTTGGTGGATATGTGTGATCATTAAACATACCACATTTTTAGTCAGTAGCAACGGCCCCCAAAACCTGAACTCTACGGCGCCGGTACATCGACGACTGCATCGGCGCTTATTTCCATCCTTGCAGCCGAGATTTGAAGAAAACTCGATTCAATTTATAAACCTCCGTCAAGATCTCTTTTCCTCCGGATCTTAAATCTACATGGAAGAAATTTCCCCCGGCACCTTACTTGGCTTTTAAGATATCAACGTTTTCTATTAGAGGCAACGTGCTATTTACTAGTGTGCACTACAAACCTACTGATTCACACAGTTATTGGGTGTATTCAGCTTCACAGCCATCACATGGCAGGAACTCCATGCCTTATTCTCAAGTGCTTAGACTTCGACGTCTATGTAGTGATGACTCCGATTTTTCCAGCAAATCAGAGGAGATGTGCCAGTTCTTCGAGAAACGTGGCTATCTGTCTCTGTGGTCAAAGCGGGCCATCATCGCGCCCAACAATTTGATCGACAGTCATCATACAAACGTCGCAAAAAAGATAAGAATGACAGAATCCATTCACCCTCACTTCCATCCTCATAATCACGCAGTCAAAAGCATCATTCTTAGTAATTTTAAATTACTCCAAAATGATCCCGAGACTGGTAGAATCTTTTCGCAACCTCCACTTATTTCATTCAAACGCGACAAAACGTAGGCAACTTTTTAGTTAGAAGGCGCGTCAAACTAACGAGCAACCGGCACTTTCAATGCGCGCGCTCACGATGCAAAACTTGTCTTTCATTGTTAACACTAGCAAATATCGGGACTAAGCGATCTGTTAAGATCAGGATCGTTTCACAGGCACTCCGCAAATGTCATTTATTTCAACCTGCCCGTTATGCAATAAATTATATTGGTGAGACAGGTAGACGACTAGGTGACGCTTTCGCGAAACCTTCGCGAGTTGAGAAGAATGACAGGTGCATCCAAGCCAGGCGCCGCCATTTTAATCTGCCTACCCACTCCAAAAA
>NC_090886.1:40427426-40452426 GCF_036669925.1 Montipora capricornis
AAAAACATCTGACCGCACATACTATTAAACGCTACCAAATGCGAACTCAGCACGGTACAGATTCTGTTAGCGTGCTTTCGCAAAACAAATATTGATTAAAAGCAAATAGCTATTGATCATGACACAGTTTTCAGAAAGGGCAGGAAGGATTTTCCTCGGAGGTTCGATCGAAAATAAAATATTTACGACATGACAACAACATTAATTTTGAACCTTGAATATAGATCGTTTTCACTGTCACGCAATAAAAAAATAAATCAAAAACTATCCAGTGCAAAACGCTAAGAAATTGTTATCTTATAGAAGATAAAGAACTAAGACACTTGTCCAAGTTTTTAGGCCTCTGCGTTTTCCCCAAACTTCAGATATTCGTCGAATGTTTCTCAGGCCGGAAATCGTGTAAACTCTGGACTGACTTTGGCTATCTAGGCGACTGATTAGCACTACTGAAAAAACAAAGCAGTTTTACATAATAACATTTCCTAATACTCGAACTTCTCTCTAAAAGGGCCTCAATCATGAGATAGTAATATTTTTTCAACAAACTTGATCGTTCTTTGTGTCCACGCACCTACATAATCCGGAAGATTCAAAATGCTCTTGTTTTCCAAACGAAGCACGCTATTGGCGCTGTGAAATTGTCACCAGATATAGATATGCCGCCTCGTATGCCTGCTGAGGATAAACCTTTGTTGGATCTTTAGTTTTAGATTTTGGAAGGTGATGACGTCACGTGAAAACGATCTAGTAGAATATAAAAGTTACGATCAGCGACAAACATTTTGGGAGATTTTTGCTCACGTTCAAGTAATTGCAAAATCGAAAGTTGAACATGGCCGGAATTCAGCGGGCGCCGTGATTACGTTTACCGCGGCAATGTTTACGCCTCGCAACAGTGAAGCAATCGGTGTCAAATGATGGCACGATACCGGTTTTAAAAAGGTTCTTTTTCTGTCAAGTGTTATAAAGTTTGACAATGAAATGATCGAAGTCAAAACAAAGATCACAATCGCCCAACTCTTTTATGAGACCAAAACAATGAACCCGTCACGAAAACAAGAAGCATCTGACTGAAAATACTCTTAAACGCTAACAAATGCGAACTCATCAAAGGTACAGATTTTGTTAGCTTGCTTTAATGCAAAACAAATTAGTGATGAAAAAGCCCATATAGTTGATACAAAGTTTTCAGAAAGAGCAGAAGGAAGTTCCTCCGGGACGGTCGATCAAGAATGAAATATTGGACGACATGAAACAACATTAATGTGAACCGTGATAGAGAATATAAAAGTTACGATCAGCGACAAACATTTTGGGAGATTTTTGCTAATGTTCAAGTTAAACAATTTGGTGCAAATCGAAAAGTGACATGGCCGGAATTCAGAAGCGTTGCGCCGTGGATTACTTTACCGCGGCATTTTGCCTCCTCCAAACAGTGAAGCATCTGTGTCAAATGATGGCAAGATACCGGGTTTTTACAAAGTTTCCTTTTCTGTCAAGTGTTATAAAGTTTGACAATGAAAATGAGCGAAGTCAAAACAAAGATCACCAATCGCCCAACTCTTGTTTATGCACAGTCACAATTTACTCTCCAAGACGCGTACGACGTTTATCACCAGGTAATTCCATCAGTTTGGAAATAGCAGCTACTTTATTATTCATCTGCGTCACAAGTTTTTACTTGATTTTGGGGCTCATTTTGTTGAAACTCGAGCATCGCTTTCAACAGTCCTGTGAACCCTTCCCGCTACAGAGCAAAAACTAAAAAACTTCTCTCGCATATCACATTTCAACCTGTAAGCTCGGAAATCAATACACACACATCGATATTATTAATTTCACAAAGCCCGAAAATACCACAGAATCCTTTTCCAAGCTGAACAGTTTAGTTATTGAAACAAACACAACCATAATTTGCTCTTAGAGAGGCGATATAACTCCTCTTCCTAGTGTTCATTGCGCGTGCGGTGAAGACAACACATAACATCAAGTTGTTCGTCACAAATTAACCTTGTACTTCAGGTGAATATACTGGATCTCACTTTGATTTCGTCTCGACGCGGGCGATGGGATTGCTTGATCGCCAAGATCCAGCTAGATACTCGTGCGCTGTCTTTTGATGATTCCAATGCCTAGCTTTATCGTATCAACTGAACTTATCCATTAATTGAGCCTCCATAAGCCGCCTGGGATATATATTTGTTGGTGATTTCATTAGCATTCTTTAAGGCGGGGGGGAGGGGGGTGGGGGAGGCCGCAGTAAGGATACACTAAAGACGCCATTGCCGCGTTGCAGGACCATGTCGACTGCCTATATGCAGGCCTAAGCCATTTTAATTGATTGTCCTACTTGTGTCCACCAGAACGAAATACTGTACGCGAGATCGTTCCACGACCCGCTCGTGACTAGGAATCCTACTGAAAATACGCCGCAGATAGAAAGGACTCTACTTCCACAAGACACCCTATCCTTTGTGAGTAACCACCGGTGAGTGACAGGCAAAGAACCGTCTTACCGGACACGGAAAAACCCCCAAAAAAAAAAAAAAAAGAAAAAAACAGAAAAAAAAGAGAAGTACAAAGAACAAACTGTCAAAAACGCGAGACACTCGAACTGGGTTCTAGCCCCTTGTAGAAAACGTTTTTATTTTTTTTTGCAACCCAGGGTAATTAGTTTCATCATGTGTAAAGTAGAACTAATTTTTACCATCGCAACAAACCTTCGCCCTTAGACTCGCTGTTGTGAAAGAGGATAGGCCAGACATGAACATCGACAAACACATGGAGCCTGTAACTAGGTTTGATATTGACACGCACCCCCCCCCCCCCCCCCCCCCGGTGTTGTAAGCAAAAATTCAACAAAATCGCCCTCTGAATGGAGCCGAGGCCGAGATAACTGTGTGCAGAAACTCTTTTACTTGTCTAATCCTTTTTTGAAGGACAATTAACCCCAGCATAACATCACAGGTTATGACTACCAAAGACCACTGGGGTCAGTAACTTTGATTCCCACCCCCCCCACGCACTTGCCACGCTACGACAGATCGCTTTTTCTATGTTTTTATAAAAAAATTGTTTTCGATGCCTGAATCGGAACATCTTGTTCAAAGTTCCTCTCCCGTGGATGTATTGAGGTCGCGTGTTGACCCAAAAACGGGGTATTAGGCCTTCGGTGTAAATAAATGTACAGTTTACGAGCCGTCCAAAGTTTCGAATGAGAGTGTCGCTGTCGTTATAATCAAATTTTTTTAGCCCCCCCCAAACCACCAAAAGTAATTACTATTTGAAAGCCAAGTCAAAAAGGACCTGAGAACAATCCGGCAAACCAATCAAAATTCGAATAGTAATCTACACGTAGCACGGAACACAAAGCGCGGCAAATGTCGGTTCACGCAAGTGCCAGCCCACCAAGATTGGTTTTGGTTTCACGATTCCTCTGATTGGATTTGAAACCAAACATGGCGCGACTCCCCATTCCTTTGCAAGAACGTGTGCTTGAACCAATCACTGAGTGAAGTAATCATAAACCAAAGTAATTATCTAATTACTTTCGACACTCAATTGAAAACCGCTCTAACGTTTATACTGGTCCTTAGTTGTCTGTCACTATGCTTGAACATGGGCCGAAAAAATGCCGTCGAAGTTTCTCCGCCAATGAGAAGAAAATTCAAAAGGTATTCACTCAATTTCAAACACGCAAATCGATAGCCGCTAAACTTAAATTTCACTTTTCAGGTCACAAATCAGTTGTTTACAGGAGCAAATGAATGATCACACGGACTCGGTATTAACAGCCACAACATCCTGGAGGTAATTTGCTTTGTATATTCAGTTCCTACCTTTTCAGCTTTTCGCAGTCAGATCTAACCTTCTGTCTTGTGATCTGTGTGGTCACTAAATCTCAGTTATCAGCGCATGCACGTAAAGTGTTGTTATTATACATTGGTGTCACCAGCTCGATTTGATTGGCTATAAGCACGCAGCTAATTCTTGCTTGCTCCTGTTTCTCTTACGTCATACCTACAAACAATAGATTTTATATATGTAGAATTGACGTCATAGCTACAGACAACAGTTTTATGCATGCAGAAGTGACGTCACCTGACACACTAACCAGCATTTGATCAGTTTTGTCGTGGCGGAGCTGCAGCTCAGGAATATGCATAATAAAACAATTATTGAATTCAGTTTTCGCATGTTAGCGATAATTATCAAGGCCTCAGTTTGTGTTATCCGCCTCAGCCTTCGGCTTCAGCAGATAACACAAACTTTGGCCTTGATAATTATCGCTAACATGCTCAACCTCATCCAATAATTGTTAATTAACAATAAAGCTGAAAAATTTGTGGGCGGGAAGCAAAATTTCCTATTATAAAGCAGTGTAGGATTTCTGTAAATTTAATTAAGAATTATTTCATTCGAATTTTCGGACTTGGCCTTCGGGTCGATGCGAAATTGGTTTTTGCCTTCGTGTCTCCTGAGCTATTCATCATGTCATATCCAACACGTACTCATTCTACTGCATCTTGTAATGATCCACACAGCATTATATATAAGAGTAACAATACAAGCGAATGAATTTCGGTTTGAACAGTATTTTTTTCGTTACATGAAGGGAAGGCCGGCTTTTGATGGTTCGCAACCCATCTCAGTTCACAGCTCATATGGAATCTGTTTGTTTAGAAACACAGTAGCAGATATTTCTGTAGACATCGGGTCACTTCTTGTGTCCTTGGTTGCCTTGAACTTACTATCCGGTCCACTAATATTGTTACTCGTTACGTATCCAGCACTTTTCATTGATCCTCGCTAGACTGCGTAGTGATAAAAGGGGCGGCCGGAAAGATGGAGGCAGGTGAGTGCTGAAATGGAAGGCGCCCTGGTGAGAAGATGGGGAGAGGAAGCCCTCCCTCCCTCCCCTCCCCGGTCCCTTCTTTCCCTCCCATTTTAGCTTTTGCTATTCAGGTTAGATCCTCGCCTTCCAAACAAGCATCCCTTTTTGTAATAAGACAGTCTCTTGAGTGTGAGCAACCTTGAAACCGATGGGATTCTATTTTCATGCGAATTTCGTGACAGTTTTTTCTTTGTAGCGTTGCAGGTATGCCAAATCATTGTTTTTATTTTATCAAATATATAAGGCAAAGTTCATTTTTTCGTGACATCGTGGAAACAGGCCATATATCGGAAGCAGGCAAGTAGGCCAGGCGTTGTTTTGCAAGAAGAACGATGGAAATTTATAATTATTTTTTCTGTTCCACATTTCCACTTTTGCATGTCGAAAGTTTTTATTTTGATTTACGTTCTGCTCACTTATGCGAGCTGTTTTTTTAACAATCTTTTATGCCCGAATGATTTCTTGATGATGTTCATCTGTTCAGTCAAAGATCACAGATGAAATAAAAATGTGCAATAAAACAAACAAGCGGTGACTTGTATGTCATTGGAGCGACTGGAGTTTTGTCACAGTTATAGATGTCTTCTGTGACGCGGCAACGCCACAAAACAGAAATATTATTGGTTTATTAATTAGGAGAGAAAGTACTCACTGCTCTTACGCCAACTGAGCATTAGTACCTTTCTTTGTCATACTATGCCAGCGAATAGCAGTAAATCGAACCACAGTAAATCGTTCATTTTCAGGAACGCAGTTCAAAACAGTTATACGATAATTTGCCCCATTTTGTGCAGCGTGGAGGAAAGGGAATAGTTGGCAAACGCAAAAAATAATGCAAAGTTGTGTTTTGAAGTGACAAGCTCGTTGCCCTGGCCGATCTCCGATATGAGTCAACAGAGCAACGGACAATTTGCTGAACACAATGAAAATGTAAAATTCAAACGATGACAACTTTTATAGGTCTGTTTATGACTAATCAAGCCTCGTATTCGTTTGTCTCTAAGAAACGAAAGAAGCATTGAAAAAATCCACGACTTAGTGGCTGTAAGACAAAGAAAGCAATTTATTATATAAACACCAGAGAAATACCAAGTGAGCTTTCGCGCGGAAACATGATATCTTCACACGAGGAAAGATCACTGTTGCTATGGTTACATACAAAAATTGCGCCTTTCGTGAAATGATTTAGCCATGTAATATCCTCTATGTAATGTATCGCGTGTGTTTTTAAAGGTTGGTCGCATTATGGAGACAGCCGAAAAGTTAAGTAAGTGGAATGATGTGGGTTGGAGTATTTAAGATTTTCACTCTGTTCCAGGAAGATATTTTTCCGCTTCGGTTTTCTTCTTTTGTTATATACAGTATAACACTTCATTTCGAACCTTAAGATGTCATGGAAACGACTAGCCTGTAAACACAGACGTATTTCCGGTTGTCAAGAAAAGCGAGAAAAGCGTTCGCACGCTAGGAAACAACACAAAAAGGAAACAGTTTATTGAGAAAAAAAATTACCTTGAATTTGCGTTTTCAGCATTTGTACAATTCTTTCCCGTTTTCGGCGAATCAGCGACGCCGGCGAATTCACCCAATGTCGAGTTTTGTTGTAAATGTGAATACATGACGGTAAATTTTGATTTCACGACTTATTTTGAACACCGCTCCTCCTAAGAGACTAGTTTGTGGAAGTTGAAAAACTTGAACGGACAATTTTCTATTGCGTTTTCTTTGCGCAGGGAGTAGGGCTGGCGCAGTGGTGAGAGCACTAGCCTCACTCCTATGTGGCCAGAGTTCGATTCACATGTTGGTTGAGTTTGTTGGTTCTCTTCTCTGCTCCGAGAGGTTTTTCTCCGGTTTCTCTGGTCGTCGCCTGTTCTCAAAAACCAGCCCATGGTTTCATTTCATTTCATTTTTGTACAGTGTCCCCAATGAGTGCCTCAGCGCTAGAAACACTTGACTAAATAAATTTTATTATGATTTGGTCTCCCTGTCGTGGCCGTAGATTTGCGTGGTGGTTAGCCTGTTTTACTGGGTCACCTGTGGCAAAAACAAATTGGTTGCAATACTGCTTAACTCAGATCAGGGGACAATTGTTCGGTTTCTAAGAAACAAGAGGAATCTTAAAGCAATGCGAGCTCAAGACACGACTGAAAAGTATGGTTGTGAATCGCGTAAGGCGACTTGCTGTGTTGACGATTCTTCTTGGAAGTCTTGAGGTAATCATACAGTGGTGGCTTTTTCAAACGAAACATGCAAGAAGTGATAAACTAATTAAAACTAAAATAGCAAACGATTAACAACACTGGAAACCTAAAAATGGAATTGGGCGCGGATCAAAATTGGTTTTATTTTACACGCCGTTGTTCGGTCGTAGACCATGGCCGGGCCTCGCGAACGATCACAATTTCACGCGCTGGAGGGGCATCGGTTGTCGTGAACAAGCGTGTCGGATAAGTTACAACCAAAGTGACCTTGTAAAGAGCGATGCAGTTTTGTTTTACGGCAGAGACTTGCCAAGTGTATCTCACATGGTGCACATTATGAAGAGAAAACCAGCACAACAGCGATGGATATATTTCATGCATGAAAGTCCCGTATTTGCTTACTCCAATGTCGCTTCTTATAACGGCTTCTTTAATTGGACCATGACCTATCGAAGGGATTCGGATTTTTTCGTACCATATCGATACTACACACGATTGCAACCCGACGAGATTGTACTTCAGGCGACGCAGACTACCAACTTTGCGGAGGGAAAAGACAAACTGGCTGTTTGGATCGTAAGTCACTGCGGCGAACTCAGAGACGAGTTGGTCAGAGCGCTTATGAAATTCATCAAAGTGGATATTTTTGGATCGTGCTCAAAGAACTTTAATCAATCTGAATCGTGTCCAAAAGCGTCTCCAGAATGCAGTCAGAAGCTATTGCGTTACAAATTCTTTTTTGCCTTTGAAAATTCGTTCTGCCTTGATTACATAACAGAAAAATATTGGTACCTATCGCTCGATCACAACATTGTTCCTGTTGTGATGGGTGGAGCTTCCTATGAAGACGAACAACTCGCTATTCCCGGCTCTTTTATCGACGTTGCGAATTTCCAGTCTGTCGAAGCCCTTGTGAAATATCTCCTTTACTTAGACTCAAATGACACTGCATATAACGAATATTTCAAGTGGAAGAAAGAATTTAAACCATTCTTACCTGAATCTTGGACCTGCAAGATTTGTGCTGCGTTGCACAACGATACCTTGCCAGCCAAAGTGTACAACTTGGACGATTTTTGGGGAGTAGGGAAATCTTGTGGAAAAAACGAGGATAAAATACGCAAACTTATTTCCCAAGCAGACTAATGTAGGTAATCAATGAATACGATAAGGCACGCTACTGCATGTGATATAAGGAGAGAGAAGTTTAATTCGTTCAGTGGTGTCGGAGAAAACGTGTTTCAGTGTAATTACTCATGTGATTATTACAGCAACTGCATACACCCTATTCCAAAATGGCCGTCATTTTAGTATTCTTTTGTTTGCTTACAATTTGGCCCTTGTTGCCTCGTTCTTAAGGTAAAAATTCCAAAGGAATTTAACCTTGAACGAGGCAACAATGCCTGATAACTGTTGTGTGCCGCTATGCTGTAAGAGCGGATATCGAGTAGGGCCGGACGGAGGAAAGATCACTTATCACAGCCTTCCAACGACAGATCTAAGAAAACTTAAGGTGTTTTTTTAATACCTGTTGTTTTTATACACTTACCGTTGCATTAATTATGTGTTTTGATTTGCTCAAATCTGCATAACAATGAACATGCAAACGTTGCTTTAATAAAAACACTGACCTTCTCAACACCTCTAAGATGTATTTTGGAATATTTCGACGAAATTTATCCTTGAAGGGGCTTCCTTTTCGATTTCAGCATCCAATTTCTCGGTGCAAAGGCTGCAAAATTCCTGGCCAGCCCTTAGCAACGGTTACTACCGAAAAGCCTCGCTGCGTTCGAGATATCGATATTCAGGCATAGCTACGAGGCTCTACGGTCGTTTTGCTCGGCTCAGTTCTGTTTTCTTTGTCTCAAAGGTCTCAAGGGAGATTTCAAAACCAAATAACATCGATCGAAAAAGACCATTTTCGAAATATCAAATATTCAGCTTGATAGTGAGGCAGTGAGGACAAAAACAATAGAAACACGTTGAATGAATGTGAAAAATATTTGCATATCATTCACTTTCCTTTGTCTTTGTCCTCTAAACCTCTCTTTCAAGCATGAAGGGGGTAGTTTTTAAAGAAACTGTGGTGCTGCGTCGGTGGGGAAGTAGTATACAAGAATTTGGTTTTATCAACGGAGTTGATAATGTAAATTGACCACCGTACAGAGATTATAGAAGCTGACGTTTCGAGCATAATCACTGATCACTTTATCATTATTATTGTTATTTGTTGTTGTTAGCAAATCGGCCTTTAGCCGTGTAATGGTTGACCTTTGTTATTTCAGATCTTTTAAAGAAAATGTACAGCAGTTGCAAGCAAGTTGTAGTTTACAGAACAACAAACTCTTGAAAGCCGAGCGGGACAACGAACCACCCATCTAGCCAAACACCCTGCAGGTTTGGACAAAGACCCTAGAAAATCGCCAGCTGGACTACAAAGTGCGACTTTGAAGCGTCCATTTTGAATTTTTTTTTTTTCAGTTTGTTTTAATGGTTTTGCATTTTGTTTAGACCGTCGCACCCGCAGGAAGTTTAAACACGGCAAAAAGTCGGTCTACTGTACTACCCTGGTCTACAATCGAAGTATGAGAAATG
Source organism: Montipora capricornis (assembly GCF_036669925.1). Taxonomy (NCBI): domain Eukaryota; kingdom Metazoa; phylum Cnidaria; class Anthozoa; order Scleractinia; family Acroporidae; genus Montipora; species Montipora capricornis. The sequence goes on from NC_090886.1 coordinate 40,437,117, forward strand.
GAGTATGGAGGTATATATATATGACAAAATTCAATGATCAGTATTTGAAATAAAATCGTCCAAATCATGAATGCATCAATCCAAAGCTGAATGGCAACAAGCCGATTATGCAAATGGCCATCACGGAAAGAGACATAACGCAAATAGCCATAACGCAAACAACCATAACGCAAATAGCCATAACGTAAAGAGGAATAACGCAGAGGCATAACGCAGCATAACGCAGCAAAGCATAACGCAAATATTCATAACTCAAAAAGTATAACGTAAAATAGCCATAACGCAAAGGCCCTTTGAAGAATGAAGACTAGCTTTGTACTCCGTAAATATTTTCAGCTCTAAAAACGTGAATTGATTGTTTAAGGGAAAGAACATATAATCGCTATCGAACTTGTTCTTTCGTTTTTAAGTTATGCCTCTGCGTTATGGCTCTTCGTTATGCCTCATTGCGTTATACTTTTTGCGCTATGGCCATTTGCGTTATGCGTCTTTGCTTCATGCCTTTTTGCGTCATGCTTTTTTGCGTTATGCCTATTCGCCTTATGGCTATTTGCGTGATGCTTATTTGCGTTATGGCTATTTGCGTTATGTCTCTCAGCGTTATGCTTCTTTCCGTGATGGCTATTTGAAGAATCGGCTCGTTGCCATTCAGCTTTGGATTGATGCATTCATGATTTGGACGATTTTATTTCAAACACTGATCATTGAATTTTGTCATAGATATACCTCCATAATGGAGCAACACATAGAGGAAATAAATCGAGGAAACGGCAGGTTATAAGAACGTCTCATTTTGGGCCCGAGGCTGAGCGTCATTCTTTTCCTGTTTTGCGATCTGCTTAAAATTATGTCAGGGTATACTAAGTTAGACTACAGACTGAGTTGTTGTTCAGTGTATCATGCAATAAGATAACCACATTGTGGTCCCTAAATATTTGAGTTAATTGTCCTCAGTGTTAGACCACAGTTGTACATTTCTTTTACCTTTGTTTATACTGCTCACAAAAAAACAAAAACAACACATGAACAAAATAAAGACGTTCTTAACTGACTCTCAGCCTGGGTATGTTATACGTTTTTAGAATTTTGGTTCATCACAGCCTGAGCGTTCTAACAAAAATGGTTTTCACAAAAAAGAGTATGCTTAGTATGGAGGTCAATCTACCAGACAAAAGCTTTAAGACGGCAGGTTTTTGTTGAATGCAAAGTGCTATTAAATTATTCCAGTGTTTGTATGGACTTCCCTAAATAAAAGAAAGTCTACTTTTTACTAGTAACTGTGCAAGTGTTTTGAAATAATTCCAACAGTTGTTTGGACCTCAATAAAAAGGAAGACGACAGTCCACTGGGGTCGAACCGTTCTTTATGAAACCGCTGAATAATTTATCAGAGGACGGAATATGTGTAAATATGGTGGTTTTAGTTAAGCGCAATCTCTTTTCAACTCTTTCTTTCCTTCCGGTTATTGATATGTATTTGAAGTGTATCATCATAACCCTACTTAAAGTACCAACACGGTTATGGAACACAGTCTCTGACCATGTGAGTTAATGTCTGCCTCCTCTTCAAAACAAGTCTAAGTGCAAAGTTTTTCTCATTCATATGTAAAGTAGAACCAATTACTATCACAAAAACTTCCCTCTTAGACTCGATTTGAAGAGGAGACAGACATGAGCTCGGAAATGACATATTCATAGTTTTCACATGACGTCACGGCCGCCATGTTGGTGCCCCTAAACAAAGAAACAGCGGCCATATCACATGAAACTGTCACATGACGGAAGTTATTTTAAGTTTGAATCAGATGCACTATTAGACATCAATACTGATATAATAAAACATAAGGCAGATGTTAACACCAGTAAATAAAAGATCTTTATTCACATAGTAGTAAATTATCACCCAAGAGGGGGGATGAACAGAGGAGGGGTAAATGGCCCAAAAAAAAGTTGGGAGGAGTGAGAAAAGGAAAAGTTGGGAGTATTTTTACCGTCAGAAATTATAGTGTTTGTATGGAAATCCGATGACAAATGAGAATTTTGTGTATTGAATCGCAAGGTTAAAATACGAGGCAAAAGGAGTCGAAAAGGTTGTCTTCTCCAAATTTGAACGATATAGTTGTGCTGTAAAGCGTGCAGTTTATTTTTAACTTTTCCATACATTTGAGTGTACTTTTCCCGCAGCTTTATGGTCCGGTTGGGTGGGTCGATGTTCTTCGCAGAAAAAAAGTATTAGCTAGGCTTAACACTTTGGTGAATACATTCTTTTGATTCTTCTCCCGAGTCATCTTAACTTTGCGAATCACAATTGTGCAAAATTCTTTCTTTTTTTTTTTTTCAATCATTTCCCGTCGGATTACTACACAAACAAAAAAATGACCCAGTTGAAGGTTGGTCCGGTCTGGGGCTCGAACCCAACCGGTCGACCTCAGTTATGTCTTGTTCGGTGCCCTCAATGTTTCAAGTCTCTGATCTGGAACTTGACTCATATCAGTGGAACTTGACTCATATCAGAGCATCGTAACAGAGTCGTGAGTAACAAGCCTGTTAAAGACTTCTCAGTGATGAAACCAAGTTATTAAAACGTTCGCAAAACGAACAAATTTCTCAGCCCATTGGTACCGTAACATTCATTCTTAAATAAGTTTAATTCGTTCATTTGTCGCCCTAACGTCTATTTCTTATTCAGGTATGTAAATTTGAAGGCGTTGTGAGGTAAACTTTTAGGGAGGACGGAGAAATTGGCTCAAAAAGTAGGGAGAGGGGAAATTTACCCCCTGTTCCTCCACCCTCACCCAAGTTTAATGGCCCAGTTCCTGCCCAGTTCCTATGGTTGTGACTAGAATGGATCCGCCACAGTTGACCTACATGAATTTGGCTTGCATTAGACCGATGATGTAAAGAGGCTACATCATGTTTAAATACATTTCCACCCTTGACACCCTCGAACACGTTCTTTGCCTTAAATAGTGCTGATTAGTACTCAACACGAGAAATGATGAAAACGACCGGTTTTCGTCGACGAGTTTGCTTTGTTTGTTTGTTATGTACTTGTCATAAAGTGTCCCACCTGACTGAGACGGGTTCGCGTTCTTATTTAGACACAACCAGTCTCCTTTAGACCTTTATAGCTTGTACGTTTTGTTTTCCCGTTTCAGACGACATGCAGTTACTCTAGGGAACATTTTCTTTCAAATGTACGCATAAATTATGAAAAAACAAGAAGAAAATTCACTTGAGAACATCACGTGGTCTGGAATGGGAAAACAAAACGTACAAGGCAAGAAGGTCTATTGCTCAATGCGACCCTCAATGACAGCGTCTCTGAACTGCAGCAGGTACGCCATGCATGGGGACATATCTTGTATCGAGCCCAAGAGAGTACCGGCCATACAAACGCATACTCGCAGGTTGTCCTCTTCAGTTTTACCAGAAACCCATAAGAGGTTGAAACGTGCAACGAGCGTTCACAGCTTCCGATTATTCAGTGCGAACTGATTGGTTGAATATTTCAGTGCTAAGTACCATATTTGGAAACCCCTCGCTCTTGTTGTTCCAAATATTGAATATTCGGAAGCTTGTTTCCCAGCACACAAGAGGCCGTTACACGTTTCAACCCTTATGGGTTACTGGTTGTACCAAGAACTCCGTACCCAAACCAAAACTAAGCCGCACTTAAATGGTAAAAAAATAACTTCCTTTTTTCCCTGAGATTTTTAAAATCTGTTTGCTTAACACCTGCCTGGCAAAATTTTCAGCTTTTTCTTTTCATCCAAAGGCTGTTTACTTGGAGTGGAAGTTTTGGATTTCACGGTCCGCCATTACTCACCTTCAAAACTGACCGACTGAGGGTTGGATCTAGGTAATAGTGACGTCATTCAATCAATTTTATTTTGTATGCTAAACCTGATAGCCGGTAGCCTGTTCCAGGCTCCCAGATGGTAGGGAAAGAGAAAAAAAAAATGCGTGCGAAAAATGAGTGGGGGCTTGAGTCCCACGCAGTTGTTTTCGTTTTCCCGACTATCTGGGAGCATGGAACAGGCTAGAAAGCCGGAAACGCAAGTGCTGCATATTAATTCGGTCGTGTACAAACACGTGCCATTCTTAAGGGCCTGCTGACGTGTGTTCTGGGGTGCGTTGCTAAGGATCTAATGTTCAGGTAAATGTGGCAATATTTTGGTCAGTTTCCAACTTTTGTAAACCAATGACCCTAAATATGACGTCATCATGCCACGACCATGGTCCCGTGCTAAATAAAAGAAAACTCTAAATTTGTCTACGTTCTACACAAGTTGGGTATTTAATCAGTGGTTTGATAATTTCTTTAGTTTTTGCATCCAGCCAAGCATGGTTGTTCTATTTAAAGATTAACGATACTGAAATACCCGTAACCCTTTTGATTTTGAAAAAATCAGTGGGTAGCTATATTCTGTATTTGGGGCTGAAAAGTGCCCTATAAAAAATTAATTCCATTTAAAGACCGCCGGAAATTTAGCTTTTTCTCAAACCGGAAGTCAGTTCGTTTACGCATGTGCAGTTGATCTGAGAAAGAGAACAAGGAAGGGCGAGGAAAAACCTTCGATGCAAACAACAGTTCCTGCGGTGATTTTTGCTTGTCAGTGGGTTTTCTGATCAGCTCGCGATATGATGACGTCAGGCACCGGAAGTAACATTTCACTTCCTTAGCAACGCGCGAAAAATCCGTCCGTGGGCCCTTAAACTAGTGAGTGTTTGACGTCATTTTCTGCTCGATCCAGCTCTCTCAAGATTTTTAAGTTAGTAATGGCGGACCATTAAATTATTAATGGCAAAATTCCAGTTAAAATAAAAGAGTGTCTTTTTTAAAAACTTGGGTCATTTAGTGTTTACTTAAGATAGTTTTGAAATCCAAAGGGAAAAAAGATTTGATTTTTTGATCATAGTACCACTCTAAACATCCCAAGTTATCCTCGAGAACTGTTAGGACGGGAGGCAAAAGCGATCAATGAGCTTTCGCTTTTTTCTCCAGCCGCTTCTGACTGCCCAGGTTGGGTCTCTAACGACTGAATGATGACGGTTTTTAATTCGTAAACATCTAAGTAAAACTTCCAAGGATGATATTCCATGCACGGTTAACGAATGAAAGAAGTCAGAGAACGACCCGAACAGGGTGGTGATGGGAGTAATGCAGATTATCAACTTCTTGGAAACAAATTGTAGGGATAAAGAGATCACTATTTCGCACAAAGAAGCTTATAGCTCTTTTCTTTAATTGTAGCGATCGACCACCTCGTCTGATAAGATAAATGTTAGACAATTCAATAATATTTATTGTTTGAGCTATTTCACTGATTTCTCAAGATGAATTCTATGAATTCAGATAAGAGTTTTGTACATGAAGAAGCAGCTTGCTCAAACAACTTCCATAAACTAAAGTGGGCAAAAACACCCAATTTTTTCTAACATCTATTTCTTACAGTTATGAGATTTGTGCATTTATACTGAGAAATTTTGATGAGTTTCTTTTTTGTGCGCTGTTATGCCCAACACACAACTTCGTGAGAATATTACTCCAAGGTACACTTCTCAATATATCAACCATGTATAAAATCCCACAGAGATTTAACGACACATTGTGTGACTACATTGCATGTTTTCGTCACGACAACACTTCGGTGGTGTTGTCATCAACATAGCCGCTGTCAGCACAAGCTTCGTCTGTCGAAATTCTCTTTCGTCTGGGTCCTGCAGAATCGTCGTCATCGGAGGGGTGCCTCTTTTTGGGACCCTGGAAGCGAAAGAAACAAAGAAACAAAGGTTAAAGTGCGCCTAACATAGAACTTTTTCTTTTCTTAAGATAAATTTCGATAGTACGTTTAGAGAACATTGGCGTTTCCTTAGCGAAATTGCCCTTTTAATGCAGCTTAACTCTTGGAAAAATTAGCCGTCATTTGTCCAATAATCTAGCCAGTGAAAGTCAAGGGTGTGCAGTATATTCCTTTCATGACGTCGCACACAGCATAGAACCCCAGCCGTTGTAGGACTTGATCGCAGGCTTCTTACGAGCTCCGGCTTTGCCTGAATCGAGTGGGCAAGGAAGAGAAAGTCTTACGTTTAGTGCACTTGTTAGCCCCTCCTCTTGTGGCTGTTAGGACTGCTAAAAAAAAAGTTTTTTAGGGGGACTTTGGCCTTGCTGAAACTACTAGTTTGAGATTTCTAAAACCTGAAAACCATAGATGTTATCACTATTTTCGAACAGTGGAAAACACTGGAACAGACTCGTAAGTCAGTAATTGAATTAATTGTAATTGCAATCTTAATAATTGTAAGTCTGTAATTGTATTCGCAGACGTAATAACAAAAGGAAGCAATTTCTGCTTAGTTATTTTAAGGGGCTTTTCACCAATCCCACAATACAGTTCATTTGGGGGGGGGGGACAGGAGGGGGTTACCTGCATTAAAACAATGGATATTCAGTTCACTAAAGCATGATTCAGTCCCAGGAGTAAATAACTTGTATTGTTTTTAAGTAAATACTCCCCAAAACGTATTGCATTATGGGATAGTGAAAATAGTCAATGAACCGCCCCCCAGTGACGACTGTCTCCCGCACAAAAGTTCACTGCTCAAACAACTAAGACAACCAGTCGGCGGAGAAAAGCTATGGGCCACAATATTTCGAAGTTTTAAGAAGGAGGGAGGCGGGGAGGGTAAATGACCAACCGGAGACTTAACTCATAAGCCGTGAGTGACCTTTCACCAAGTAGGATTTCAAAACATCAAACCTTAGTAAGAACAACTAAGTTAGGGCGCTTTCCTTTTATCAGAACTGGCCGGCCAGACCCATCCGTTTGCAAAGAAAATGCAACAATTTGAAGGAACAATTGCATGATAATCCCTCGCATTCTTCTGGAGGAGTATATATCATCGTCGAGGTGTGTTAATTTGAATGCGTTGTAGAGTTAGGCCTTCCAAATTCCCGGTCTGGCCGGTCAGTTCTGTCAAATGGAAAGCGCTCTTAGATAAGACTTACAGGCTCAGCCGGTGGAGGCATCGAAAAATTTCCCTCAGCCATCAGTCGGTTGGCTTTCTCAATGACCACCTCATCATTCTAGAGAGAACACGATTAACATCAGCGTTTTTAATTCCAAGCACCTCACGCTTTCTTTATTACAAAAAATGACTAAATTAGGGCCCATCATCTACAACTATGGGTGGGCGTCACATTTCACGATTAAACGCCGTAATCAACCATGTAATTGACAGAGAGTCTATTCAAAACAAAAAAAGGAAGGCATCTAGACCAGCCTCTTGCTCATAAATGAATAGTAAGAGTTCCGGGAAAAGTCGCCATTTAGCTTTTAAGGTTTTAGTGAAATGTCACCGGTTTGAAGTTCGCGTCCCCTTGGGGACCTCTTTTTGGTCAATTTGCCGGGAAAAGTCAGTTTTGAGACGAAGATACTTCAAGGTGTGGTAAAGAAGAAAAAACCGGACTGTAAGTGTTCAAGGTGTCATACGAACATTTCACCGCGAGTCTATTCTGTCGCCTAAGGGATAAATTAGTACTTACAGAAATCCATGGATGTTGAAGAGCTTCATCAACTGTAATTCTTTTGTCAGCATCAACGGTAAGCAGCCTTTTCACAAGGTCAATAGCTAATGAAATAAAACGGCAAATAAAATAACAACACCAGTGTCAATAATAGGCTATTTTGTAACCGTTCAGTGATCTGAATGCTTTCCGTTTAATTAATCCTAACAACGGAATAAGGACAAGACAAGGAAGAGGCCGACCGTAGTGGAAGGCAACCCGAAAGCTTCTTTTTTTAAAAAAAAAAAAAAAAAAAAAAAAAAGAGCTTTCGGGTTGCCTTCGGGTTGCCTTCGGGTTGCCTTCGTAATTACGGCAGGGATGGAAGCCACTCCTATCCCGTTTCACCCACAACCCGTCTCCAGTAATACCCAGTCTGGCATTCCTTTTACTGCCCTCAAATAGAGTTGAGTGGAATTTGGAGCGCACGTGCTGGAATTCGAACCCGAAACGATGGGATGCTGTTCGCGAGCGATATCCACTACACTATGCGTATTTACATTCCGGGCGGAACAGCACTAAAAGGCTACTCCGAAGAAACGAAACAAAACGACCATGTTTGGAAGTGCAAACTAATTCTCGAGGAACTTGAACTCGGCATTCTACAACTCTTCAACATTTTCATTAAATTCAAGTCCATATAAAAACGGCTGATATATTTGTCCGAATTTACACCAGTACACACTGACATTAATAGAAAGGAAAGGGAAAGGACCTTTAGTCTAGTGTCTAGCGCTGGAGCATTCATTAGGGCCACTGTAAACTGAAATTAACAATTAACGAAAATCAAGTCAAATGTTGGTTTTTGAGTAGAAAGGAAAACCGGAGTACCCAGAAAAACCTCTCGGTGCAGAATAGAGAACCAACAAACTCAACCCACATAAATGAAGGGGTAGTTTGTTGTTCTAGAATTTTTTAATCCACAGATTTCTAACAGGAGACCCAAGACGACGATGCCAAGCTTGAAGAAACTCACCAAGGAGCTACGCCAGGAAATCGTAAGTTATCTTTTTCCTTTTCCCACACCTAGCAGTAACTTAGCTTTCCGTTTAGCCACTCTCATTTTCGCCAAAACTAGGTTTTGTAGTCACATCAACTTCATCGGCCGTTGCCTCAATTCTAAAGTCATTCCTAAAGGTTTTCGCTCGAACTTTCATCCGGCTACATTCTCTCACTCAAATCAGTATCTTCACCAAATTCGATGTGCGCAAAATTCTTTTTCACGTAATATTATGAGGATCACAATTAGAGCTATGTGCCAAAAACGAATCGCACTTGACAAACAAATTCTTCATTGTCGCTCCGAACTTTCCAAAATCTGTCCAGCAATTTTAGTACAATCGATTCGCGCTAAAATCCGACAACTTAATTCTGGACTGTTTGACCATTTACACCAAACCAAGACTCTAAAACTTCAACAATTAATAGGTCCGCAAATTACCGACGACACTACATTGCATAGCCATAATACCGTAATTACAATTCCAGAAAATCTTCCGCTTACTGACTCAGAGAAATCTGTTCTCAGTAAGGGCCTAAATTTTGTCCCTATTACCAAACGCACCAACGAATTTTCTATTAAGCAAGATGTCGAAAAATTCCTTCGCCGCGTTCAGTTAAAAGCCTTTTTTCACGACAAAGAGCATGATTCGGACACTTCTAATAAAGATATTTTTGAAACACTTCTAGTTCGCAAATCCAAATGGACTCCCCCAGAGGGACAATTTGCCTCTCTAGACCTCTTCACCAAAAAATGCCGTCACGACATTCACAAACTTAAATTCAATCGCAACACTAAATTTTCGAACCTTTCCTCGGAAGAGTGGGCGGCGCTTAAAAATCTTAGTAAACGCAACGACATAGTTGTCAAATCGGCCGACAAAGGCGGCGCGGTAGTTGTTTGGCGGTCCGACCTTTACCAAAAAGAAGCTTTGCGGCAACTTTCGGATACCTCGTTTTATGCCAAAATCCCTAAAGATCTCACTTCCAACAATCAAAAACTTGTCAAAGACACCATTCAAAATCTTATAGTTAATCAAGAATTACCGGACACTGCCACTAATCTCATCATCAACACCCCTAGAACTTCGTGCATTTACTTCTTGCCTAAAATTCACAAACCCAACAACCCAGGTCGCCCTATCGTTTCTGCCTGTAGTTGCCCCACCGAACTCATTTCTAGCTACTTAGACAGGATTATGACGCCTATCGTCAAATCTTTGCCATCATACATTAAAGACAGTACACACGCACTACAAAATTTCCGTGATTTCAATTTCTCCGGCCAAGACAAACTTATTTTCACCATGGACATTACATCTCTATACACAGTCATTCCTAATAGCGAAGGTCTTCAAGCACTTAAACACTTTTTCGATCAACGCACTGTCAAAGAACCTAGCTCGGAAACGCTCCTCCGCCTTGCCGAACTAGTTTTAACGCTTAATTGTTTTTCATTCGCCGGCAACTATTACAAACAAATTAATGGTGTAGCGATGGGCACAAGAATGGGACCTAGCTATGCCAATCTTTTTGTAGGATATGTTGAACACCAATTTTTTAGTCAGTACAACGGCCCCAAACCTGAACTCTACGGCCGTTACATCGACGACTGCATCGGCGCTATTTCATCCAGCAGAGAAGAACTCGATCAATTTATAACCTCCGTCAACTCTTTTCATCCGGCTCTTAAATATACCTGGGAAATTTCGGAAACTTCATTGGCTTTTCTAGATATCAACGTTTCTATTAGAGGCAACGTGCTATGTACTAGTGTGCACTACAAACCTACTGATTCACACAGTTATTTGTTGTATTCATCGTCACATCCATCACATGTCAAGAACTCCATCCCTTATTCTCAATTTCTTAGACTTCGACGTCTATGTAGTGATGACTCCGATTTTTCCAGCAAATCAGAGGAGATGTGCCAGTTCTTCGAGAAACGTGGCTATCCTGTCTCTGTGGTCAAAGCGGGCCATCATCGCGCCCAACAATTTGATCGACAGTCATCACTACAAATGTCGCAAAAAGATAAGAATGACAGAATTCCATTCACCCTCACTTTCCATCCTCATAATCACGCAGTCAAAAGCATCATTCTTAGTAATTTTAAATTACTCCAAAATGATCCCGAGACTGGTAGAATCTTTTCGCAACCTCCACTTATTTCATTCAAACGCGACAAAAACGTAGGCAACTTTTTAGTTAGAAGCGCGCTCAAAACTAACGAGCAACCCGGCACTTTCAAATGCGCGCGCTCACGATGCAAAACTTGTCTTTTCATTGTTAACACTAGCAAGATATCGGGACCTAAGCGATCTGTTAAGATCACGGATCGTTTCACATGCACCTCCGCAAATGTCATTTATTGCATAACCTGCACGTTATGCAATAAATTATACATTGGTGAGACAGGTAGACGACTAGGTGACCGATTTCGCGAACACCTTCGCGATGTTGAGAAGAATGACAAGGATGCATCCAAGCCAGTCGCTCGCCATTTTAATCTGCCTAACCACTCCAAAAAACACATGGCTATCTGCGGCCTTTCCCTACATCTAGGTACGACGGAAAGCCGCAAGAATCTGGAACAAAAATTCATCTTTCAAATCGGCACCCTTAATCCTCACGGTATTAACGAACGCTTTTCATTTAACTAATATATTCCTATTTTTCACGTTGCCATGTTACCACCAATAGCGTAGCTCCTACTCTACTATAAAAACTACACGTAACCCATAATCCCTCGATTCGCTCTGACGAAGGGCTAACGCTCGAAACGTCAGCTTTTAGAATCTCTGTACGGTGGCCAATTTACATTATCAACTCCGTTGATAAAACCAAATTTTTGTATTCAACCCACATAAGACGCCGGGTCTGGAAATTAAACCCGGGCCACATTGATAGGAAGCGAATGCTCTCACCAGTACAGCAGCCCTGCACCTCCCCCAGAAAGTAAACGGAAAAGGAAGCCAATTATTATTACGTACCTTCTGCTGAGACCGACTTCCAGTATAGTTTAGGAAAGGAGTACAGGCCCTTAATAATTTGTTCATTGAGAGGGCGCTTACTCGTTTCCTCTGAAAAGGGAGGATATCCCGCAAGACTAAAACGAAAAAGAAAACACAGCAGGTTGACAGTTGACATGAAACTTTTATTTTCATTTTCGGACCTGCTCCCAACTGTGTGGCTTCACAGCTCATTTGGTAGAGCATTGCACCGGCATCGTAGAGGCTATAGGTTCCAATGCCGTTGGAGCCAACTGAATTTTTCTGGTGTCTATAAGGTACAATGGCTGAGATTGTGCAGGTAAGTCCGAGGACCATTTCTCTCTTTCGACTTTCATTTTGTTTGTGCTTTTGTACAAAACACAGTGAAAGTTAGCAAGATCAACGCCGTTAGATACGCAACTTCACTGAGCAGTTGAAAGGCAGCCTGAAAGAATCCAGGCTTGAAAGTGATTCGAAACCATAACTGTACAATTGCAATTATGATTTCTTGCTCAAAGCTCAGTTGACAGGGCAAGTACAACGCAATCGCGTAGTCATGGGTTCGAGTCCCGTTCCAGCCTGGATTCTTTGAGACTCGCTTGCAAGTGCTGAAGTTGTTTATCTGGCTGCGAACGCAAAGTAGCCGCGTATTTCCAGCCGTCGTGCAAGTGCGTGCTCATGCACGTGACGTATTATTGGTAACCTGATAGGGTAACAGGGTCATGAATTATTAACGTATTTTTACTATTAATTATGTTTTGAACACGTTTAGTTAAACACAGTTTCAAAGTGTTTTCTTCTTAAATCATGAATACTGATTTTTGTCGACTACAAATTTAGCATAGATCAAAGCATGTATTGAAACTCGCTTGAATCTCATATAGAGGCCAGTCCTACATTTTTCTGTGACTTATTTTCATTTTGTTAAACTCAATTTAATTAAACATGCCTTGTTGGTGTGAATGGGGTGCTAACTATTTTGGGCTTGCTTCTCAGTGACTCGGGCTCGTTAAATAAATTACAGCTTGTCTCACCCTGTAATATTTGCATCATTCGTCTTGAAATACTTATCATTGCTAAGAATGGAATTCAACCTGATTTTATCTGTCATCGACTGTGGCAGTACGTGTCCAAGCTCCAAAATGCCAAAAGTCCAGTATTTGTGTAATTCCATGCTGAGAACCACCTAGAGGTAGTTATTCCCAGGTCTGAATAAGGGATTACGGCCACTTCCAGAAGAGAATGGAATAATGCCTAGCCCTCGGTAACCGCAAGCAATTACCAAAGGATTTTTCTTACCATATAAACAGTATTACCCCCAGGCTCCACAGATCTACTGCCTTGGAGTAGCCACCAGTGCCACAGGTTATTAACACTTCAGGTGCAAGGTAGCTTGCTGTTCCACATAGTGTCTTCATTAAGCTTTGCTCACCAACTACTTTGGACAATCCAAAATCAGTTATCTGCCAACGAAAACATGTCGTGATAAAAAAGATAAAAAATGAACTATTTACAACCGGGAGGCTAAAAATTATATTATTAAAAAAGTAAAATCCAAACGTTTTCCACACTTAGATGCTTTCCATTTAACAGAGCTGATCTGCCAGACCGGGTATTTGGAAGGTCTAACTCTACAACGCTTTCAAGTTAACACACATCAAGGATGATGTATACACCTCTGGAAGAATGAGAGGGATTATCATTCAAGTTTACCTTCAAATTGCTGCATTTTCTTTGCAAACTGACAGGTCTAGTCGGCCAGTTCTGACAAAAGGAAAGCGCCTTTGGTCATCATCACGACTGATGACGACCTTGATGATGACCTAGTTTTTTTAAATATATTTTTTAGCCTTGTATTCTTTCTCTATCTCTTTTTTTCTCTTCCCTGGAAGCCTACACCGTTTTTGGCTTGAAGTAAGACTTTTATTTGTCAAAATATCAAACGTACATGAAAAAATAAAAGTCACATGCAAATGTTATGCACGCCTATAGCTCTACATATTTTTAAAAATCTTTTCCTTTACAAAACTATTCCGAATCCAGAGAAAACGAAACTATGATTTGTTGGATCCTAGAACAGAATATGAAAGAAAGAGTATTTGCAAAAAAAATAAACCCCTTGAAAAAGGGAAAATTGTGTGCCTCACATCACTCCAGCTGTCACACCCAAATGCAGCAAGCTGCTTAGGTGCAATGGGAGGCAGCTTTGTTTGTAGACTATGCAAGGTGGCAGCCTATAATACCTTGATGACAGTTTCATTCTTTTCAGAAGATAAAAGAACATTTTCTGGCTGAAAAAAAAAAAACGCAGATATAAGTAATAATAATTACCACAATTTTACGTAAGGTCTTCTTTCGAAAAGTGATGGGGACTGTTAATTTTTCACAGATCTCCAAAATACAGTATAATGGGTCCTAGATTAGTCATCCGTATCTCAGAGGACTTGCATGGCCAGCATTGCAAGCATTGAGGACGGTTGCTACTAATTAAAAGGTATTTTTGCCTGGTTTATGAATACACGGGAAAAGCAGATCCTAACAAGTGTTATTTAAATCCAAAAAAAAAATTGGGGGTAACCACGCATCTTTCAAAGATAATTAATCAACAATATTTTGTAAAATGAAGCTGTAAAATACAAAGCAATGTATGGCCTTCTTTTCCTAATTGAAGCTTGATTATGTCCCGCCCCTGCTTTCCACTATTTATCAGTGTGACGGGTGTGCCTATCTTCTCTGCCACATGGGGGCTCATGGCTGGTTTGTCAGGTTTTGCCAGCCATCGGTGCAGTCTCCATCTTGGAGCTAGCTGCCAATAGTGGAGGCTCCAGGATGTCTATGGCACCCGTTCTCCACTTAGCAACGCAGTTGTTATCAAGTACTATTGAAAAGTCAATATATCAATTTAACATACCTTTAAATCTCTATGAGTTATTCCTTGTTCATGTAAGTACTGTAAAAATTCAAAAAGGACAATGAGATGGTAAAATTGAGTACAACATTATACCACTGTCTTATGCCTACAGTAATCTGAAGTTAGGGGAAAACTAAGATAACCAGAGAATAACATCTTTTAGTATCACCCAACTAGTGGACTAGCTAATGCAAATCCTGCATTTTGATTGGCTACGCTACTAGAGGACTCTTAGTAATAGTCCTCGAGTAGCGAAAAGTGTGACGCTTTCTTTCGCTTTATTCCCAAATAAATATTTCTTCAATTGACATTTTCCTAACTTTGTTATTGTCTTTTCTGTCCGACTAGTTGGGTGATACTAAAACAATTAGACCCTTCGCCTCAAGGGCCACGGGTCAATAGCTATTCACCTGTAGCACCTGCGGGCTACGGGTCTAATTGTTAAGTAGGCACCCTAATGGAAGGTGAGTGCTGAAACATAATGCCACAGCCACCCCATGCTGTTCTACCCAGTATTGAAGATTGTGTTGCCCCATTGGTGGTTAGACTGGTGACATTTTATGGGAAATCAATGAGTATCAAGGGTTGTCCTCCTCTTCCATCAGGGTTTCTTCCCATCTGAGCCTTGTACATCGTAGAGTAGCCTTCAAGTTTCAGCCCAAAGAATGTTTTAACTGTTCCTGCCATTATCTGTTACACACCAGGCTGGCAAAAGACTCAAATGGATGGGGATCTGGGGCCCGTTTCTCGAAAATGCCGAAACTTTACGGGCCATTTTCGGGTGTCACAATTTCCTTTGTATCTCAAGAACGGAGAGGATTTAAGTCATCAAACTTCAAT